>NC_137063.1:51182947-51456511 GCF_032717465.1 Coenobita brevimanus | reverse complement strand
TGACACTGGATTTGGCCCACTTCTACTCTGCTATTTCCACATCTTTTGGGGTGTTAGAGCATGTCCAGGGTATATCTGCACATGATTATTGTTGACCCGTTCTGGGTGTACAAGGCCAAGAGGGACACCGTGAACATGGTACTCAAGGAGAAGGGACTGTATATATCTGCTATGGAATGTCTGTCATTTATACCTAGCCTAGCCTAGACTTTACCAACCTCTCCCTGCTATGTCTATCTTAACTTTGTTTATTTGCCATCATAGCCTTTTTATAGAAGCTAGAGCTTTAGCTACCATCCTTTTTCTGTAATTTCTTTTATTATCATTCCACTTACAGCTATTAACCTTTTATCTGTAGTAGCTTTTGAAAGTACATCACATTAGTATCCATAGATTTCTTAAACCATCAGTGTCTCTTACATTATTGTGTCCCTATTATTCTTGATGTTTTGATGTCTGCTAGTTTCCATTATCTTAAAATTTAAGAGAAAAAAGTTTTCATTTGCTGAATGTGGAAGCGTAAAGATAACGAAGACATTTTTAAAGGAAATGATCTGAATATGATACCCTGATATACATGTATTTTTCACCATTATATTCATGTACTGGGAAATGAAATCATCTGACTGTCATTAAGTGTGTTCTGCCAGGATTGCAGTGACCTTTCTTCTAGTTAATTACAGACATTGTTAGATTGTTGCCCAGCAGAAGTGCACCATTCCAATGTCAGGAGAAGGAAGAATGTCTTAATTCATTGGTACTAAAGATAAAAGCTTATTTTAAAAACCCAATCACACAAAGTATGTAATCTAGTAATGGGCAGTGGTCTCCTCTCAAAAACTACCCAAACTATGGAGCAGCCTTCATACTGGCATTTACCTTTGCTGTAAAGGCAGTTCCAGGACAACTGCCATGGTGAAATGTGGGGCTGTACTCCTGCTTCTGATACCACGGCATCATGAACTGACCAGTCGCTTCACACTAATCAGTGGAAGTGTTTGTAAGATGAAATTCATCATTTGGGTCATACTAAAAATGAAATTTAAATTTAAATATTTTATATTTAGTGTAGATTGACCCATCTGAAAAGCAGCGAGATAGCTGGTTCTTATGGTGGGTGATAAAAAGTGAATCAGACCTTAATATAAGTAACAAATAGGAATATAGGAGACTGTTTTACCTTTTATAAAATATCAAGATGATGGTACCAGACACACATTAGGTTGACAGGAAAATAGATTTGGTGCCTGATAAGCTCATGCTGGACGTGACATAGTATCCTTTCCACTGATATTGTAAATGGCCAAGTATAGCTTTCAGATTTCTAATATATTGTACTTTTGTGGGCAGCTGAGGTTCTGTATTAATGATAATTATTTTTATTAAAGTTTTGAGAAGCTTAGCAGCTGTTTGTAACTGTAAGAGATTTTGTTTTTCAGCGTAATAAAATATAAATTTTGCTTCACTTGGGTGCATGTGTGTGCTGTTGTATACAGTATTTCTAAAGCTTATATAAACTGTAATATCTGGGGATGGAGATAAAGAATAATGTATGTGTATACCCTGTGTTATAAAAGACAACTAAGAGGTGTTGGAGTTAGAGTTTGGTACCTGCTATGATGCTAGTGGAGGCAGAGAGAGACCAACCTAGGTTCTGTCTTTTTAATTTATTTCCTCAGTGAGATATCTTTGCTCTAAATCTGCTTATCCCATATGAACATGTAAAATTGGGTCAGGTTGATTATAAAGAAAGATCAATATGATTTGCAGGACGTGTACATTTCGTATGTCATGATAATGCTGGCTTTGTTTAGAAGAGAGGAAGATTGGTATAGTATTAGTCTAGAATTGATTAGCCCGTTCTAGTATGGAGCTGTTTACAACTTTTTCATGGCAGTGTTATGAGTAGCTTTATGTAGAATGAAAAACTTGTCACATATATTGAATACTTTACAAAGATTTTTTATCATATGTAAATTGAACATTAGGACACATACAGTTTGGCGTACAGTGTAAGGCTGTGTGCATTAGTTATATTCATAGAATTAATACAGTACCAGTATTTAACATAATTTTCAGTGTTTTTTTACTTGGAGTATAACCCAAGAAGTGAAGGAACATTGTGGTGTGGATGTGGATGTGATAGGAAGCATTAGGAGAAACACTTTGAGGTGGTTTGGCCATGTGGAGAGGATGGAGTGTGAGAGACTGATGAGGAGGGTGTATGTGAATGAGGTGGAGGGGGGAGAGAGGTAGAGGGAAGCCAAGGATGAGATGGAGGGATAGAGTGGAGAGGTACTGTATATGAGAGAGGGGGGTGTGAGCTGGGAACAGGGCAGTGAAATGGAGTTGGAAAGGGTGACATGGAGGCGATTTGTTTGTGGCCACCCCTTACAGGATTATGGCATCTGGCAATAGAGAGAGAGATAGATGACCCATTACCAGTGTCCTTTCTCTCTCTCTCTCTCTCTCTCTCTCTCTCTCTCTCTCTCTTTTTTTTTTTTTTTTTTTTTGTATACCAAGTAATTTCATATTTTGTATCATAAACAGTGTAACAAAGAAAACTTGTACTGGTTATAATTAAATGGTATGTATGTGAACTAGAAGTTGATTAATTCCTTAGCACAAAGCAAGAGGATTAGTTAATGTAACTGCAGATTATCATGACATATAGCTGGTTGTAATAGGTTAATGCTGAAATTGCATTATATAGTATTAACAGCAGTTATAATTTTTGGACTCTGCAGTATATTAAAGATGTTCGTAAATCCTGGCACACTAAACTCATATTGTATTCCAGCTGTTCTTTGTCTGGTGTGGTGGCCGCAGACAAAACGCCTCCAAGTCATTCTGTCACCCACCATTTGACTCCCCTCCCCTCAACTCACCCCCCCCCATATACCTCTCAACTCCATCCCTCCACCTCATCCTCGGTCTACCCCTCCCTCTCCCTCCCTCCACCTCACCTACATACACCCTCTTAGTCAGTCTTTCATTCTCCATTCTCTCCACATGTTGATTATTGTATAATGTTAGAATAAAACTAATCATTTTGAATTCCTTTTTCAGTGAACCTAAACTAATCTTTTTAAACTTTGTTTTTCAGTGAACCTCACTCTCGGTTCTATGCTGCCCAGATTGTGCCAGCATTGGAATACCTCCACTACCTTGATCTCATTTATAGAGATCTAAAACCAGGAAATTTATTAATAGATAGCCAAGGATACCTCAAGGTTTGTTGTTGTTTTCTAGGGGAGGGGAGGGGAGGAGCATTTTTTAAATTTCCAGTATACACATTACAGTTGCAAGGAGTGTCATTTGAAGTTATTGATAGACATATTGAATAGTTTGATAAATTGCAATGCAGGTAACTTTATTATATGGAATGTTTGTAAATTATGTTGAATTTCTTTCCCATACAGTAGGAATGCATTATTGTTCATTATATGCATAAAATGTGTGTATTTTAGTGTATTTGTATATTTAATTAATGATGTTTATCTTGAATTTAGTCAGACAATGTGCATGTCATTTCAATGATTACTTTTAATATTTCATTACTTTTAATATTTCAGGTGACAGACTTTGGATTTGCCAAGCGAGTCAAAGGACGGACGTGGACATTATGTGGAACCTCAGCGTACTTGGCCCCAGAAATCATTCTTTCTAAGGTTAATTTTTTTCTGATACTTCTACTGTATTTAATTTCTCTTTCTATTTGGCTGATTATCTGGACATTGATATTATCCTTATCTGGCTAGAAAGTAGGTGTTTTCTGTAATATATAGATATGTTAGAATACGGAGTATGAAATGGAGAGAGTACAGTAGTCAAGGACTTAGACATAATTATCACACAACATTGTTATAGAAGTTGGTCAGGCATATAGCTTAATTGATACATGTCCATAGTGGTGCTTTTTATATTATGAAGGTTGGGTTTGAATGTAATACTGAAACTGTTTTGACAATAACTATGTTGGACATGTGGTTATAAGATTGAGTTGTGATGGCAGTTGTGTTTTGATGGAAGTGATGAAAATGCTAGTGATGTTAGTAGTGTGAAATAGGTATTAGCTGGTTGGTTCCCATTACAGCCATGAGAGTGATTTATGGCAGTTGGTTGATATACTTCTTGTGTTATTAATACTCAGCTACAAGTCCAAGGTGAGAGTCTCAGACTATAGCAGGTAACAAATTGTCAACATTAATGTAATTTTCTCCCATCATGCAGCAGTTTGAACCATCTTGATCATAATCCTGAACCTGTTTCTCATCAAAAGACAGTGGTGGTAGAATCAGTTTAGGCCAGACAACCATAAATACATGTCTAACTGTTGCAAGAAAGTGGCTTGGTGTCACTGGTGGCATGGTTATTCTTTGATCCCCAGACATAATGTGCTGCATTGTAGGGCTGGTGCACTGCCTATGCTGAAGGGTACAGGGAAGGAAAATTTTACTGTACTGTATTGGGTTTGCACTAAAAAAAGAGAGGCCAGAATACTGGTGTAATGATGTGGATAATCTGCTGTCAATGATTATGAGGATATTAGTGGTGATGTAGTTATGTGCCATGAATAAATAATATCTGTCAGCTGTAATGCCAGGCTGTGCTCAGAAATGTGTTTGAGCAGCTGGCATGAAGGGCTTCCCCACCAGCCCTTGTTGGCAGTGGTGGATGGATGAGTTTGGTCGGCTGCAGTGACGTTGCAGTCAATCTGTGTTGGACAATATGTGATGAGTGTTGGAGTAAACTTCAGCATACTCAGTGGATGTAAAGGACTAAAGGGGGAAGTTGCTCTCTAAGTTCAGACTAGTCAGTCATGAATGTGGGGATGTTATTTGGAGTACAGTGGAGCGTACTGGAGATGTTAAGTGGCCTGCCCTGTTGTGGATAGGAAACACAGTGGGTGGGAGATTACAGTAATTGTAAGCAAGTTGAAGAAGGTATTAGTATTTTATTTATTTTTTGTAAAAGTGAAAGGTCTAGAATTGGTGGGGTGTGAATTCTGGCTGCTTAGCAGTTGGTAGATACAGTGGAGTGTGAGGTGAAAAGTGAATACAACAGTACTACTCATCAAGCCATTGGTTATGACATCCCTCCAGTTGTATCTGTGTATGCCTTCAAAGCTGGGAGATGTATGGAGGTGGAGGACTGGTATTGGGGCAAATTATTACTTATTTCAGAATTTGGTGAGAAAATAGTGATGCTGGGTGATGACTTAAGTGGACATTTAGATGAGTTCATGGGTCTCAGGGGGTGCTTGGTGGGGTGTGGTATAGCACAAGGAATGTTGAAGGTGAGAGAATACTTAATTTCAGTGATGTATTAACCATGGTTGTATGCAACACATTGTTCGTGGAAAGAGCAGGCAGAGTGATGATATATGAATTGGGTGGTGTTGAAAGGCATACTGATTATTTCCTATTTAGTAAACCTGAATGGAAACATTTCAGTACAGTAACATGAAGGGGATTAGTGAAGATGAATGTCTCTCTTTATGGTAGGTGGGGGCACTCACCATCCACTCACTTGATGTAGTGCTGCTTTGGGTGTCTGCCAATTCTTCTCTTCCATCCTTCCTTTCTGTCTTTCATTCCTTCACTCTTTCCTTCTCCTTCTGCAGACGGGTGACTTTACACTCTCTCTTCTGTCTTTCTTTCCTTCATTCTTTCCTCTACCTTCTGCTTATGGGTAACTCTACACTGAATGACAAACCAAATGATTTCCTGTACACCAGGGAACCATTTACTACGCTGGATGGTAACCATATAACCAAATTATGGCGTCTGGTGGCTTAGTGGGTAATTAAGGTGCTCCAATTGGATTGAGCCTGTGTGCTGTAGGTTTATATCCAAGGGGTGGTTGGGGTTTATTGTTTACGTAATGCCACTGAGGGATGAGTAAGACTGGTCACTCTCATCTTAAATGTCAGGACCAACTTGCCTAGCCCAGGGTTCCTGTGCTCCTCATGGGGTGACATAGGATTGGATGATGGATGGATATATGAATGTATCTCACAATTTAAGTCATTTTCTGAAAAGAAGTAGGAAGAAGAGAAATGCATATGTTCCAAGGAGAAGCTTTTTCCTAAACAGAGAGCAAAAGTTGGGATTTTTGCTCATCTTTAACTCGTTTTCATTCTTTAATGGAAGTGATATTGTAAAAAACTAAGAACATAGTCAAAAGGAACATTCTGTTGCCTGCAAAGAGACGTCAAGTATAAAGGTGAATGAATTAAGTGCAAAACTCGTCATGACATAAGTATATTCAGTGTCGTAGGAAAGGTATGTGGAAGAATTATTGTAGAGTATATTCAGTGTTGTAGGAAAGGTATGTGGTGGAATTATTGTAGAGGAAGGGCTGATCGAGATGACCTAGCTAGGCTTAGATCAGGACATCACCCAGCCCTCCAAAGTTATCAGTTTATATTTGATTAGTTATAATCACATATGACATGTTAAATAATCACATATGACATGTATCCCACTTGTAGAATAGGTCCACACAACATAACACACATAATGGAGCACTGTGCAGCACACGCATCCCGGAGATGCAGACGCAACATCAGTGGTGGATGAAATCTGTGGGATGACCCCGTAGAGGTGGTTGCTTATTTGCAGTCAACAGATCTACTTGGTCAGGTGGACCGAGGGTAAGCAACAGCAACAGCAACAAGACACCATAGCATTGATGATGCAAGTGCATTGAGGAAACTTCATATATATATCCAGAGTAAACCCCATAATTTTGAGTGATTAATTAGGGACAGTGGCTGTGGGTTATGTTTGAGATTCATGTTTGTCCTTAATGATGAGTGTGCTAGTTGAGTTGAGTGACACAGTCACTCTGCTTTATTGAAGCCAGTGTTCTTGTAAGTGTAGGTAATGTTGGAACTCTCCTGCTGCATTTGAGTTTTGGGGTGCAGTGAAGGTATTGTCAAGTCATCAAAGGGGGAAGAGTTGGTAGGTTGTGGAGGAGGTGGTTGAAAAGTGAGGGTGAAAGGACTGAGCCCTATAGAACACCACTGGGGAATATTCTAAATAAAAATCTTTGTTCAAAGCTGAAAACTTGGATATGTTTCCTGAGAGGATGGTGGTTAACCACTTCTTGTTATTGTCTTCCATGTTGATCTCCAGGTATTTGATGATCAGGATATGTCTTGGTACTGTGTCAATAGCTTTACAGTATTTATGTCTGTTAGTTTTTGTATGATTCTTAGATATATGAAAGAGTTAATGAGAAATATGGTATGAGGTTTTAATGTGAAAACAGCAAAAAATGCTCTGAGAGGCTGAGCCTTTTGAAGTAAATTGTAAAGATTTGCCAGGAGGTTGCATGAGAGTGAGGTAACCAGTAATAGAAGAGGTAGACGAAGTGTGAGTTGGGGGAATGAAGTGACAGGTCACATGAGGGAGGGAAAGAGAAATGTCTCGATAAGAGGGATCACTGCCTAATTTGGATGAAAATGCCTGGAGGTTTTGTTGTTAAAACCACCTTTCCCACAGCATCAAGCAATAAGTGGAAAGCTCATCTGCTTTTCGGTCATTTAACCCCTTTGGGTTGAGGTTCCTCAATTTGCTGAATGAGAATGCCTGACAGTAGCTAAAGTAAGATAATATGGTGTCCCCATATCCATAAAGAAGCTGAATAATCCTCCAACAATGCCAATGTAAATATTGGAATGCCTAAGTCATTTCCAAAGGGTTAATAAGTATATGTATATTACATTACGTTAATAATTTACAAATATAGTAATTGCCATTCATTGTCACTCATTGTAATGTGGCCCCAGACTCATCTGGATGTCCCAGTGAACTGCAGGCTGAAGTAACCCTTTTCCTGCACTCCACCATCCTCCTTTCAGAGGACAGGGATGGATTTAAGGGACATTTATATAATCTGGCAGTGGAAGGTGTCTCTCTGTAGCATCTTCTTGCAGTTTACCAACAACTTTTATAACTACAGTATTATTAATAGACATTTTCCTTCATTTTTGGTTCTGTATATGCTGTTCTGTTTGTTGTATGAGAAGATAGTAATTTGATGAATGTACACCATTTACTATTGTGGGTGGTAATCACATATATATATATATATATATATATATATATATATATATATATATATATATATATATAACAAGTAAATATATATTTGATGGGCCAGTGTGATGGAGCAGTGAAGTGTTAAATGATGGAAAGGTGGATGGATATATATACTACAACAATCATGTGTAATAATTTCATCACAAGAACATAGTGTTTTAATACCTGTGGCTCTTTCTTGACAGGGCTACAACAAGGCAGTGGATTGGTGGGCTTTAGGAGTACTTGTGTATGAGATGGCTGCTGGATACCCACCCTTCTTTGCTGATCAGCCCATACAAATATACAGAAAAAAAAATTGTATCAGGGAAGGTAAGAGCTATGACATGCCAACAGGAGTAAGACTATGTAGACATCATTATTATGCTTATCATGTCGCACTGTTAATCAAGTAGTATCCTACATTGATGTGTTAAAAAATGTATAGGCTATACCAGCATATATACATGCTAGTAGATAAAAAGTATGCACACTCACACACACAGTAAAGTCTTGCTGTTGTGTATATTGGATTAATTACAAGAAGACTCAGTGTTGATTTAAGCAAAAGGTTAACTGCACTGATTATATCATTATGTCTATCTATCAGTTCATTGTCAGATGCCTTAATCCTGTAGGGGGTGGCAATAAATGAATTGCCATTATACTATCCTGTTTTTAGCTATCTGACTGCCATCTCCAGCTCACATTCCTTTTTCTCGTAAACATAAGTCTCTCAAATATCCAGTGTAATTCAGCAAAACTCAGTGCTGGATACTGCAAAATGCCGGATATTACGTCGGTACCTCCAGTTGGCTATCCATTGGGCATTGAACCAGATAATATGTCACCACCCTAAGCTATCTGTCTTGACCCGCTATCCTAAAAACTTTCCTACAATACACTAAATCTTCGTAAATCGAGTCAATTTGAGTCTGGACCACTGCCGTGATTTATGAATAATAACTTTTATGTGAAAAATTAATTTGGGTCTGGACTTTGGCCAACTCGCCCCCACAGCACTCTACCTACACCTATCTAGGCACCATCAAACACAAACGTACAAATTTAGGACTATTCAGTGCATGTATTAAATAGTAATAAGCCATGTTAAGGGATCTCACCTTAATCCTATGACGAAATTGCTTAAGTGAATGGAGTGGGGTGGTGTTGGGAAGAACTTAGAACCTCTCAGTACTTGTTCTTCCCAAACTCTTTTGCCAGCTTTGAAAACTTCTCTCCCCTCTCAACACGACAAGTGAGCTCCAAACGTTGACTGTACAACAACTGCGGCAGTTTCTTGACGCCATACTGCTTAGAGCGCTTCATTGGGGGGTCGGGAGGGGCCTTGGCAGGTAGTAGGTGGGGGGAGATTGCACAAAAGGCAGGTAACTCTCGTACTCCACGGCAACGGTCTGTAGTGTGCGGACTGGCGGGACAAGAATAGAAACAACATGGCGGCATTAGTATGCACATATGCCACCAGGGACGCGCGGTGATTGTTTGTTGGGTCGCGATTTTCAGTTTGAATGCCGCGGTTTACGGTTCTCCTCAGAAAAGGCCCACTTGGGTGCCTAGATCCGCGATTTTCGTGACTTAACAGTGATTTAAGGTTGGCAGCAGTCTGATGGCCACCTAGCCTTGATTTATGAATCCGTAATTTATGAACACTTGATTTACGAGGATTGACTGTATTACCCATGAGTAAAAGATTAAAATTAAACATAAAATACAGTACAGTATTGACACAGTACATGTAGTACAGTAATACAGTACATAATTTAATCGTACATATCATAAGTAATATAAACAGTAATCATATACAGGTATAATTACGAGTGAGCAAGCGAAGCAAAGTCTACTGTCGGAGTAAGGACAACAGAGCGAATATGAGCAACCTGGCACACCATCACACTTTGCAGAGGATAATAACTTTTTACTTATGGCAGATAGAAACCTGATTCCATTTAATACGGTGCATACACTCAATATAATTCATGTTAGCCCATACCCTCGGTCATAAGAATGTAAGAACCATGCTATATCTGGGATTTTCCTGAGGAGTGTTTAGCAGAAAACATACTTGACAATATTAAAAAATTAATTTAAAAAGATTTAATGTCGTGACATAAGGTGTTTATGCAATGAAATTAAATATAGATTAAATAGATGAAAAAATACTTTCAACTTTTCTGTATCTTGGGGGTGAAATTCCATAGAGTAGACACCCATTATCCAGCAGTTTTCTGTTTATTGGCAAGACTTACAGCCAAGATTGTCTTGTGTGTGTTTTGGGGTCTGCCTGTGTGCAGATTGAGCCCGGTGTCTGAGCCTTATGATACACATTACCTCTGAAAAGTGCATCGTACCACTGATAGCTTCCTGTTTCTGAGCTGGATGTTGCTAATTTTGCCAGATATTGTTTTAACAGAACTGAGCCAAAAGCATGAGATAATGTAATGGGACAGAAATTGTGATGACAGATAATTGAGAGTTTAGTGTACTTGTACCACTTTACTGTATCACTGCATCTCATCCTCAGTCTTCCCCTCTCCTTCCCCCATTCACATGTGCTCATACTATCAGTTTTATATGTGTATATTGAACTGCAATCCAGTACATCCAGGAAAAGTCTAGTGCAGCCATGTCAGTTTGAGATAGTGAAAAGTGTGCCTACTGATACAATGCTGCTGCTGTAATGCAGTACATGTAAGTAATACAGAAAGAAATAAGGATGCATAGCAGTGAATCATTAATTAATTTTGTCATGGAAGTATATACAAGAATACATTAAGTCCTCTTCATAAAGCATCCTTTTTGTTATTCCATTTTGCTTTTAAGTATACACTAATCTACAGAAAAAGATTGCCCTCAAGGTTGATTGCTAACGGTGAAGTGGATTGGCCAGTTTTACCATTTTAATGCACTACAGTTCTTTGACTTTACTTTGGCCCAGCTTTTTGCCCTGTTGCAGATTACTTCACATAATTCAGTGGCAGAATAAAATATAGTGGCTCTACAGTCTTTTCATAGCACATCTTCATGACTAGCGTCATATTCTAGTGTCAGTCTCTTGTTAGAACTCAGTAATCAAGTTGGAGAGATGGCAATTTTAGGCCAGGTTCGAGTAAAACAATTATAGTTATACAAATATCAGTATAGTTGTGTTATTCCAGAACTCGTACATAAATTGTAGAAATGCCTGAATATAAACTAGATGCTTGAAATTTTAGGTAAATTTCCTTCACTGATGTCCTTTCAACAAACAGAATAAATAACTGTTCAGTTTGATGATGATGATGAAATAATGTAAATTGCGTTAGAGCTCACAGGTGTTAACAATAACATTCATGTTATGCAGTATTAAATTTGAAAGTTCTGTTGTGTATCTTTAGGTCTCTGCCCCCTAACCCTCAGCTTCTGTGTAAACTAATAATAATATCTTGTGATTACACATACAGCAAAAGTCCGGTAATACGAATGGCAGGGGACCGAGGGTCTTTCAAACTATTGGTTTTTTCGGACTATTGGGAGGGACCTCTGAACACATTAGACATATGTACACTCACGATCACTAATTCCTGCCCAGGGGTGTCCCCTTCCTACCCCTGTATACCCAGGGAAGAGGGGAGGGGGGGACGAAACAAGCTCCACCTGCCACTATCCCAGCTCCCGACCCTCCCCCATACCCCTACCTAACCCCCACCCCACCTGTCATACTACTCATCTTCACCTCTACAATAGAGGTGAAGATGAATAGTTTCATGCTGGTACATCCAAGGCCAAGAGCAAGTCCAAGCCAGATAAATCCTTAGATAAAGCCCTGAAAATTTTGAAAAAAGACCAGATAAAATTTAAAAAATTCGCCTTGACAAATTCAGAGTATTGGGATTTGCAGATTATTGGAGGCCGAAGTAGAGGACTTTTACTGTATTATGAAAATTCTTTACTCATGTCCCATTACAATTCAGTTAGAGCCCAGTGTATGGTATAATTTGTTATTATTAATAGACACCTCAGTTGCTCAATTGATAGAGGTCTTGGATCAGAAGAGAATATTCACTAACCAACGATGGTTTCAACCCAAGAAGTGTCCATAGGTATTTCTGTCACATAACTCTGGCAAGGAAACAGGGTAGCTTCCTGTGGCATTAATGATGTGGACCACAGTAGCCTAGCCTCAGGTTCTTCTATGCCTTACATGGGGAGTACTGAAGCACCAGCTATTTGTTGTAATTATTATTGCAAGTGTGTTGGAGCCTTTATAAATGATACGTATGATTTATCACTCGGAGCAAGTTCTGAGACTGTACTCAGTTTCATTTCACTTGACAGAACAGGGCCTTTCCTACAACTTGAATACAGGGAGGTCACAGAGTTATGAGTACTATAGTTTAGTTACCCCAAAATCAGCTTGTTAAGTGAATGCTTGTACATCAAATTACATTACCTTTAAAAAGACTTGGTTCCTGACCACCACCACATTACACCTACACTGCCATGTATGACAGTTTTAAACAAGAATAAATTTAGTTACACCTAAAGCACATATAGCAATAACATTTGACCTATAATAATGTATAAGTACTGTAATGGAAGCAGAATGAAAGAGAAAAATAGTATAGGAATATACTGTATATGTACACTTACTGTACTTGAACAGTATACGGTACAAATGTTTGAGTTCATTGGGGTTGAGCTGCCCTTCTGTCACTTCACCACTGTTTGGAAGGCATGAAGTAAGAAGCAGAGCGAGCTCATTGTATATCACTATCATCATCATCATCTGGACCTCCTTTCCCACTCAAGGGCAGGCTGAGATGTAGCAACATCCAGAGAGCCCAAGTTTGCCCAGTCCAATGGGCCACATTTCCATTCACTGATCATTCAAGTCCCCAGAATCCTGGCTCTGTCTGATATGCCAAAAAATGTTCACCACATTCTGTAGCTTCACATAAAGGTATCCAATAGAGTCGATCATTTAGATAATACCGTACCTGTGCGTACAGCCCTTTACACCAAATATGACCAAAGTGAGTGCAAGAGAGAATGAGAGTGAGGCAGCTTGTGGAAGAGTGGGAAGGAGGGGTGCATAGAGCTCACAAACTTGCCCCCAAGACATCAGTGTCATGTTATTCCACACTTTGTCCAGCTAGCTTCGCAGCTGTGCATGTCTTGAGTTTTCATTATGTAGGCCTCTTAATTGATTCATGGATTCTCAACTGGCCATTGTAACTTTGGATTTTCAGTACTTGTAATGCCAGAAAGTGCCCAGTACATGCCAGCATTATAACACTTGATTCTTGTATAACTAGGCCTCCCTGCACTAAGTTGTGGTTGCATGAAATATGATAAACCTTATTTTTGAGGTAGGAATGAGTCTTCTTGGTGATGTATCAGATTGACCCACCACTTGGCCATCATCATAGGTGAAAGAGGCTGGGAAGCTTCATCAAGATGTACTCTAACTTAATCACAACCTTGTTATTACAGGTGCAGTTCCCTGGTCACTTCTCTTCTGACCTGAAGGATCTGTTAAGGAATCTACTGCAGGTTGACCTGACCAAGCGGTATGGAAACCTCAAGAATGCTGTTAATGATATCAAGAATCACAAGTGGTTTGCATCGACAGACTGGATTGCTGTATATCAAAGGAAGGTAAGATTGATCCAATGTATGCCCTGCTTTTTCTCACTGAAAAAGTACCGAAAGGTGGGCTGTTCAACTCACCGATTGGCTATTTTTTGTTGCACTAAGGTTTGTAGTGCAACATTTAGGGCACTTAAAAAGCTTTACTGTATGGGTAATGAAACACAAATGATTCAACATAGAAAAACACAGAAAAGGCATATTTGGGAAAAAAAAAGAAAAAAAAAGTTATGTTTATCAACACCTGATGTGGGGCAGTTGGACTCGGTGGGCTTTCCTTCAGTGAAACATTCGAGGTTTTCATTCAAGTTGCTCCGACCTTTGATGCCTTCTTGCCCAGTACTGTCCATTAGTTGTGTGCCTTCAGGAGGCCCGCCTCTCTGCTCCCCCTGCTTCAATTCGAATCAAAGCAGCCAGAAGAAGTTTGGTTATATACGTTGATTGGTCCTCCTTCAATCCATGACAGCTGCTAGCATTGAGCCTTGGAAACAATATTTGGACTAAGGTACTTGCTGCTGGCAATGATGGAAAACATGATAGATGTTGAACTCTTCATAGTATTCATGATAATCTCCTCATGTTTTTTACCGTACCTGAATATCCGGAGCTTTCCCGTAGGATCATCCGTGATGTTGGTTTTGCCATAATTAATAATGTTTGGAGGGGTGCTCCCTAAGGCTGTCTTCTACCTTTTTAAAGTTGGCCACTATGACCTCTTCAGAGACAGCAGCCTGCTTCCTCAAAATATTTTGGCATATCCTGGAGGACAGCAGGACTTTTATGTCTCTTCAGGAAGCCATGTACTCAGTCTGTACTTGGAAGATTATCCTTGAAATCTGCGATGTAATCTTTACAACTGTCCAGATAGTACTGATGAAGTTGCAGCATATAAATTGCCCCAAAGTGCCAAGGCAAATTGCCTGAGTCAAATTGCCCCTTTAGTCTAAAAATCATATTATTTTATAAACAAAAGCAGCTAACTTACTCTGGTAGGTGGATAAACATTAATGACACTCAGTTTGTTATTATATATCCAAGGGACAGCGGAGGAAAATACAGTTAATCTTGTCTTTATTGTTGTAAGTTACAGCTAAAAAATGTGAAAATAACAGAATGAGAAATTGATCACAGTTCACTGACCTTCAGCAAGCTGTCCCTAAATTTAATTTACAATATAAATTAGCAATTTCAGATTATAGCACCATATGAGAGTGTCAGATATACCCCTTTTTACACTGTCTGACCACCTGAGTCTTATTACTCCTTATTGAGTCTAATTGCCTCAGGTGAGTCGAATAGCCCCATCTTACGGTAAGTAATGGTGGCAGTAGAATTACAGTAGAAGTTTGCATGATCTTAGTGGAAGGTTTTAATTTCCAGTGTCTTCAACACAAAATATGGTCACTAATTTCACTCTTGTAGCAGTACTGGTATATAATTACCAATCAAGGTCTGTTCACTCTGCACTAAGGTTTTTATTTCCCCTCACCTCTGAAACTCACTCATACACACCTTAGTTGAAGCTTCCTCACCATGGATGCAGTGCACTCCAGTCTGCAAGAATAACTAGGCAATAAAAATGCATCTAACTGTATTTTTTTTTTTTAATATATTTAGTTATTATAAATGAAGTCCATTGCACTAGCTCTTTTCCTGCAGTTATGCCAGATGCTTAGATAGATGTGCTTAGAATTCAGAAAGCAGCCATAGGACATTACCAGATCTGAACTGTATTTCTGTTGAAAGTAAGGCTATAAATTTTAGATGCTTAAGTACTGTATACAGTGATCGTATTTTACTTTTACACTATTTATATTTTAACTTTCTCTTACTTTATGCGGTGTATACTAACTAATGCATGTTGCTATACTGTATTTATTTGCTTACCGTAAAGTAGATGTAATACACTACTTGCTTTTACTTTGGGAGCTACTTGAGAATAACATTTATGGGAACTAGCTATATAACCAGTCTTTACTGTGATATAAAGGTAAGCCTATATAATATCTACTGCATATATATATATATATATATATATATATATATATATATATATATATATATGTATCATCATCATCATCATGATCATCACCAACCGTTGAATGTCCACTGCAGGACCGGCCTATCCCAACAGAAGTATATATCTATATGTGTGTACTGTATGTATCTATCTATCAATCAATCAGTCAGTCAACCTATCTATCTATCTATCTATCTATCTATCTATATAATATGTACATAGAGAGAAAGTAAGAGAGATATCAGAAGTCCCATTGAGTGATGAGCAGGGTGGCTTTAGGAGTGGCAAGGGATGTGTGGATCAAATATTTGCAGTGAGGCAGATAGTGGAGAAGGCTTTTAAGAAGGACTATAAGGTGTTTATGGCATTTATGGGTCTGGAGAAAGCATACGACAAAGTAGACAGAGAAGGATTGTGGAAGGTTTTGCACATGTACAGTGTAGATGGTAAGCTGCTAGGTGCCATCAAGAGTTTTTATGATGGTAGTGAGGTATGTGTAAGGGTAAATGGGCATGTAAATGAATGGTTCACGATCATTGTGGGCGTGCAACAAGGTTGTGTGATGTCCCCATAGTTGTTCGATATATATGTGGATGAGGTGATGAGAGAAGTAACAATACGAGTGATGGAGAGAGGGATGGCATTGGTAATGAATGATGATGAACGGAATATGGTATCTCACATTTGTTGTACGCTGATGATGCAGTGCAACTTGCAAATACCGGACAAGAGCTTGGTAGACTAATGCAGAGTTTTGCTGATGTCTATGAGCATCATGCCTTGAGAGTAAACATAGAAAAGAGTAAAGTGATGGTAATCAAGTGAGAAGGTGACTCTTAGTGTGATATTTAAGTGAATGGAGAGAGACTGAATTGGTGAGAGAGTTCAAATACCTGGGTACAGTGACAGAAAAGAGAGGAAAATGTGCAAAAGAAGTGGAAAGTAGAGTGACAAGGAAGGAAGGTAGCTGGTGCTATGGAGGCCTTGATAATAAACAGAGGCTTGAGTGTTGCTGCTGCACGGAGGCTTATGCGAAGGAGTGTTAGTGCCAGTTTTAACATATGGATATGAGACTATGGTGTGGCATGAAAGTGAAAAGTCAAAAGTGTGAGAGCAGTGGAGATGGGACTGCTGAGGAATGTGTGTGGAGTAGAGAGAATGGATAGGATATGAAGTAATGTGACTCGTGAAGGATGGAGAGTGAGGGAGTCTGTGGACACCAGAATTGTAGAGAGTGTACTGAGATGGTATGGTCATGTGGAGAGAATGGATAACAATAGAGTGGTGAAAAAGGTATATCTGAGCAAATTTGAAGGAGGGAGGAGGTGAGGTAGGCCAAGGAGAAGATGGAGGGATGGTGGATGAATGTGTAAGGAAGAGAGGTATGGAAGTTGGTGAGGCTGGGGACTGACAGATCAAGATGGCTTGGTAAATGTTGTGAGAAGAAGTGCATGATCAGTCATTTGGCACCCCTTTTAAACGTGACAGCGTTGGGATTGGCTCTATCGGATACATTTATGTGAAGCTACAGAACCTGGTGAAAGTTTTTGGCATATCAGATAAAGCCAGGATTCCAGGGGCTTGAATGATGAATGAATGGAAGCATGGCCCATTGGAGTGGGCAAACTTGGACTGTCTGGATGTTGCTACTCCTCACCCTGCCCTAGGATGGGAAAGGAGGTCCAGATGATGGTGATGACGACATATGTATATATATATATATATATATATATATATATATATATATATATACTGTATATATATTTTTATTTATATATAGATGCCTGATATATATATATATATATATATATATATGCCAGACACCATAATCCCTTAAGGGGTGGCCATTTGACTTTGAGTTATTTGTTTTACAGGGAGAGGCACTAACCTTCCACCAACCCACTTGACACGTAGGGAGCACGTATGGTTTGGTTATATGGTTACCACCCAGTGTTGTAAATGGTTTCTTGGCTTACAGGAAACCATTTGGCTTGTCACTCAATGTAAAGCCACCTGTAAAGGAAAGAAAAGCAATAAGAAGTGACAGGAAAGATGGGAGAAATAGGAAGAGAGGAGGGCAGGCACAGAAAAAGAATAAGGCTAAGGAAGACATAGGCAGCACTACATCAAGTGAGTGGATGATTGTTGCCAGCACCAACCACCAATAATAACCAATAACCAATAAATAATAACCAGTAATAAATAATAAACAATAAACAATAAATCAACGGAAATACATAACATACGAACATCCTAAATATTTCGGATGTTTACAAAATTTCGGCAAGGACACGAAAAAACCCGACATCCTTTAAATATCTGCAAACAACAATATTCTCCCACCAAACTACACTTATTTATCTCCACTGCCATGTATAACAACAGTAAGCAGAATTAAGTGGGGAAATTAGCTGTAAGTAAGGAAAATATGGAGGCAGAGCAGGATACTTAACTTACTACGCCAGCCATCTTCGACGTCAAATCTTACAAGAATGCCAAATATCATCTCAATACAGCCACTTTCCCTCACATGCGTACACCCAAATAATCTCTAGTTGCTTCTCTAACACCAATGAGTAGAATTATGTCAGTAAATTAGATGGAAGCGCCGAAAAACGAATCGGGGCAGAATACCTAAGCTAGCCTTCTTCGACGTCTGTTCTTCCATTTACACCACCATTCATTCAGTCACCTCAAAACATGAATATTTCTTTCACATACTTACTCCCTAGTACACTCCATTAACTTATTTAATATTAACGAGCAGAATTATGCACGTAAATCAGATGCTAGAGGTAAAATCATGGAAGTGGACCAGGATACTCACGAAGCCAGCCTTCTTCAACGTCTGCTTGGAATTTGTTGCCCTTTCTGATCACGAAACACGAATACTCACTAGAAATGCTCACCTCTATGTTATCTCCATTGCCATATCTAATTTTCACAAGCACAATAATACAAGTAAATTAACTGTAACTGCTTGAAAATGTGGAATCAAGGCAGGATACTCACCTCATCACTCCTAAATGTTCTCTTGAAACATCCAAGTTTATAATAAACAATATATATTGTATATATATTTTTTTTTCACGCCATGGGTGGGATAAAGAAAGGTAAATGCGTAATCAACGGGTTAAGCATGGTTTATTTGTAGTTATGGTATGTGGTGGTTTAGAGGTTAGAATGCCCCATATGGAGTGACAGAATTGCATAAGTTCTATCTCCAAGTGGTGACTGGAGGCTTTTTAGTCATGTAATGCCACCAAGGGAAGCTAGCTGGTTATCTACCCTTAAATGTATTGGACTGCAGTAGCCTAGCCCTGGGCCTGTTTTGTGAAGCTAAGTGGCAAAGTAGGACATTCCTACAGCCCCACACTCTCTCTCACAGCATTTCTTCATGACTAGTGTAATTTTGAAGTTTCCTCTTATTGTTAAAACAGCATTGAGAGTGGGGAGAGGGCAATTTTGGGTCAGGTTAAAGTGAGCATAGTGCAGTGCTAGAGAAATTATCAGTAGGCTGTGGGATGGGTGGGGGAGAGGGCACCAAATGTACATAGTTTAGGTGAGGTAAGCAAGACTATGAATCTGTATGCCTGTCAGTCTGTCTCTCTGTTTATTTATCAGTCTAGCTGTTTATCTATTTGTCTGTCTCGAGATATCTTAATACTGTAAATGATCACCACAGATGGATCACCTCTGTGTTACCATATCCTCTGCCATTTGGTTGCCCTTCATCCAGTTTACACCTTTTCTGAAATCTCTCTCCATTCCCTCCTTCCATCTCATCATCAGTCTCCCCCTTCCCCTCCCACACATGCACATTTCCAGCCAGTCTCTTACTTTCTGCTCCTCCACATGGCCAGACCATCTCAAAATGCTTTCATGCACATCATCATTAGCACCACAACTTCCTTTCACTTTATCATTTGTTGTTGCTTATGAATTTGCTTGTAATTTTAGCAAACCTTATTACAAGGATGCCAATACCTCATAGTTATTATTATTGTTGCTGTGGCACGTTAGGTGTACCTGTTATTCCAAAACCTTAAGCAGATGAATCCCAAATGGTGATGATGGTATTAATGATATTTTTTTTCACAGGTTGGGTGAAATGGCACATTGGAGCAGGTGGCGTACCAGAGCCGTGTGCCAGTCGATCTCAGATGACGATGTAGGGATTTGTATCTTTGGCCAGGGAACTGAGTTGGTAGGGTGTGCTGTGGGTAACCCAGGGATTCAGGTTCAGACAGGCCCAAAATGGGCACAAAACAGGAGGGTTTGGCTCTTCTGTCAGTGTTCAGGTTTGGAATTTTCATCATTTTGTTCCCTCTCCAAATAATTGCAGCCAAACCTAGATCTAGGTATAGCATGGTTAAGGATAGCATAAAATTTCTGAGTGCTATAGTCCTTTCACCGCAAGAAGTTCGTTCAAGGTGGGGCCCACCTGGTGAATCACCTCTAGCGATGCTGCCAAATCAACCGTAGTACGTGCCTCTCTCTCTCTTATTTCCCATCTATGTGCTATTTGAAATTGTTTTTTATATTCTGTATATAGTAAAGGAAGCTATATAGTACATTGAGTATCACTTTTTAGAATTATAACAACAATTTGAATGAATTATATGACACGTGGCAGCGCTTATTTCCCATGTTGCCACGCCGAGGTCGGCGAGGGACCCAGGGTCACTCCCTGTCTAGCACAACAAGACATAGCAGCTGAACATTTCGTAGAGTCATTCTTCGTCAATATAACAGAAATTTCTGATGACGAAGAAGATTATGATTAAAGATCAGAGAGAGGATTAGGCCTATAGGGGAAACCTCTTAAAAATAAAACGCGCCTAGACTTTTACCTCATAGGTGGTGTGGAAAAAAAGTTGAAAATAAATAATAAATATGTACAATATACATATATATATATGGAGAGAGAGAGAGAAACAGGTGAGATGGGGGTAGGTAGGGAGACAGAGTGATAATCCGATAATTGGTGGTCAAATTGGCAACGTCGCACTCGGGGGGAATTCCAACTTCTGCCTCACCCTGAATGGACTTCTTGCTGCGAAAGGAGTATAGTGATATCCATGCTGCTAGATCTTTGGCAACTTCCCTATGCAGTCCCCTATCCCTGAGGTCACACTCTTTTGACCTCATCCCAGCTCTTCTTTGGTCTGCCGCTCGCAACCCTACCCCCAACGTTTACATATCCCTTTCTGCGCCCAGTTGTCAGCTCCTATCCTTTCCACATGTCCAGACAATCTCAGTCAGCACCTCCTCATCACAACAACACATTCCAGTCCCATCCTTGCTCTCAACTCTTCCGTCATAAACGTAGCCCCCCAAGGCCTCGCGTTCAAGGACGCACTGCACATCCACCCACTCATTGTCATTTCTGTATGTTTAAGCCTGCAAATATCCTCTTCCTTTGCTGCCCAAGTGTCACTACCATACAGTATTGCACTCCTGGCACATGACACATACAGAGGTCCTTAGCACAGAGGGAAAGTTCTCTCAGTGTCAGGAGAGGCAACAGCTCACTGAATTTCTTCCAACAACTCCTCACTTTAGCCACAGAGCTAGCTTCAGCCCCACCTCCAGCACATAACATGTCTTCCAAATAACAAAACTCTTCCACATACTCGAGAGACTCACCAACAAGGTCAGTCCCTCCATGCCTGACAAGCTTCACCTTCTCTCCCCAACACACGGCACACATGAAATCAGCATTATCCCGTAGTCTACCTCTAGTACCACTACGTATCTTATGCACTCACTTATCACAGACTGCACAAGATGGAATTACTTTCCACGCCCTTGTGGCAGATCTCACATGGCCACTCTCCCTCTTCTTTGACAGTACTGCCACCAGCCCTATACACCATCACTTTAGTAATATCTGCATTTACTTTGAGCCCTTGTGTTTCGTACCATCTCTGCACTTCCCAAATCTTTCCTCCACCTTCCTTTCATTCTCTGTAATCAACACCAGATCATTAGCATAAATAATCTCCCACGGGAGTCCATTTCTGAAGTCACATAAGAGGGTTTCAGGTAAACAACAAGGGGCTCAAAATTGACCTCTAGTGCACACCAGCATTCTTGGAAAACTTGTCACTCAAATTTCTATTCACACTTACCTGGGTGTGAGCACCCACACAAATGGCCATAACCACCCTAACCAGCCACTCCTTGATCCCAAGCATTCTCATTGCCCACGTCACCACCTCTCTAGGGACTCTGTCAAAGGTCTTCTCCAAATCAACAAAAACAAAGTATAGTTCCCTTTTTTTCCTATATATTTTTTCCTGAAACTGTTGAACAATGAATATGGCATCTGTGGTCCCTTTGCCTGACAAACCCAAACTGTATCTCATTAATATTCACATTTTCTTTAAACTTACCTGTAGTGCCTGGAAGTGATAATGAGTTGTATCTAGTTTATTTTATATGACCAAAAGTTCAGTTAAGTGAGAGAGAGTGGCCGAGGCATGGCTGTTACCATGCGAACGTGTCCAGAACATAGATTAATTACCTAGTTGCTAAGTCACTTTTTTTTTCCTACTGTAATTCACTAGTATTAAGTCTCTTTATAATATAATATCTCTAGTCGATGAGGCATTGTATAATGATGGTTTACTGTATTTAGTAACTAGAATACGAAATGCTATAGAGTTCTGTCTGAGCCTCGGATAAATGTGTGATTTTTGTAGGCCAAGTATTAGGTGCCCAGAGACTGTGAATTATTTATTATTGAGTTGAAATGACTTTGCAATTCAGTACTTCTTAGGGCTATGTTGTGAGTAAATGTTCACATAGTTGCTTTGTGAGGCACAATGATGTTGATGCAGTGATGATTTTCATGGTTAGAGTTACAGTTATTCATGCTTACTGTATTTGTTACAGTGCTTTTTCTTCCATGTTATCCCTACAATAAGTATTATTTTGAGCAGACCTATGTGTCTGTAGTGCCATGTGTTATTCTGTTATTACTTGAGATGCTGAGTGTTGTAACTCATGTTTCTTTATTATGAGACCTTCCTGATCATGTGAAGAGATTACTTGCATTGGGAGGAATAGTTATTCATTATTCATATTAACTTCTAGTGGGTCCCAGTGTGGAGGTCAAAGTACCTGAGGGAGTCAAAGTTCAAGTGTGGAGGTCTAAGCACCAGTGAGTGAGTCAAGGTCCCAGGTGTGGAGGTCAAGGTCAGCAGTGGCAGAGGACTGGACCAGTGAAATTTGTGCTCAGAGGGACAATTATGAATAAACACATTGGACTGGGACAGAGGAGCTAAGTTTTGTGCATTTGATATTAGGACCATATAGGTATATATTTTTCGAACAATGTACTGATTCATGTTTAATCTGTAAAGCAAGTACCTGGGGAAGATTTCTACTTTTTGGTCTTGTTAATACACATTCCCTCCCACTCGAACCTTATTGTTTGTATAACCCTTGAGAACTGGTCGTGTAGAGCTTACCTAGTAGTTTATTAATGTACAACCTAGAAGCATTCTGGGAAACTGCGAAGGTTGGGCTTGGGTTGACCTAGTTGGAGACTGGCCCAGTCATTTTGGCATGCTACCACTCTTAACTTGGCCACTTGAAATGTAATAAACGCAACTGAAGAGGCCGTTAATGGGAGAGAGTCTCCATCAATCTGAGTTCCTGACTGTTTCATCACACATTGGTCATCAATAGTGACTTGTTTTCTACCCCTTTTGACCATGTAAAAGTCTGGATCGCAGAGGTGACAGTACATACCTTCTAGAACTCTCTCCATTACCTTCATTTTCTGGTCTAAAACTTTATGCCTCTATAATTTCTTCTTTCCAGGGCATCACCCTTCCCCTTGTAGACATTTACAATTACTGTACACTCTTCAGCTAATAATCTGGGACAACACACTCAGTTATAATCGTATTTATCAGGTCAGTTACTAACCTTGCTTCTGTATCTCCTGAGGCTTTCAGTGTTTCAACAGTCAACCCAGACACACCTGGTGCCTTCCCCACCTGCATTATTATTAGTAGTATTAGTATTATTATTATAATTACTGTATTATTATTAAATAATTATTATCGGGAGCAGGCTGTAGTATGGTACCAGCCTGTGAGGGCAGTACTGTACTCTCAAGGAAGGTGGAAAAGCTGGTGATAGGGAGAGCTGGAGCTCCCCCTTGACATTTTACAGTGTCACTAACATAGAGGGTAGGCCAGCATACCCTGCCAAACAGTTTTATAACTACCTGCTCTTCACAACTATACATGCTCTTTATGCATCATACCCCATACCCTACAATGACACAGGTTGGTGCCAGTAAGGGCATGTGGCTGGAAAAGGACATCTAGGGGTTAGAACGCCCAGTCAGAATGACATCCATGCATGGCTTTGTCCCCGAGAAGCAATTGGATTTTTTTTTTTTTTAAACACCACCAAGGGATGTAGACAGGTCATCTACCCTTACATGTATTGGACTAGGTTAGCCTAGCCACAGGATCCTACACCGTGAAAGAAGTATGATGAGACTGTATTTTTTATGATAATGATAATAGATATGTAAACTATTGTATCCATCTAAGAAGAACAGTAGTAGTAGGTGTACAGTACAACCTTTCAGATCCAAAATGCCTAGGTCCAAAGGCTTTATGCAAAATGGAACATTTTGGAAAGTGGAATCATAATGGCAGCTGTGAGAAATGACTTGTGAAACAAATAATGTAGTCAAGGCAATTGAGAACAATAAGTAAACTGAAGCACTTGCATTAGTAACTTATCATCTGCTCTTAAACATGTCCACAAAAGAACTCAGTCTTCAGTTATGCCTTGAATGTGTGAGGACATGATATCAACACCCCTCTATATCATGAAAAAATATTTTGGAAATTGGATGTTCGGATTTGGCAGGTTGTACTGAACCAGCAGTAGTAACCGTAGGCTTATCTGAATGTGAATTTGGTGGACTGCTGGCGCCAAAACTGGTCTGGGGGAAAAAGAGGGTGGTGAGGGACATAATTTTGTATTACCTTGTACTGTAGTTAAGCCACATGATTATATCAGTCCCACCACACGAAGGAGTCCCTCTTAGCATCATGTGTACAGTACGAAAGACTCCTTAGGCAGACTTGTGTTAAAGCGAACAAGTAATGATCAGAATACACTTGCAGAGTTACTAAACAGTGGACACCAAACATAGCCCAAAGTCCTTTCATCCATCCATCTATCATCCAATCCTACATTGCCCAATAAGGAGCATAGGAGCCCGGGGCTAGGCAGTTGGTCCCGACATTTAAGATGAGAGTGACCAGCCTCACTCATCCCTGAGTGGCATTACATGAGCAATCAACCCCAACCACCCCTAGGATATAAACCTTAACTGGCTCAATCCGACTGGAGCACAATAATTACCCACTAAACCACCAGGCACCTGGTCCTTTCATATCATATATTAAGGCTACAACATGCTTGCATGCATTGTCCTTGGCCAATTAATGGTGGCTCTCCACACTTCTCAATGTCTGGAAGCCTCCCTATTCAGTCTCTTATCCCTGGAAGGATCACATTACTGGTATAAAATATCAATGCTGCAATTTATGATGTTAGAATATGTTATGATGAATATTTGTATGTGTAAATAAGCAGTTAGGCTGTTTGCACCATGTTCTTCAACTAACTAATTCAGTGCACTGGGGGACACTAGTGCATACGAGATTTCTTGGCACCTCTTCCTTACTCATTTACTTTACATATTGCTAGCAGCCATGGCTCAGTGCGTTAGAACGCTCCGCACTGACCGAAGGGTCGGAGGATCGAATCCACCCAAGGGTCATTGGTAGACATCAGGAAGGGCATCCGGTCATAAAATGCTACACGCTCCAGTCCAAAAGTCCTCTACCCAGGGGCAACGCCTTAGCCCTTCAGGGAATACCTGGCGTTAAACCAAATTATTATATTATTTTTTTTTATTATACCACAGTCTCTCTATCTGTCTATTGCCAGACACCATAATCCCTTAAGGGGTGGCCATTTGACTTTGAGTTATTTGTTTTAAGGGGAGGGGCACTAACCCTCCACCAACCCACTTGTTCACACGTAGGGAGCACGTATGGTTTGGTTATATGGTTACCACCCCATGTTGTAAATGGTTTCTTGGCTTACAAGAAACCATTAGGCTTGTCACTCAATATAAAGCCACCTGAAAAGGAAAGAAAAGCAATAAGAAGTGACAGAAAAGATAGGAGAAATAGGAAGAGAGGAGGGAGGCACAGAAAAAGAATGATAAAGGCTAAGGAAGAAGTAGGCAGCACTACATCAAGTGAGTGGTTGATGGTACAGTACATATAAACATTCTTATGTATATTTTATATTATTTTTTTTTCCACATAAAATTTATCAACTAATTTAAGAGGGTGTTAAGGTGTATAGAATAAATTGCTAAAGAAGAGGTGTTAGGAAATCTCCACAACCTTTATACTGTACTTGAAAGGTATATTCATTTGTAAAATTTACTATTTTATTTTTTTCTTACTGCTTCCAAACTATTTAATTCATCTTAGAAGAATAGCCTGATGGTGAAGGGGTTAGGTTGAGTTATAGGTTTTTGCATTGTATGGTGAAGTTAGGAGTTTGGATGCTTGAATGATTGTCCCATTGTACTGGGCATGATGTTGATAGTTAATAAGTGTTGTTCAGTTAGGTCTTAGTTATAGGTTTTTGTACTGTAAGGTGAAGCTAAGATTTTGAATGCTTGAATAATAGTTCCGTTCCACTAGACATCCACTTGGTAGTTCGTTAGGTGGTAGATGGTTGGGAACATTATCCCTGGTAGGTGCTACCATGTGAGTGGTGTGGGAACAGAATCCTGGTACCTGGCCTTGCACAACAATCCCAGATGGAGACCTCAGCCACAGTTACACAGTTGTCAGAGTACTTGATAAGACTGCTATACATGTATATCTCTTGTACAAAACTAAAATCTGTTCATTAGGGATAGGCTGGATTTGTTAATTGAACACGACACTCAGGCAGGAAACTCAACCAAATGTACGCAGTTGTCGTAGTTTAGGCAGAGACAACAGTTAGGCATCAACTGAGCTGAAAAGGTTGAGAGATCTTTGTTAGGCTAAACACACTATAGGAACTCAGCCAAATTTATGCAGTTGTCATAGTTTGGGGAGAGAGAACATTCAAGCATCAACTGAGCTGAAAAGGTTGAGAGATCTTTGTTAGGCTAGAGTCAACACACTATAGGAACTCAACCACATTTATGCAGTTGTCATAGTTTGGGGAGAGACAACATTCAAGCCTCAACTTAGCTGAAAAGGTTTAGGGATCTTTGTTAGGTTAAACACATTACAGTACATGTATACTGTAGATGCCATCAACAGGTTATTAAAGGCTTGCATGTGGAGGCATAGCCAAGGCCCTCAAAATGATAAAAGCAAATGTAATACTGTTGATAGTTCTAGTTTTGTACTTTTGTTATTATTTTTATTATTAATGCAGCCCACCTTATCTATTAGGTGGAAATTATAGTGAGGATGAATATGATGATGATGATGATGATGACAACAGCTTACATACTTGTGTGATAGTTTCAATTTCCTTGGTTCTGGATCCTACCTTGCTGCTGTGTGGGAATTAGGGTTGGGATGATGATCATAAATATTTTGTGCTGGTCTTTGGCCAAATCTTTTTTAATGCCATAGGGAAAATGGCCTAAGGTTCACATTAATCATCAGGAGTTAACTAGAAAGCATTATTCACTAATTGTTAACCCTATGTACATCTTCTACACAGATGTCAGATATTTACTGGGAACCATATATGCTGTGAGGGGTTGGGGGGTCAGGAAGAGTGAGCCTAGATGTGGTTTTATTAATATTTTACACCACATGACATATGTACTAATGTTTAAGTAATAACAAAGCAATGTTCATGCAGTCAGAGCCATATTATTAAAACTGAAAGTACAGAAGCATCAGAAAACCCAAAATTTGTATGAGTGATGGGGTATCTGCTGGAGAAAGGGCAGCCTGATGGCAGAGGACAGGGTGACATGAAGGCAGTTCATTTGTGGCCCCCCCTTCTGGGATTAAGGTATCTGGCCATAAATAGACATGTACAGTATAGAACACCTGTACTTGTTAGATTATTCAACTTGCAGCCCACATTACAGAGTGTAGTCAGCATTAGTACAGAAGGATCGGATATGTTATGTCACCAGGACATGGCTTGGAAATTATCATTTGATGATCCTTATCCATAACATTGCACTCTTAGTTGTAATAATATGGCCATAAATCCTCTTTATAAGTCTGGGATGCATGCAGGCAAATTTCTGCTTTAAGTGAAGTACCTTAGAGATGTGTTAGAGTCATGAGGAGGGCTAAAAAGCCAAAGGCAAATCTAAAACAACAGAACAAAGCAACTTTATGAAGAATGACAAGCAATGTTAACAGGAAAAAAGGTGTTATTTATCAGCAGTGTATTTTGAAAGTTTTCAAGGAAACAAAATTGATACATCAGTCTGTTTCATGACAGTAAAAAAAAAAAAAACTTATGCAGTCCTTTAGTACCCCTTGAGAAGCGTAGGAGTACGAGGCTAGTGTTTTCGGTCCATACATTTAATGGCAGAGTGACCATTGGTTCATGTATATCTGATCTGATCTTGTTTCTCCTGATTTACAGTATGAGTTGAATGGAAAAGTTTGTAATATTTTCAAACATTGCTGCCTGATATGGGAAAAGTTCTGATAATTTAGCGTGATCCCTGACTTATGAGAGGACTGGCTAAATGTATGATACAGTATAAAAAAATTGTACAGTATATACTTTCAGATGGATTTATGATCAGTTTTCTGCCATAGCTGTGATTTCTTTTTTTCAAGTTGGATGAGGAGAAGAGAGAACTGAATTTAACCCATGTCTCTTAGTTATGAGATGAAATTGGTCCTAAGTCTGTTGTGAATCCCTCATAAGATTAATAGCCCTTAACCCCATGTACCCCATAAGAATTAAAGTAAGTTGGAATTGGTTACTCTGTGGTAATATTGAGCTGGTTAAATTAAATGTTATATGTAGTAAGTTAAGTCTAGTAGGTTAAACTAAGTACAGTAAGTTGAGTGTTGTAGGTTAAAGCAATAGAATGAGTATATTAATTCTATTATGTTAAATCAAGTAGAGTTCATTAAGTCACTGTGATTCAGAAGATCAGATCTGCCAGGCATTGGCTTTGAGACTTGACCCATCAGAATGAGTGTCCCATCATACTGAAGGAGTTAAATAAATCTTGTACCCCGTTCCCTGTGGCCACAAGAGAATTTTCTCATAAGCCCTTCAGAATTACTGTATTATGTAGCTATATCAATTTTCAGAAGTTTTGACATTTCTGAGGCAATCATTCTACCTCCTGACTGTATTTCACTTACTGTTCAATTTTAAGGTCTTTTAGTAATGTCTTTTGTGTAACATTTCTTCATGCTGCTGTTTCCCTTTTATTGCCATTCTTGATTCCATTTCATTATATAATTCAGTGTCATGGCCTGTATTACTTGGCCATTGGAGTTTGTTATGTAGTTCATTTTTTTTGGGCCATGGCGTAATTTGATAATGGTAGATTAAATATAATATTGGCCATCATTTTCCTGAAAATCTTGCACCTCAAAATTTGCCAATGAACCTCTGCATAAAACTTCCAGCATTTAATCAGATAATCATAGTACTGTATGAGTTACTAATATTCATGAAATTCACCCTGTTTTACCTCAAAGCGTATGTGTGGTTGATATGACCCTTCTGGCTCAATAGTCGATATGGAGAGGAGAAGAGTTTTATTGTAGGAGGCGATTTGTTTGTGGCCACCCCAAACGGGATTGAGGCGTCTGGCAATAGATAGATAGATAGAATATAGCCAGCTCTATTGCCTGGTGATATTGGTGCCACCATGTCAAAGCATCCCTCTACAGTATCAACCAGAACCTAATTCTCAATGTAAAGAAGGTTGAGGTATGATTCAGCAACAGGTAAGAAAAAATAAATAGGTGAGTTGGGGGGAGGGGAGTCAAATGGTGGGTGACAGAGTGACTTGGAGGCGTTTTGTCTGCGGCCACCCTTTGCTGGATTAGGGCGTCGGGCTATAGATAGATAGATAGATAGAAAATTTATAAAGAACTATCAACAGTACATCATGGTTAGTGAAATAACCCACACATATACATTCAGACGGTTGTAATGACATAACTTGTTTTAATATGAGGGACCTGGGTCACTCATACAATTCAAATACCAGTTTGTGGTTGCTTAGAATGAGTCCTAGTTGTAAGGAAGGAATAAGTCTCCTGGGTTACCATTCATACTGAGTCCCAGTCTAACAACAATTGGCCATCAGCTCAATTACAAGAGATTAGGAATTTATGTTAGGATAGAATTAATGCTCTGTAGGCAATTTTGATCACCTTAGGAGTTCCCTTCACACAGTCTCTCTTCATATGACATCTCCTTGGTTACTAGTCTTATCATCTGTGCAGTCTTGCCACACTTGCCATCAACTAATCTGAAAGGGTTGGAGATCTCTCAGGCTAGAAAAAATAACTTGTAGACAGTTTTAATAATCTTCAGAGACCTCATTAGCCATTGTTTCCTCTGGTAGAACTAGGCCAGTAAGCAAGTTTAATCTCCTTTGGAAGAGTCTCCAAGTAATAAAGAAGTTGATCAAGGCTTTAGCCACTCCAGTTCATGTACTCTTTCCTAAGCTGAATGATATTACTTAGAATTAACAGGATTAAAATACAATACCAGATGCAAAGACCCATGGATTAAGTATTTTATTTCAGTTTTTTCCCCTTCGTTCTTTCCTCGTCTTTCTGCCTACGGGTGACTTTACACTCCCAATTCTGTCTTGCATTCCTTCATTCTTTCCTCTTCCTTCTGCCTGTGGGTGACTTTACACTGAGTGACTTTACACTGAGTGAAATAGATAGATGGTCTGGTGTTAGAAATAGATAGTAAAATGAGAATATAACTACATCTTTTGGATTACAGGGCACAAACTGCTCCAATGATTAGCCTTTATTCTTGCTAATTTAAGACTGTTATTCAGCTTGGGTAAGACTTTTCAAACTGGAAGGGTCACATTACAACCTTCAGGAACCTGTTCAGTAGGAAAGTAATTAAAGGTTGATAGAGCTTTTGGACTGAAGGTGTTAGGGACAGACTTCATTAAGCCATTCTTGTTACCTTTAAACTATGTTAATCAGCATAGGAGAGACTTTTCAAACGTCCCATATGACATTCTTTAACATGTGTAGGAGAGACACTGGATAAAGCCTGATTGGAGACATAGTATATTGAACTGGAAGGACTGCATACCTTACATCCTTCATTAACCATTGCTGCTACCTTTAAATAAGAATTATCATACTGAAGGTAATTACTAGCAGCCTTCATTAACATATTACTGTACTGTAATTAGGAGAGAGGTTTCATAAGTTGATTGGAAGTCAGGAGACAGCAGGAATATACCATTACTGTTGAGGGGGATGAATTTGTGTGTAGGCTATGATATAGGAAGCATATCTCAGAATATGGATGTACAAGGTTAATCATATCTTGTATAGTACTTACACTTTCAGATTTGATAGCTTTTCCTTTTGTAATCTTTACTGAATGATGCAATCAGTTCATGATTACACATTATATAATCTCAGACTTCCTCTGTGTCATTGTAGTTGGCTCACCTTGACAAATTTTAGTCCTTCTGCTGCTTAGTTCCTGTATCTAAGTGGCAGAATAAGACAGTATTATGGTTTTGCATCCTCCCCATAGATCTTCATTGTGATCTGCATGATAATCTAGTCTTTAGAAACAGCTCAGCATTCAAGGTGGAGAGATGCCAGGTTTTTGTCAGTTTAGGGTGGACATGTAGTCTATATAGTTTGTCTTTATTGTTTTATGTATTCATTATTATTATTATTTTTTACTGTGGATCAAATTTAGCGATTCATCTCTTCCGTTTATAAATCGGTACAACAGATAGGCTTTCATTCTCTGAGTTCGCACGGAAGTTTGACCAATGAGTACTGTACTGTCTTCCTGTGCAGTGTATATTTTGTCATTTGTACTCTCATTATAAGTTTCATTAAAGAATTTGTATCATATGTTTAGTTTCTGTGTCACTCAGTGTGTTAAGTTTATGTAATATATGGTTAATCGTTTAAGTCCTGCCGTTCGTAGCAGACTAAGTTGCAGTTTTTACTTTCTCCCTTTATATAAGTAGCAACTGCTCTATATTCTTTCCATTGCACTTGTTCATGATTAGCATTAAACTGCAGGCTTAGGTATTCCAAGTAGCTCAGGAAATTTCGAGATATCTCCTCCTAGAGCGACATTAATAGGTACATGAAAATTTAGTTAAGTCTATGCATGTTGTCCAATTTCCCATTTTTTGTAACATGTAAAGAAATAAAATACAGTAGAAGTTTTAGCCGCTATCCCTGTGGGGCCGCGGTAGCAGGGTCAGCATGGTGCTGGCTTGCTAATCAGGAAGACCCGGGTTCAAGTCCCGGTGTAATAGGGGTTTCTTTAAAATGTGGCTGAGGGAAGTTTGCGTAGCAGGCTTTCCTTAAAACCACAAGGCCCCATACAGTTCAGCTCGCATACACCAAGACACTTACACACACTACTACATACATACACACATCAAGACTACATACATACACACTACTACATACATACACACATCAAGACTACATACATACACACATCAAGACGCACACACACACTACTACATACATACACACATCGACACACACACACAAGACACGTACACAGCCACCTTCACACAGTAGACACACACACACAAGACACGTACACAGCCACCTTCACACAGTAGACACGTACACAGCCACCTTCACACAGGAGATACACCACACACACACACCATGGGCAGACAGAGAAGGGTATATACAAAACACAGGGAGTGAGAGAGGAGGGGGTTTTATTAAAAAGTCCAATTTTGGTATACCTCCTGTGGCAAAATTGATATAGCCCCCCCTTTAATATTTTTTGGATATTTTCATCTAGTGCCCCCCAGGCCCCAGACCCACTCGGCTGAAGCCAATTGTCTGGCGTCAGCTGGAACATGATGCTCTTAGAGTTATGTCGGTCGTGAGGGGGTTAATGGTGACATTGACACTGTCAGGCTCCTATGACTCACTCAGTCGAATAAAATCGTCTGAGTCCGCTGAAATGGGGTACTAGAGTTGTCCCAAGCACCAGAGGGGGGTTCTTAACCCCCCTCTGGTGCTTCCTCTGGTGCTTGGGACAACTCTAGTACCCCATTTCAGCGGACTCAGACGATTTTATTCGACTGAGTGAGTCATAGGAGCCTGACAGTGTCAATACTGTCACCATTAACCCCCTCACGACCGACATAACTCTAGCATCATGTTCCAGCTGACGCCAGACAATTTGGTTCAACCAAATTGTCTGGCATCAGCTGGAACATGATATACCAGAGTTATGCCGGTCATGCGGGGGTTATTGGTGAGTGTAGTAACTGTCAGGCTCCTATGACTCACTCAGCCGAAAAAAAACGTCTGTCAGCTGGAATGGAATACTAGAGTTGTCCCAAGCACTAGAGGGTTAGGATTTTAACCCCCTGAGTGATGCTCGGGACAACTCTAGTACCCCATTTCAGCTGACTCAGACGATTTTATTCAACTCAGTGAGTCATAGGAGCCTGACAGTGTCAATACCGTCACCATTAACCCCCTCACGACCGACATAACCCTAGCATCATGTTCCAGCTGACGCCATACAATTTGGTTCAGCCGAGACAGGATCCTAGGATCCTGAGAGACACTATAACAGCGGTTCCCAACCTGGGAGCCATGGGCCTTATTGGTAATATAAGATATTATAAGTTATTTGGTCTGGGTAAAACCTGACAAATCAAGTATGAAATATACCTTACTGTGCTAGTTTGCTTCTCATAATTTTCTCGGGGGGCCACAGGACCAAAAAGGTTGGGAACCACTGCACTATAACATCACAAACAAAATACAAAATGCCTTCCCTCCATCCTGAACGTACTATAATTCATTTACATTAAGTAAGCTCGTATTTTCGTATTTTTGCAGCTTATTTCATGTATCTTAGTTAAAAGAAAAAATACTACGAGCCGGTGAATAAAACCAACACATGTAGACGAAGAATATAATTACCAAACAGTTTCGGTGGACACTGCCACCATCTTCAGTGGTCAAGATAGTGAGAGGGAGTGACATACTGACCATACAAGGGTTCCTTTTTATGCCTGTGTGTGTGTGGAAGGGTGGGGTAAAGGTGAGGTGGGGTGGGGTAGATTGTAAGCGGGGATTAACCCAAAGGGGATTTTGGGGGGGACATTACCGGACAGGTCAGGTGTAATTCCTATCTGACCTTATCTGTGTCGTAGCAGGAAGGGTGGGGTAAAGGTGAGGTGGGGTGGGGTAGATTGTAAGCGGGGATTAACCCAAAGGGGATTTTGGGGGGGACATTACCGGACAGGTCAGGTGTAATTCCTATCTGACCTTATCTGTGTCCTAGCAGGAAGGGTGGGGTAAAGGTGAGGTGGGGTGGGGTAGATTGTAAGCGGGGATTAACCCAAGGGGGATTTTGGGGGGGACATTACCGGACAGGTCAGGTGTAATTCCTATCTGACCTTACCTGTGTCGTAGCAGGATGGGTGGGGTAAAGGTGAGGTGGGGTGGGGTAGATTGTAAGCGGGGATTAACCCAAAGGGGATTTTGGGGGGGACATTACCGGACAGGTCAGGTGTAATTCCTATCTGACCTTATCTGTGTCGTAGCAGGAAGGGACATGTCTCTTCCTGCTACGACACAGGTAAGGTCAGATAGGAATTACACCTGACCTGTCCGGTAATGTCTCCCCCAAAATCCCCCTTGGGTTAATCCCCTCTTACAATCTACCCCACCCCACCTCACCTTTACCCCACCCTTCCTGCTACGACACAGGTAAGGTCAGATAGGAATTACACCTGACCTGTCCGGTAATGTTCCCCCCCAAAATCCCCCTTGGGTTAATCCCCGCTTACAATCTACCCCATCCCACCTCACCTTTACCCCACCCTTCCTGCTACGACACAGGTAAGGTCAGATAAGAATTACACCTGACCTGTCCGGTAATGTCCCCCCCAAAATCCCCCTTGGGTTAATCCCCGCTTACAATCTACCCCACCCCACCTCACCTTTACCCCACCCTTCCTGCTACGACACAGGTAAGGTCAGATAGGAATTACACCTGACCTGTCCGGTAATGTCCCCCCCAAAATCCCCCTTGGATTAATCCCCGCTTACAATCTACCCCACCCCACCTCACCTTCACCCCACCCTTTCACACACACACAGGCATAAAAAGGAACCCTTGTATGGTCAGTATGTCACTCCCTCTCACTATCTTGACCACTGAAGATGGTGGCAGTGTCCACCGAAACTGTTTGGTAATTATATTCTTCGTCTACAAGTGTGGGTTTTATTCACCGTCTTTGATTATCACGCAAGAGTGATTCATCCAGCCAATACTACGAGCTCTGTATCTTTTCATAGCCCTTCTTCGTGACTAGCATCGTATTCTAGTTATCTATAGTTACAACTGAGCATTCAAGTTGGAGGGATCACAACTTTAAGCAATTACAGTAAACAAACAAACAAAAAGCAAGTGTCGTCCTCTTGACCTCTCGTCTTCGCAGGAATGCAGCGGTGGCGCCATCTTGTGCGTGGAATGCGTGAAGTGCAGGCTCTTGAGTGGAAGGAGCACGGAGCCACGGGAGACTTAATAATATTCGCTAGTCAGCCGGTCTAGAAGCCTGGGACATTTGCCTGAAATAATAATAATAATAATAATAATAGTAATAACAACAAAACCACTCATATACATAATTCAATATCTTAGTCACTCGATCTGTCCATTCCGCCTCTTCTGTACGAGACGCATTTCTGTAAGCTATTTTTTCTAACATGGGAGGTTCGATACGTTTGATTAAGCCTATCCATAAGACTCCTAAAGCTGAGTAAATGCCTCTGAAAGTTACAAAATATAAAATATAAAACGTCTATATGATATAAAAACCTTTGTTCACCTCCGGGATTCGATCTGTGGCGCCTAGACCAAGTGCTGACGTCATGTTTAGGCTACACTTTGCTACCTTTAGACGATTTCCTGGAGCTTAAAGAAACCCTCTCGGGATGATGGGACAGACACAATAACCCCTTCAGACAGAGAATGACTTAGTTACTTTGTTCTAGGTAACCGGACGATTTTATTCAGCTTAGGAGATCCCCTCGTAGTGAAGGGGTTGATGGTGACACTATCTAACCCCTCCAGTACGAAATTTCTCTCCAGAGTTGAAGAAAATCGTCTGGAGGAAGAAAGATGAAAATCGAAAAAAGTGTTAATGTGGCGCGGTGTTGCTCCCGTAGTAGGGAAAAGCTACACGTACGATAGCAGGGGCTCTTTTCCCTGGTACGTACTCTGGCCGTAGCCGGGAGCTGATCTTTCCGACCAGAAGCAACTGAAGGGCGTACAAGGCCGCTCCTTCCTCGCCACATATAGAGACTGTCGGCGCGGTGTTGCTCCTGTAGGGGAGAACAGCAGGAGAGGGATGCACTGGGGCAACTCTCTCTCTGGGGTGTACTAAGGCCGGAGCCTTGGGTCGCCTTACCCTCGTACACTTTATTAGGCCGTAGTCTTGGGCCTCCTGCCCTAGAGGGTGTAACAATTGCCGTCAATACGGTGTTACCTGGGACTGAAGCTAGTTCAGTCCCACCCCTTTTCTGACGATGGTTGTCCCTCCTGCAAGGTAGTTGCCTTCCCCTGGTCACCTGGTGTTGGGGCAGTTGCGGGGAACAGGGGCTCAGGACTGTATGGTGACCCTCTTGATCGGGGTCACTAACCCCAATGTTGTATCCTCCTGGGGTGGTGGTGCGTTGGCGGCCCGGTGGTGGGGTGGGGGGTGGTGAGGTGGGAGGTCCGGCGGCGGGCACGGCGGGCATTTTACCACCCTCCGCTTTGTAAAAGTCACGACCCTGTGACTGGAGGTGGTAGGTGGTGGAGGTGGAGGTCTGGTGGGCCGGGGTGAGGTGTTGGAGGAGGCTGACCCAGTGGGTGGTGAAGGTGTTAGGCTCCTGATGGGGGTTGAGAGTGAGCCGGAGGGAGGATGGGTGGTCAGTCCGGGGTAGGAGGCGGAGAAGGTGGGGGGTCCCTCGGATTCTGACAGGTGGGCGGTCGTGGTGGCGCTATAGCACCCTCTCAATTTTCGTCTCTGGTTGTGGTGGTACGGTGGTGGTGGTTGTTTCCGCGGTGGTGAAGGTGGGAGTTGGTGATGGGTGGTGTGGTGCAGCGTTGGTGATGGGCGTAGCGCGCGGTGATTGAGAGTGGTGGGTTGGAGGAGGTGGGGTAGCCGGAGGAGATGCAGGCGGAGGTGAGGTTGGTGAAGGATCAGAATCGGAGAAAGGTGGCGGTGGGTCAGGTAAGGGTGAAGTGGGGGAAGGGGTTTGTGGGTATGGTGAGGCTGAGGGTGGGGTGGGGGAGGTGAGCGAGGAAAGAGAGGCAGGTGAGAGTGAGGAGGAGGATGGTGTGATAGGGAAGGCGAATGAGTTGGCTGTGTTGGCGGGAAAAATGAGTGGCGGGGAAGTGATGGTGGCGGGTGGTGTGGGGTGGTAGGTGGGAGGGAGTAGACAGGAGGAGTCGGTTTTGGGAAGTAGGTTAGGGGAAGAGGAGGTAAGGGTTCTAGGAGGTCTGTGAAGGGGGAGGCAGGCTTTGTGTTGGGGAGGAATAGGAAGGGGGGAGGCGGTAGTAGTGGAGAAGGTGGTGTGTGAGGTGGGAAGGTTAGGAATAGGGGTAGGAATAGGGGAGGGCAAAATAGAAGAGATAGTGAGAGGAAAGGAAAAGGAAAGATGACGTTTCCCCCTGTCGTGGACTGGGGGAGATGTGAGGTGGCCCTCGTCATTACGGTGGGATGCGGGGGCAGTCGGGGGGCGCCTTCTGTGCCTTCCTCGTCTTGCATTCCTGCTTTGAGGCTTGCGGCAATCTGCGTATGGTGGGGAGGCTTGTAAGCGCTCTTGTGTTGTTTTGCTGCGCCGGGCAACTTTTAGCTGTTCACGAATGTCGTGGATTGGGCACTCAGGGCAGCAAGGAGAAAATTCCCACGGATTTACAGGGATGAGATCCGTGGGGAATTGCTTGATGTTGCCGATGCGTTTGGGGGAGGAGTGGACGGCTAGAAGGCGCCTTATTAGGTTGATTTCTTTATCCAGGTCTCCCGTCGGTTCATGTATTATGAAGTGGTTTTTAATGAAACCGGGGAGGGTCCTGAGGAGTTTGTGGAATATGAGTTGTTCCCGGGTTTTTGCGTCTGTGCCCGGGTACGCAGCGGTGACGAGCCGCCTAGCCTGGATGAAGGTGTCATCGAGGCTTCCGTGGTATGTGAGGGCGTCTAGTTGCAATAAGGCTACAACTGTGTCCAGAGATGGCGTCGCTACCTGTTTCACAATTTGTTTGAATTAATTGATCCCATTTTAGTCTCGGGACGATTTTCGGAGTGACAGTGGCGATTATTTTACCCAGGTTAGGTATGTGACTGCAATCTTTTCTTTGTCTGAGTCGAACCCTATGTCTAAGAGGAGTTTAACCATATCCAAGTACTCATCAATGTTACATTGGTCCGGGTTGAATTTCGGCAATTGAATGTGATGTTTGGCTGCCATTGTACAAGTTTCCTTTTATCGTTCCTCCGTGCTTTTACTCGGATCCAGAACCACCGCTTGCCGCCAGTGTTATGCTGGTGTTTTTAAGGCGACTTCTCGTCTTAAAAACACTAGCGACTGAAGCGGGGTCCTCTTTCTAGACCGGAAGTAAAGCACCAACAAAGGAACAGGACATAAAAACCAGGCAGTACACCTTAACACATCTATAACCTTAATTCTAACCGTTACAATACAACACAGAGTGATATTTGAGATACAGGGGAACAGAGACACAGAGTTAACATTCAGCATCACAAAATATAGTTACACTCAGTGAACACTACAATGCTCATACAGGGATATCTTGAATTATATATGGTATTGTCTATGTGTCACTTTTAGGCAGGATATACACTGAACTGATCACAAAGGGGATAAACAAGATTGAGAGTTTGTAGGGGAAATATTACTATAAATAAGACAGGGTGCGGATAGCGACACTTGACACAGTCACCTGGTCACGGCGACACTCACACTCAAGCGACTTTGATGAATGGTCATGGAGAAGGAAGACGTGTTTCTGAGCTCTCCTCTAGCTGCAGGGTTGCCTCACCGGCGTTAGCTTTTTCCTTTTACTCGCCACTAGGGCGTTTTTCAATAAAGTTGGGTTAGCTAGACCTCATTTTCCTCCCTGGCCTTAGTAGATATAGTAGGTGTCTATATCTAATTACTGAGATTGCCTTTGCTTACTCACCTCTGGAGTGTACCCCCCACTGATCGCTCTGGGGTTAGTGACACACAGGCGCGTCCTCCCGACAGTGGTTTGAGAGGGTAATCTCAGACTAGGTGTGTTTTCCCCGGGCAATTTCTCCCTTGGTTGTTTTTCTCTTTCTTCCCACTTCCCCCTCACGGGGGAAGTGGTAACTATGGCTGACGCCACTACTGCCTCCCCCCCCCCTTCAGGGGGGGAGGTAGTCCTGACCGACCCCCGACTGCTGCACGGACGGACTGCCCCCAGACTGAACGGCCCCAGACACGTACCCGTCTTGACATTAACATACACAACGCCGAGTTTGTCATAATTCATGCGGTTAGTTCCACTCCCCTGTCCAGCCTCAATCCCTTCATCATCAAGAAGGTGATTGATGGGTGTGCAGGAGAGGTGGAACAAGTGAAAAAACTTGCGAGTGGAGACCTTCTCGTAAAAACTAAGAATTCAGCTCAGGTCAAGGATTTGCTTAAACTGAGGAAGTTCCACTGTCACGATGTCCAAAAAACGATCCCGCACGCCATGAATTCCTGCAAGGGTGTTATCACCTGTAGGGATCTTGTGCTTATGGAGGAGGAAGAAATCGTACTGGAACTTGCTTAGCAAGATGTAATAGAGGCCAGATTCATCACAAGATTTTCGGGAGGCATAAGGACGAAGACCGCAACAGTTGTTTTGACTTTTGGAAAGGTATCTCTCCCAACCAATGTGAAAGTTGGATATGAAATAGTAAATGTCAGACCATACATCCCGAACCCCCTTCGTTGTGCAAAGTGTCAACTCTATGGACACCACGAAAAGGCTTGTCGGGCTTCCAACATTGTGTGTGGCAAGTGCGCGACTGTAGGTCACTCTGCTGACAACTGTACATCCGAGACTGAGTGCTGCTTTCACTGTAAGGATGCTCACTCCACTTCCTCGAGGGTTTGTCCCAAGTGGAAGGAGGAGAAAGAGGTCTGCACAGTGAAGGCAACTGAGGGCATTTCCTTTTACGATGTAAGAAAGAAGGTGAAGGAGTTGCATGCAACTCCCAAGCCTAATATCTCCTATGCATCGGCGGTTGTGTCCCGTCCCGTGATGTGCACCGTTGAGACACAAACTGACCTAACATTCGCTCCTTATGCCCCACGCCCTACCTCTCAGTCTAAGCCTCCTGTACGTTCCAACTCTCTGACAGACATCCCTGTTGCCACTTCATACTCTTAGGCTGCCGCTGCTCCTTCGCAGTCAGTGCGGCCAAAACAGAAGCCTGACAAGTCAGATAAAATTAACTTGACCACCCTCACCAAACAGTCACGTCCTCATGTCCTTCCTGCTCCTAGTCCAGCGAGCGAGAGAAAGAATAGCTCTTCCTCGATGGATTCTGGGAGCCTTGTTATTGACGAGAATATGGAGATCTCCACGAGCAAGCACCGGGAAAGGTCCCCCGGTAGCCACTCGCCTGGTGGCGGGCGGCATAAAAAAACTAAGAGCACTGGCCACCCTCGTAAATCTTAAACCGTCGATTTCACTGTATTACAGTGGAATTGTAGAGGTGTCGGGAATAAGTTAGCAAATATAGCAATCTTGCTGTCAATATACAGGCCAGACGTTTTTTGTTTACAGGAGACGCGCCTGGAGGATCACCCTGATCCTCCACAGTTAAAACACTACCACTCGTATAGAAGATAAAAGGTCACGGAGTCGCCATATACACCCACAAATCACACCCACAAAGGGAAGTGATTCTAAATTCTACTCTGGAAGCGGTCGCGTGCAGAGTAAAATTTAATAACACGTATCTGTCTATTTGCTCTCTGTACTGTACTCCACATGGCCCCATTGATAGTGATGCTTTAAATTCACTACTATTCATTTCATGGACAGTGTATCATGGTTTTTCTCAAATATCTTTCAAACTAATCAATTGATCGGTATGATACTTTGACACAGGGTACATGACACCTCCCGCTAATTTTTGGTAATATACGGCATTGCCAAGTGGTGTTAGTGGAGGCGTTTACTCTTGACGTTTAAAGGCAAAGTCGCGTGAGCCCTGCAGGGCTAATCTACACAAACGAACGTCCGCTACCCCCCATCTCCTTCCTCTCCCTCCCTCTCTCCCTCCCTCCCTCTGTCTCACTGTTTCACTCTCTCTCTTTCTCTCAGCATTCCCCCCAATACCTGTATGTAACATACAATATGCAATAAAATACCGTTTACCATTATATTATTCAGTAGTAGCAGATAACTGGAAAGTTCTTAATGAAAAGGATATAGCGTGGTCTGACCTAACGACCATAATAGGCTATTGGTTAAGTTTTCCCAACGAGGGTGTCAGGTGCGGGGTTGTCTGTCGGATGCAGCACTTGTAGTATACCTACTGACTGCATCAGGCTAGTGAAGGACACGGATGCCTCATCGCTGTCATGGCCGCCATGTTACTGTGTCCGCGTCGTTGCAGAAATGCAAATGCACTCCGACTCCTAACCATATACAGAATGGAGAAAGCTGACAATAGATTAAGGATTAATCTCAATAGGTAAGTGAATCTTCAAGTGTATAAATACATAACAACACTCACACGCAAAAAGCACACACATATTGGTCACTCAATCAATCAATGCATCTATCTCCCTATCAAATTATCTATTACTTTGTCTCTATCTCACCCGTAGTATACAAAACGGTGGCTCACCATTATCTATTCAATAATTGCTACACTCGTTGTAGTAAATAGATTGTTATCTATTGAAAGTATATATTTCTGAAAACACAACAACAGTATTGTGACATTCTTTAATATTTTACGAATGCTTTACAGACTATGTTATTGTTTTTAACTGCATGCTTCTGTATGTATTCTACAATTGTAGTTTTTCCTGCACAGGCCTTATGATCGCGTAGCAGATGTCATGGGAATGACGGTGGGAGCAGTGCGTGCACTTGTACACCGCAACCCGGGTTCTCGCAGTGGTACACGAACACCACCACCTGGGACAGACACTCCCCCTGCAACACCACCAGGCACACCGACACCCACCTTCACACCACGTCTCTTTGACAGTTTTGCCATTGGTGCCATACGCCGCCATGTACATGGTGAATTTGCTAAGAAACATACTTTCACCATTAGCACGTTGACAGACGACTTACGGAAAAAGGACATCATCCCTAGTGAAACCTCAGACACAGCGGTGTGGCGATTACTACACAGCATGGGGTTGCGCTATAAGACCTCACAAAGGAAAATGTACGTACGCAAGGAGTCACTTGATATTGTGTGCTGGCGCATTGGCACTCTCCGATCACTCAGGGAATATCGGAAGGAGGGGAGACGAGTGGTATACGTTGATGAGACATGGTTCACCACGAGGATGCATCCCAGCAAGGAGTGGGTGGACACCTCACAGCCTGCGACCAGTGCCGCCTACAGTCGTCAGGTCCCGCCTGGAGAGGGTGAGCGCTTTGTGGTTGTTGCTGCGGGCACAGCTGACGGTTTTGTTGACGATGCATTCTTGTGCTTCCCAGCAAAAAACAAAAGTGGTGACTATCACGGCGAAATGAACAGTAATCTCTTCCTCCGCTGGCTGACGTCGCAGCTCCTTCCAGCCTTGCCTGAACCATCAGTGCTGGTGCTTGACAATGCGCCATACCACAACCAGCTGAGTGAGGAAAGTCGCTGCCCTACCACTTCCACCATCAAAGCAGGCATCGTGGAATGGTTGACGTGCCGCCAGATACCATTCCCACCACACGCCACACGCCCTGAGTTGCTGCAGTTCTGTAAGCAGAACCGGCCACAACCGCTGTACCAGATTGATGACGTCATCCGTGCATGGGGTCATGAAGTCGTCCGACTGCCACCAGCTCATCCTGAGCTCAACGCCATTGAGCAGGTCTGGGGTTCAATGAAAAAACATGTGCGTTCCTCACTGCAGCGGTTCACTCAGACAGATCTGCAGGCCAGGATAGAGGAAGCCAAGCTTAGCGCAACAAGGGAGGTGTGGGAAGGTGCAGTGAGACGGTCCAGAGCCTTCGAGGATGAGTACTGGTGCACGGATAACATCCATAAGCGTGTAGATCCCGTAATTATCAACATCGAGAGTAATTCCGAGGATGATTTGTTCCTTGATAGTGACGAAGACTGTGAATAAACTTTCTGTAATATGCTCAGTTGTTTGCGTCACTTTTCTACCTATTATGATATTTATTATGAGAGAGAGAGAGAGAGAGAGAGAGAGAGAGAGAGAGAGAGAGAGAGAGAGAGAGAGAATTTCATAAATCCATTACGGCCCTATTATGTTGTGTTGATTATATACCGTACCGTACTGGTTTGTAAGTTAAACTGTGTGATTTAATTTTGGATACCTTATCTTACCTGCTCGTAGTAAACACATCGATATGGGGGGTAAAGGAATTAAGAGATCGTGATAGTAGGCACATTATATTGGGTGAATAAGGTGACGGTCATACGCTCTTTAGTCAACTCCCGTTTATATAACTTCAGGACATACAATAACAATGATTAAATGAACACAGACTCTACAAACAACAACATACTGTATTTATGATACCCGATACAATCATTATAACATGATAGAGTGGACAGGGGGGCGGGGGGCACGGGAAGGCCAGCAGGAATGAGGGTTGAGGGGGGAAGTGAGGAGGGGGAGGGGGGAAATGAGGAGGGGGAAGGGAGAGGGGGGAGAGGGAGGGAGGTAGGGAAGGAGAGGAAGGGGATGGGGGGTAGCGGACGTTCGATTGTGTTGATTAGTCTGGCGACTCACGCGACTTTGCCTTTAAACGTCAAGAGTAAACGCCTTCAGTAACACCACTTGGCAATGCCGTATATTACCAAAAATTAGCGGGAGGTGTCATGTACACTGTGTCAAAGTATCATACCGATCAATGGATTAGTTTGAAAGATATTTGAGAAAAACCATGATACACGGTCCATGAAATGGATAGTAGGTTCTTACACTCGTGTATGGAATTCAGTAGCGACTCTAGTTCTTACAGTGGTGCAGACGAAATTTTCTTTGCTCATTACTTTGATTTAGACACAGACTCAGATGAAGTACTGTTCGAAATGGCTGATGCTGCAGCTGCAGCAGGGATCGCTACCCTGTCCGACCAACTATCGCAGGCTATTGCCGATAATGCTAAGGATGCTGTCTACCGCGTTAAAGGGTTAAAGAGCTTTGCTGCAAGTAGAACTGCCACATTACCTGAATATCCTGGTGTCATCTTAGAAACAGACCTTAGCAAATGGCTTCAGGACATAGAGAGTAAGACTACGGGACCTAGGTGGACTATTGCCGGTCGCTTTGATGTGGTCCGGGAGTACACTCTAGGTGGGGTACATGACAGCATTGAGGACCTTATTATCAGGGCCAATGATGATTGGGACCGGTTTAAATCTATTCTCACAACGCTGTTGTCCCCAGAACAAACTCTCCAACCTACATTTCATGCGTTAAAACATGCGCGTCGTAATCCTGGCGAACGGTTGGTTGAATACTGGCTGCGATTGACTAGTATAGCTAAACGCATTGGAACTCTGCAGCCTCGGTACCATGACTGTTCCTTGTACCATGCTTTGGACAACTTTCTCGACGTATTCCCTGCCCAGTATAGAGCAACACTTGACCAGCAAGAGTTTACAGGCCCTGTCGATGCCCTTGATAAAGTTGTGAGTAAAGCCATTGAGTGGGCACAACGAAGTCACTCGTCGTTGGCAGATGTAAATGTAGCAAAAGAAAAGAGAAGGGATGTAGTTGCACATGTAAGTGTAGAGTCAAAAGAGGCCAAGGTTCCAAAAGAAAAAACAGGCACTGGAAAATCCACGGGGGATGCCCCAGCCAACTGTAATAGGTGCGGTGAGGCGGGTCATCGAGCACGTACATGTCGCGCTCCTAACCCACTCTCGAGAGGCCAGTACCATACGTTAACACCAGAAGAACGAAAGAAGTTCCGTTGCTTCCGTTGTGGCAGACAAGGGCACTTGGCGAAACACTGTTTTGCTAAAGTAGAAAACCCAGGTCAAAGAACATGGTGTGATCACTGTAAAAATAGAACTTATTGTACTGACCAATGTTCGACACGTCCTAAGGAAAAAAAAAAAAAAAGATCGACTAAAAATCATGATCTTGGGGAACGGGACGGATCTGGTGATGATTATGGGAGCGTGTGGTGAAATGAGGGATTGCCCCATGCTCTTGGATACCGGAGCATGTCGATCGCTCATTAACCAAGGAACCTATGAGAATTTGGGTGAGACCAAGCCTGAGCTCAGACCGTATCAAGGACGAAGGTTAGTATCCGCAAGTGGTAATGAGCTTGAGGTGGTAGGAGTGGTTAGCCTGCCTATAGGGTTGGCTGGTCACACCTACGAGAGTGAATTAGTAGTGGTGAGGAACTTACCGTGTACTATTTCAGTGATTCTAGGTTCCGATTTTATTTTCGCTCGGAATATATGTATTACACCAGGTCCGTTGTGCATAGAGATCGATGGGGAGAAGGTAGAATTACAGTCGGGAGAGGAGAATCTTCGCATAGATGGTGCTTCCTCCTTGCATGTAGTTGAAACCGGCTTATCAGATGACCAGGAGTATATCTCTGGGCGTTGTATGACGAGTGAGACAGTCGTGATTGATCCGTTCACAAGTGGAATGATCTCGTTAGAGACTGAAATTTCAGGATGGTCCTTTGGGTTATTCTCACCTAATCCTGGTAGTACTTTCGCTGCTATGCTGTGGCCAGGGATTGTACAGATGGTCCCGGGCGAGGCGGGAGTAAAGTCCAGGGTTTATGTTGCCTACACTAACGCCACCCCTGACCGGGTCAGTATATCTGGCAGGTACAGGGTGGGGACAATAGAACCGTTTGAGGAGATAATGTGGGACGAGGATCAGGAGGATGAGCAAGGGCAAATAACTGGTGTGACACAGGGAGAAGGGAGATTAACTAAGCTCTTTCTAAAAGTAGATGAGTTATGTCCACCGGAGACTAAGGAGAATGATGCTCTCAAACGTCTAGTGCGAAAGCATCCTCAAGTGTTTGCCTTGCCTGATGAACCACTGAATATTGCACCTTATTTCCTCCATCACATCTGTGCTACAGGACCGGTTGTAAATCGTCGTCCTTATAAGGTACCGGTTAAGTATCACGAAACTCTTAGGCAACAGCTAAATGAACTAAGGGAGCAAAATATAATACGTCCTTCTAGATCACCATATTGTTCACTCTTGGTCCCGGTGGCCAAGAAGGATGGTGGACTAAGAATTTGTCTCGATTTTCGCCATTTGAATAAGCAGATAACATCAGACCCCTTCCCATTGCCAACCATTGCACAAATTCTTTCCCAGTTAGGAGAAAATACTGTATTCAGTAGCTTGGATTTGAGGCAAGGATACCATCAGATCCCTCTGGATGAGGCGTCACGACCGCTGACCGCATTTTCCTCACCAGACGGTCATTGGGAATATAATAGTCTACCGTTTGGCTTAAAAGATGCCCCTGCTGCGTTCCAAAGGATCGTTAACGAAGTCCTGATAGGACTGACAGGGCGTATCAGTCATACTTACCTGGATGACATAATTGTCTATGGTGAGGATTTTGATTCACATGTACAGAACCTAGATGAGGTCCTTGCCAGACTTAAGGAAGCTCAACTTACTCTTAAGTTAGAGAAGTGCAGTTTTTTCAAAGATGAAGTGTCTTACCTCGGACATATAATTTCTGCAGAAGGCTTGCGGCCCCAACCGGATAAAGTCCGAGCCATAAGGGAAATTGCTGTTCCTAAGACACTGAAGGAACTCCAATCTTTCTTAGGGTTAGTTAATTATTACCGTAGATTCATAAGTGACTACGCTAAGATTGCTCTGCCTCTCACAAAATTGACTCGTGGAAAGAAGGAAGTGAAAAACAGTAAACAAAAAATCGAGTGGAACGATGAGGCTGATCAAGCTTTTTAGAAGTCTGAAAAGTAAGCTTACTGACGACATCGTACTCAAGTTTCCCTCCTTTGATAAACCATTCTATCTGACAACTGACGCGAGTGGTACTGCGATAGGTGGGGTGTTACAACAGGAAGATGAGGATGGACACCTTAGACCGTTGACATATTTTAGAAGAGCATTAAATAAAGCTGAGCTTAATTATGCCACTATCGAGCAAGAAGCCTTAAGTATTGTGTACGGATTGCGGATAAATCGGCCTCTTGTCTTGGGATACAAAGTGATTGTGCAGACGGATCACCGACCCCTCACGTGGCTCTTTAATGTGAAGGAGCCTTCTGGCAGAATAGCTAGATGGCAGATACAGGTTGCCGAATACGACTTAGAGGTATCCTACCTGCCAGGACACCAGAACCGAGTGGCTGACGCCTTGTCACGTCTTCGCAGAGAGCAAGACGAAGATATAGAACTTATAGCTGTTACGAGGGGCGTGACCGATACAGACACTGTTTGCCGGAATCTTGACGAACTGCGGAAGCAGCAAGATGCGCATCCGGTTTGGGGATCATTGAAGCGGTATCTTCGCGGCATTGCGGAAATATTGAAATTGAAGCACGTCACTACGACTCCGTATCACCCTTCTGCGAATGGATTAGTAGAAAGAGTGAACGGAACTGTCATTCAAATCTTACGGACGATGATCGACATAATGCAGACCATCGGCACCGAATGATACATTTGGCATGCATGGCTTATAATTCAGGGTATAATAGGTCGATCAGGGACTCGCCCTATTTCCTGTTGTACCTGAGAGACCCACAAGTACCCTATGAAACGATACATGAGACTCAACCTCATTACAATGTAGATGATGCGAAACATATGCTAGCAGCCATGGCCACTAAAGTATTTCAAAGATGTCAATTGTACTTGGACCGGGCTAGTACCGAGAATGAGAATTACAGGGCTAAAAAGGCTGTAGTAAAACCGATCAAGGCAGGAGACAGAGTGTACGTACGCACGATTCCTAAACGGGGAGTTGCTAAGAAGTTACAGCCTCTCTATGCAGGACCATACAGAGTCACGGAGCGTGTTAGTGATGTTGTAATTAAAGTACGACGTGTGAAGGATGGAGCTGTCTCCACCCTTCATGTTGATCGTGTGCGAGTAATCCCCGAATCTTGCCTCACCACTAAGGATAATAAGAATGTACGTAGGGCATACCCAGTATATGAAACAGATGATGATGATGATGATGGTGATGGCGAGGACGGCTCAGATGATTTTACAGCCATTCCGGTATCTACCCGCGGTGCGACACAGTCATCCAACACGCCAGTAAATCAAAGCTCTATGGGTGCTACCAACCCAGTTCAGCAGAGTGGGAATGAAAGTGATAATGAAAGTAGAAGCGAAAATGAGAGCGAGGATGGAGGCGAGATAGAAAACGGAGCGAGCAGTCACGAGGCGAGTGGAGAAGGGGAGTCCCCGAGTAAAGTGGTCGGCCCGGCGCCAGATCGTTTCTCCCCGGCTAGCAGCCTCAGCCCTGCGTCGGCCCCTAGATACAGCCTAAGATCACGCACAACAGTAGACGATTTACCTCTAGTTATGGATAGGCCGACAGAACACACTGACAGGAAGACAAGTAAAGAATAAGTTACTAGTCATGCTATTTTATTTTTGTTCCAGATTATGCTGCTTGCAGTCGTAGTATCAGGAAAGACTAGGCACATTGACCCCCACGTTGAGAAACCTGCTCCAACAGGCCTCATCTATTCTCCAGTCTCCAAACTTATATCAACTGGAAATCATTATGTTGTCCCTGTCTTGTTAATACAGGATGAGTTATACCGACCACTTACTGAGGCACAGGATCTGGTTGACTCTGTCCAGTGGAATATAGATCACATGGACAACTCATCCACCCTTGTGTCGTCATTAAGAGAGACTTTGAAATCATTTCAACATGAGTTTAGAATTAGATTTGATGACTTAAAGAACTCTGTTAATTATTTGTTGTCGGATAAACCACTGTCAGGTCGTAGAACTAGAGGCGCAATTGATCTTGTTGGCAATATTGCTAATGCTTTATTTGGGACTGCTACCCAGAATCAGGTGGACGAAATTCACACTAGATTGGGTCAAATTGAACAGATGTCCGAGAATGAGCGTCGAGTGTTAAATGTTCACTCCCAAATACTAAATACGACCATAAGAGACATGTCACATATGCATGCTGCAATTACTAAATTGCAGCGGGCAGCTAATATTTCACATGCTGTAATTCGGCTCTTCTCCATAAAACTCTAGCGTTAGAAGGCGAAGCTCGCATATTTGAGGCTTTTCTTAATCTCCAGTTAGCTTTGTCGGATATCATTGCCGATCATGTGAGGATTACGTTAGGCCTACAGAATATGATGCAAGCTCGTCTGAGTGTGGACATCGTGCCAAATACCTTATTACTGGAACTTTTAAATAATATTTCTTTAATGAGACCAGGACTGCTTTTCCCTGCTCGACCCGAATACCTTGCGTTATATAGGGATCTCGTTAAGGTAGTGCCTCGCAAGAGTCCTAAGCCCATTACTTTTCAATCTTTTAATGAACAAAGTGGCGCGTGAAAACCTGGGTTTCGAGGTCAGTGCAGTAATCTATGCCGACGACATCATGATACAGTCCAAAACTTTTGATGTTATGCAAACTGCACTGAACATGTTCGGCAACCTGATCAAAAGTCTGGGTCTTGTAATTAACGAGAGTAAGACAAAGTTCCAGTGCCGTGCGTTAGGGGAAAAACATTTAGTAATTAATGGCAAAAACATCGAGAGGGTGAGAATTTACAAGTACCTAGGTATGTATGTCGGCTACACAGCAGACTGTAAAGATGCCGAGATGACCCACATAATAACGCAATGCAAGGTACGATTGCAGCCCTTGAGATCAATGGCCTATAGTGGTGCAGGGGTGGGTGTACCAGTACTAAAAATGATGTACCTCACTACTGTCAGATCGGTATTAGAGTACGCAAGCCCAGTCCTCTCTTGCCTTGGTGAAGGAAGGCTGGAAAAACTTGAAAAAATCCAGAATGCCGCAATGAGAATCATACTTAGCTGCCCAAGGAACACCATGATAGATGTCATGAGACTTGAGCTAAATTTGCAGAGTGTAAAAAATAGAATTCAGGAAGACAATGTGGCGGCGCAATAAGACACATGCGGTCAGAAAGCGGACTGGGACTCCGTAACAGCATCAAAGATGTTGTTAACGGAACCAGAACCTTCTGGAGGCAAGGCAAGAATGGCTATGTGAAAGACCTTGCGAGGAACGTACTCAAATACGAGGTACAAAACTTCTGTGAGGAGATACCGCAGGCACCTAGGCCTCCACCCTGGGAAGAGGAAGAGGTAAAGGTGAGCATATCTCCACTACAGAAAAAGAAAGAATGTTATGCTGTAGGTGTGTTAAGGACACATGCACAAAACCAAATAAATAAACTCTACAATGAAAACACTGCTCACGTCTACTGCGATGGTTCGGTCAGAGAGGATGGCAGAGCAGGGTGTGGGATCGTAATATTAGATAAAGCAGACAGTGCATGTGTACAGAGCGAAATAAATTTTAGAATAAGCAACAACGTGTCTTCCACTCAGGCAGAGCTATATGCAATATTATACGGCCTCAGGGAGATCACAGGAGGTGAAGGAGACGTGTGCTTCTTCGTAGACAGCCGAGGAGCACTGGAGTCCCTTCAGAGCACAGCACCTGCACTGGCAGACGTAGTCTTCCAGTGTAGAGCTGACCTGCATCAGCTCAAGCAATCGGGTAGATTCATATCATTCACATGGATACCATCCCATGTTGTAATACCAGGTAACGAAAGAACTGATGAACTAGCCAAGAGTGCAGCAGAAAAAGAAGACATAGATGTAGTATGCCAACTAACCTTGAAACAGATTAAAACTATAATAAGAACAAAACAAGGTCAAGAGGAAAATCAGAGAATGGAGCAGCAACATTCTAGTAGTGAAACTATGCATCACTATACTAACGTTGCTCTGAGAACCCACTTCACATATGGAAAATATAGAAATAAGTGGAAAGATTCTGTATGCACTAGACTGACGTTAGGCCATAAATATCTGTGGCAGCTTGGAGTGGATACGCCAGATCATAAAACGTGCTGCAGACTGTGTAATGAACCCAGAGCCCACACCCTGCAACACTATGTACTTTACTGCTCAAAATTAGCGCAGTTTAGAAATCCTGCTGTAGACTCAGTGACCGAACAAGTCGTTTGGATGTTTAATAACGATAAAATAGGAAGTATACTGAATTGTAAAAACATCAAACACATACTTAAGTAGACATTGCTATATTGTGATGTAAGAGTAACTGAACAAAATATCTGAGTAGGGTGAAGAGTACATTATGCTCTTATGTAATATCTCAGAGCAGGGTGAAAAGTACATTATGTTCCTATGTTAGTATGTAATATCTCGGAGTAGGGTGAAGAGTAGCTCAGCGTCCTCATCCTTTTGAGGTGATAATGTAATATATAGATATACCTGTATATGTATATGTATGTATAACTGTTTGTCTCAATAAACTGTCTAAATTCTAAAAATACACCCTCTTAGTCAGTCTTTCATTCTCCATTCTCTCCACATGTCCAAACCACCTCAGTGTATTTCTCCTAATTTTCTCTACCACATCCACATCCACCCCACAACGTTCCTCCACTTCTTCATTCGTCAACCTGTCCCTCCATGTCACTCCACATGCTCCTCTCAAGTAACTCATTTCCACTGCTCTCACTCTTGACTTGTTCCCCTCTTGCAAGGTCCACGCCTCGCTTCCATACGTCAGGGTAGGGATCACAATACTATCATGCAGTGACTTCTTAACTTCCATACTCACCTCCCTATTTCTCATCACTGCTTTCAGTGAACCAACAACCTTCCTTCCCTGCTGTACCCTTTCACGCACTTCATCCCCCAAAGTTCCATCCTTACTCATCACACTACCCAAGTACTTGAATGCACTCACATTCTCCATATCCTCACCATCCAACCTCACTGTACATATTGTGACTTCATTCCTCTCAAACACCATAACTTTACTTTTGTTTACATTAACTTTCAGCGTCCTCCTCCTACACTCTGTCCCAAATTCATTCACCAAACCTTGCAACTCCCATTCATCTTCACTCAACAATACTGTATCATCAGCAAACAGCAACACCGGAATCTTCCTAATCTCACCCTCATTCATTAGAGCCACCCCTACATCCACTGCCCTACGTGGACCTCCTTTACAACCCCATCCATGTATATATTAAACAGCCATGGAGACATCACACAACCCTGTTTCAGTCCCACATTGAGATAAGAAAATTCACTCAGCTCACCATCCACTCGCACCGTAGCCCTACCTCCTTCGTACAAACTCTTCACAGCATTCAACAATTTTGCATCCACTCCATATATTCTTAATACCTTCCACATACCTTGCCTATCTATTCTGTCATTAGCTATCTCCAAGTCCATGAAGGCAGCATACACTTTCTTTCCCTTCTCTAGATACTTCTCCACTAAACATCTTAGAACAATTATCTGATCTACACATCCTTTTCCCTTCCTAAATCCCCCTTGTTCTTCTCCAACTAGCTCCTCTGTCATATGCCTAACCCTATCAGTGAGTATTCTACCATATATTTTACCAGTCACACTAAGAAGGCAAATACCCCTATGGTTACCACATACTTCTCTCTCCCCTTTTCCTTTGTATAAAGGAACAATTATACCTGATTTCCAGTCTTCTGGAACCCTTCCCTCTTCCCAAGCCAATCTACACAACTTCCATATCCATTCCACAACAATCTCACCCCCATACCTCAGCATTTCACCACACACTTCATCAATCCCTGGGGCCTTTCCCATCTTGATCTTCATTGCTTCCACTACTTCCGCCCTACTGATCTCTTCCTCCCTCCTCTCATCTCTCCTTCTCCCAGCCATTCCCCAACCACTTATACTCGCACTGTTGTCACCCTCTACATTCAACAAATCCTCAAAGTGCTCCTTTCATCTCCTCACTGTAGTGGAAGGGTTAATGTAATGTGTGTGTGTGTGTGTGTGTGTGTGGGAGAGAGAGAGAGAGAGAGAGAGAGAGAGAGAGAGAGAGAGAGAGAGAGAGAGAGAGAGAGGTGGGGGAGTTGATGAAATGATGTGGAAAATACTACGTGTCTTGTAATCACTCACCTGCATTGCCAAAATTCTATCTCTTGAGCATTCTTACTTGGTGTGCATCTCCCCCTGCCTTCGACCTCCATTTTTCTTACGCTGTGTGTCCAGGTACAGCATGTTCTTGACGTTGGCTTGCTTGTTTGACTATCTTGCGTTGGTGATCAGCCTTTGGTTCCTTCTCTCTGAAAAATGAAATAGTGTTAGTATATTGTATTGCTAGCACTTACTGTTAGGAATTTGGCGAAGAGGAACACGCAGAGAACATCAGGAAAAAGGTAATGAAAATAAACAAAAATAAGAAAACTGAATAAATAAATGAGGGAAACCTGTCATAGAGGTATCCAGGAAAAATGGCCTTGGGTTCATTCTTCCTTGCATGAAAAAAAAAAAAATGCACAGAAATAATACAGACTCCTTCAATACTTCGTCTTAATTTAGTCCTTAATCTTAAAACTATGAGACCAAAGGAGAATTAAAGACCTCAGTTTTTGACGGTCACTAATGTAAGACTAGCAGGGATCAGATTTATTAGCCTGCATGCCACATTTTGAGTTCCTAATTAAGATATCATACAGGTAAAATCAACACATCAGTACAGGTGCATAATATCAGTGATGGTTTTATGTGAAAATTCTTTATTTATTCAACATCATGACACCTTCTTCTTCTTCTTCTTCTTATTATTATTATTATTATTATTATTTAACTGGTACAACCTGATGATTATAATTGGCTCAGGTGTGAACTATGCAGGTAACTGAGTTGTCAACAGTCTCCTCTACTCCTGCCAGCGTCTAGAGATTTCTCCTGAGATGGATGAAGCTCTACTGAAGGGAAGAGGCTGTGTGTGTGTGTGTGTGTGTGTGTGTGTGTGTGTGTGTGTGTGTGTGTGTGTGTGTGTGTATGTGGAGGTGTGGCTGTGTATGAAGGTGTGCCTGTGTATGGAGGTGTGGCTGTGTGTCTCTGTAGGATATTACACAAACCATCTCCATAGCGTGGTGTCTAAATATGTATATCAACATTTCGTAAAGCCTCTTATTTCCTAAGTACAGAATCACCCACTGTCTATCAATAAAGATAATATATACTTACATATATTCACACCATATTACTTCTACCAATGACATACACACACTCTGACACATAAACATAACCAATACTTTACAATATTTCCACTTTCACAAACATCACACTCCCTACACACCCATCCCATTCCCAGATGTACTTTGCCAGCATGTGGTAGTTAATTCTGCCTTTCACTCTCCCTCATATTTCTCCACTTTCATATGCATCATCCCTCCTACGGACACCCATCTCCCACTGGCACCTCGTCAGCATGGGAGTTAATTCTGGCTATCACTCTCCCTCCGACTGTAAGGTCCGACCCTACACTGAACGTAGCATAGATTAATAAAGATATATATATTCAAGCAAAAACTCCAGGATTATATTAAGCTGAGAGAAGACCTTCCAGGGCAACAGAAAAGAAAAATCAATTGACTCGCTACTATGGATGTATTTATATCTCGGTGCTCTTTCTTATATCTAAAACTAATCTCTGGAGGGGTGACCACAAACAAACCGCCTCCATGTTACCCTTTCATGCATCATCAGGCTGCCTCTCCCTCAACTCACACCAGCATCGTTCATATACCTCTCCACCGCATCCCTCCACCTCATTATTTTCGGTCTCCCACTACTCGTCTCTCCACCTAACTCACATACACTCTCTTATACTCCTTTCACTCTAGCTTGTCCTAATATTACTGTTTCTGTCTTCAGTTCTGAGCTGTAGCAATACGAATACCAGAATATGACGCGTAAAATAAATAAATAACAAGCATCATGGTAGGAACGTACGTAGAACCGTAGTACTGTATTATATTTTCCTGCCACTGAGCTACATGAAATAAGCTACAAAGGGACGAAAACCTGGGCCAAGTTAAGGTGGAAGAACTATAGGTAATCTCTCAGTCTTCATTCCACATGGCCAAACCATCTCAAGGCACCTCTCCCAACACCCTCCAGCGCATCCACATCAACACCACAGCGCATCTTTACTTTTTCATATTAATACAGACGATTTGGCGCAGCGGAGAGAACTCGTAGCTATCAAAGAACGAATGAACAGTATCCTCGCTTACCCTTCTGTACCTCAAGAAGACGGGGAAGCTGTTTACACACTATAATTCTATCACCGAGTTAATATACACACAGCACCAGCATCCTCCCCCTTTCTCGGTTAGAGGGTGACTGATGGGATTCGGAGCTTCAAGAGTTCACAGAGTTCCAGTTCGAGATAGAAGACTCATTTCAATCATGCTCGGTAACATTTGCTTCACTGTATGTTTCATTTTAACTAAACTCTTTTCACTTATGTGTTATATACTTAAACATTATCATTATCTATACATTAACCACTTCACTTTGAGAACGTCTCTTTGCCTCTGTTCATATTACTGTCAGACGATTTTAATTATCTAGAGTAAAACCTGTCGAAAATGATCGCTTATAGCATCATCATTCATTAACCTCTACGTAAGATGCGCCTTTTTAATTATATCTGCCACCGAGTCTCAAGATATTAATATATATATATTTTTTTATTATGACATGCATATTAACATCTGACTGCCAGAATATATCTCAGCTGAATGAAATAAACTTAGTAAGTATTTAGGTGCGTTTACACTACCCATAAGATCCTCTCAGTATCCCACGCATCATCTTGGCTCATCATCATCATCATAATCATCATCTTATCACCGTTATTATAAGATTACCCATCATATGACTACAACATGTGTGCCCATGCGTGTTTTACTGCATGTGTATGCAGATATAAGATGTGTGAGTCAGAACAGAGGAATTAGTTAGAGAAAAACGAGGAGGCTTTAGGAAGGGAAGAGATTGTGTAGATCAGGGCCGGTATTAATAAAAACTTCTAGGAGTACTCCTAAAATTATTACTAAATGTGGTTGTAGATGAGAGTTGCATCTAAAAGTTCCTCCTAGGAGGACTCGTAGTAGTAATTTCGCTCCTACCATGAAGTGTTACCAACACAAAGAATCTATCTATCTATCTATTGCCAGACGCCTCAATCCCGTTTGGGGTGGCCACAAACAAATCGCTTCCAAGTCGCCCTGTCCCCCGCCATTTCACTGCCCTGCTCCCAGCTCACACCCCCCTCTCTCATATACCTCTCCATCCCATCCCTCCATCTCATCCTCGGCCTCCCCCTCCCTCTTCCCCCATCCATCCCACTCACATACACTCTCTTCGTCAGTCTTTCACCCTCCATCCTCTCCACATGGCCAAACCACCTCAGTGTGTTCCTCATAACGCTTCCTATCACATCCACATCCACACCACAACGCTCCTTTATATCCTCATTCGTCAGCCTGTCTCTCCACGTGACTCCACAGGCTCCTCTAAAATAACTCATTTCCACTGCTCTCACTCTTGACTTGTGTCCTTCCAACAACGTCAAAGCTTCACTTCCATACGTTAGAGTTGGTATCACAATACTGTCATGTAGTAAATTTTTCACTTCCATGCTCACTTCCCTGTTTCTTATCACTGCTTGCAAAGAACCAGGAACCTTTCTTCCCTGCTGTACCCTTTCAAGCACTTCACCCTCCAAACCTCCATCCTTACTCATCACACTACCCAAGTACTTAAACGTACACACATTTTCCAATTCCTCACCATCCAACCTCGCTGTACATTCACTGACTTCACCTCTCTCAAAGAATCTGCTTAATATCTTTATGAAATTCAAATCCTTAAACTGTTCCCTGCCACAGCGGGGATTTGAGCCTAGGCCCCGTAGGACTGCAGGCCACCTCTCTACTGACTGAGCCACCGATTGCTTGTATTTCAATAAGTTTTTATATTATGAATGTTTTTCATGTCTTTCTGTATGGTCTGAGGTGTTTGTTGGTGTCAGGAGGGAGGCCATAATACAATCTAACCATTTCTTAAGAATCTTATGGGGAAAACTGTTTTGACATAGGATCATTTATATATGTCTCTTGTTGGGGTGCATTTTCAATGGATATAGGGATATTCCTGTGGTGTGCTTCCAGGGTCCTATCTTGTACATATCTCTTGAGGATAACACACACAACTGACAGGATTTTCTGAAAGGTGTTTGGCAGGTGGGTGAGTAGGTGGGTAGTGACGTGATGTGAACCAGGTGGACTTCAGGAAACCAGCTACTTCAGCCAGGGGCTCCCAAAGGTCTTGCATGAAACCACACAAATGCAGAAATCATGCTAATTCAGTTGGGCACTTCATGGGATCTGCTGAGGTTATGATGAAGGACTGTTTATAATGTGAAAGTGAGTTGCCCGAGGTGAATATATTGTAGTGTGGGAGTATTAACGTAAGGACACAGTGGATTGCTTATGAGTTGCATTGTGTTGTGAGAGTTTGGCACCCCTTTTTAACTTGACAGACATTGGACTGGCTGTCAAACTGGTGAATGTAATACTGTACTATGGGTAGATTTTATTTTTCCCATCCCATCAGGTAGAGCCAAGATTTCAGGGGGGTTAAATGGGGTGAATGTGCGCGTGACTCGTGCAACTGGGCAAACTTTGGTTAGTGTCTCAGTTTACCAAGTTTTTTTCTGGTTCTCTGGTCCATACCTCATCCCATCCTGCAGTGGGAGAGGAGGTCTAGATGATGATAATGACAGGTACACAAGATAAGTGTAGTACAACACATGTGTTGTGATGTGAGAGGATGTATTACAGTGGGAGTATAGTGGACTGTTTGTGAGCTGTATTATGCATTGGTACTCAAGCAGAGAAGAGTGATGTTAAAAATGCTCTGTTGACAGCTCACCGGGAGTGGTAGCTCGCTCCTGTAACCCTAGCGGGGCTATATAGTCCAATACAGGGCTTAGCTCGGGGGAACTCCACTTCTCCCATTTTCTGTTGACAGCTCAGATGATACAGGTACTTCCCAGCTATGATATGTCCACCTGTGAAAGAAAGAAAATTAAAGAAATTATATATATATATATATATATATATATATATATATATATATATATATATATATATATATATATATATATATATATATATATATATATATATATACAGTACAGATACACACACACACACACACACACACACACACTGCATCTACATAATCTGTAAAACTGTACACTGCAACTCATTTTACCTATTTCTCACTACTGATTTTTTTTTTAACAAACTGTCCACTTTCAAATCTTTTACTGTCAGAATTGTAGGAGTTTGGGTCCAGTCATTTAAGGTGAGTGACCAGAAGCTTTTCCACTGAGCGACATCAAATGAGTGATAAACTTCAATCAATCTTCAGATTCAAACCATTTTGGTCTACATAAAGTTTAAATGCAAAAAGAAGGAACCAAAGGACTGAAGCCTATCACTTGTCCCTTCCAAAGAAAGACAATATATGAGTAGGGTGGACAGGATCTATAAACAGGAAAAGTGAGCACTAAAATATGAGCAAGATCTCAATACACGAAAAGCAAGCACTACTTTATGAGAACTACCGGTATCAACACAGTACCTTGTGAACTGAACCACACATCCACAATATAAACATGAGTATCATTAACTCTTTTAATTGATGCAGATTTTTATTATATACAAGAACATCACCATATTCACAACACAGATTACCGAAGGTAAGTAGCTCACACCTAAGCCAACACTAACCAACATTACCAACCATACCTTTACCCACAGCAATGATTGTATTAAAAATGTACAGTATTTTCAGAGCCCAATGATGGATGAAGATGCTCTGTTGAAAATTAAGGTGATGCAAGTGCTGTAGTTTCCATGGCCCATAACATCTCTCTCCACCTGCAAATGAAAAGACAGATGTAGAAAAATGTACCGATATGCTACACTAATGCAAACTCTAATTCTCATAACATCTCTCTCCACCTGCAAATGAAAGGCAGATGTAGAATAATGTATGCTTAACTAATGCAAACCCTAATTCTCACGAATAATGATGTTTTCATTAGTAAACCATTTCCTCACTTTCACATAATTTATATGTTTTTTGGACCTTAGGTAACTTCATTATACCGGGTAAACCTGACTCAATCCTACAGTAACATAATTAGGCAAGAACACCACTCATTCACTCCATATTTTCCTACCTTCTTTCCTCCTCACCAGTGGAGGGCCACAAGGTATCCCGGCAGCACAAGGCAGGGCATCTGAGGCAGAACATGGCTGGGCATCTGAGGCAGCACATGGTAGGGTATCTGTGGCAGTATATGGCAATGTGTCTGAGGCAGCACATGGCTGGTCATCCGAGGCAGCACGGCAGAGCATCCGAAGCAAAACATGGCAGAGTGTTCGAAGCAGCACATGGAAGTGTGTCTGAGGCAGCACATGGCTGGGCATCTGAGTTAACATATGGCAGGATGTCCAAGGCAGGACATGGCAGGGAATGTGAGGCAGCACCTAGCAGGGTGTCCAAGACAGCACATGGGAGGGTGTTAGGGAGCAGCACACCACTGGGCATTCGAGGCAGCAAACTGCAAGGTGTCCAGGGTAGCAAGAGGCAGGGTGTCCTTCATGGTAACTGGTGGCAGGGTGTCCTTCAGGGTAGCTGGTGGCAGGATGTCCTTCATGGTAACTGGTGGCAGGGTGTCGTCCAGGATAGCTGGTGGCAGGGTGTCCTCCAGGGTAGCTGGTGGCAGGGTGTCCTCCAGGGTAGCAGGTGGCAGGGTGTCCTTCATGGTAGCTGGTGGCAGGGTGTCCTTCATGGTAGCTGGTGGCAGGATGTCCTTCATGGTAGCTGGTGGCAGGGTGTCCTTCATGGTAGCTGGTGGCAGGGTGTCCTTCATGGTAGCTGGTGGCAGGGTGTCCTTCATGGTAGCTGGTGGCAGGGTGTCCTTCATGGTAGCTGGTGGCAGGGTGTCCTCTAGGACTGCAGGTAGCAGGGTATTTAGGGCAGCAGGTGGCAGGGTGTCTAGACCGGCAGGTGACATGGGAACCATGGCAGTAGATGGCAGGACATCACACAATGCTGAAAAATAACATGACAGATTTCTTCCAATGTCAGTCCATCATCATCATCATCATTATGATAACTATTGGCTGTATTATGATAACTATAAGGACCATGGAGGAAGCTCCAGTTTTTATAGGGCATATAAGGGATCTTTTTCTGGAAAAGATCACAAGAAAGTGAGATACCAATCACATGAATGGCAATGAAGGAATAAGCTGTGTTTTGCTGAAGGTAATAAAATACTCATGTGGAATACTATGCAGTCTTGAGAGACAGAGGACCTAATTTTTTGACGGAAAAAATCAAGGTTTCTTTTGTTCCAGCCATAAACTAGAAGTAAAGTGATATCAGAAGCTAGATATGCCAAAAATATACTGTATTTACTTGCTCGATTATTTTCATTGTTTCGTGTTTGAAGGCTCCAACATGCTTGCATGTGTCAGCCTTGGTCACCTCATGGCAGCTCTCCTCGCTGCTCGATCTCTGGCAGCCTCCCTGTTCAGTCCCTTAACCCTGAAGTCACACTTAATGACCTCCTCCCATGTCTTTTTCAGTCTACCCCTCGCAATCCCACTCCCAATATTAACGCGTCTCACTTTCTGCACCCAATAATCATCCCCCATCCTCTCCACATGCCCAAACCACCTAAATCTACCTCTCCTCATCACAACACCAATACATTCCAATCCCATCCTACAGTATATTTCTCACTTTTTTTATGTGATGACTTTTCTATGCATACTGCCTTCCTGATAAATTTCCAGCCACTATGTGTTCTGGTGGAAGGTGTTCTTTTGATTGAACTCTTCTATAACCCAACTAGGAGCCTAAGGGTTAGGTTAGGTTAGGTTACGTCGGATCAGATTATGACAAGGTGGGCTAGTTTCCAGTATAGCTAATCTTATTTCTATACTAATCATACAGATTGGAGGACAAAATTTTAAATGAGTACCAGTATTTATGGTGGTGAGCTAAACTTTCAATAAGATAAGAGATCGCATTTTCTTATTGTGCTTCATGTATTTTACGAATGGATAAGGACAGTAGTTTTTGAATGTTAATGTTCCCAAAATAATAATCCATTTGGGAAGTAATGCTGGGAAGAGATTTATAGTAGGCTATGGAGGAGTTAATTGGCCATTTGTCTGCAATATCATTATGGACTTTAACACACATGATCATCAAAAATTACAACATATAACAAGGACTTTTCATAAAGCCCCAAGTCCAGGTCAGCAGACAAAGCATTTCACAGTGCCAGCCATTACTTTTAAAATACAGAACTGATACCGTACTGCATAATCAAAGGAAATCAAGCATCCTAATATTTCCCTTGAATATCATCTTTTTGGTACACAACGGTTACATGGGGCATATGCCATAACAGTAAGGCTTCCTTATTTGCATATGCTGCAATTACATGGAACCCTCTTAAAAAAAATAAATGGGCAAACTGCAGCCATACCATGTACATTATGCTATTACCCTTCCTAGCAAGGCTCCACTCACTTGGAACTCTAATACTGTACCTGCCTGCCAACCCTGTTTAGCATTGATTTTTCAACGTTGAAACAAAGCATAGGTTATATCACCTGCAAGTCTGCTGGGTTACTTTAATAAGCATGCATAAAACTGATCGCAAGACGAAGTGGAGATCAACAATGACAACACAAGAGCCATAAAAAATGATAAAACCCAGTTGACTCCCTCACCTTTCAGGGGGGCGCGGTAGCACAGTGGTAGCGCGCTGGACTCGTAATCGGGGGATTGCGAGTTCGAGCCTCGCCCAGGCTGCCGTGCCGGGAGTGGTAGCTCGCTCCTGTAACCCTAGCGGGGCTATATAGTCCAATACAGGGCTTAGCTCGGGGGAACTCCATTTCTCCCATTTTTCGCGCTAGACTCGTAATCGGGGGATTGCGAGTTCGAGCCTCGCCCGGGCTGCCGTGCCGGGAGTGGTAGCTCGCTCCTGTAACCCTAGCGGGGCTATATAGTCCAATACAGGGCTTAGCTCGGGGGAACTCCATTTCTCCCATTTTTTCCCTCACCTTTCATCGTCGGACTTGGTCGAGGAGAAAGAACGTTCGAGTGCAATGAGCAGCAGCAACTAAGTTTATAAACTTACATCAGTATAATCATTTTTAGAAAATAAAGATAAATTCAAAATACATTTAGACAAAAATAAAGTCATCATTCCGGAAAGTCGAAATAAAAAAGCAAGAAATTCGAAAACCACTGAAGAAAGGAAAAATGATAAAAAATTTATGCTGCAAAGTCATTAACTATGTGCAGTTGATAAATCATTTGATAATGGCAATGGAAGCCACAAATTCACAATGCCTTATCGAAATTAAATGCATACTGTTATATGGGTAACCATTTTATGCTTCTGATACTGATGCTGTTTACGAAAATATTTTATTTCCGATAACTTGCATACTTTACCATATTATAATTTAGTTTGCTGACCCTAGTTCGGCATAGGTAAGGGTGAGGGCCAACGTCATGAGGCTCTTAGCCGCGGTGCTCATCTCCAAAAATGTAGAGTATACACTGGTGAGTCAGAGCATAATAAGATCTTTTAGCAAGCATGGATGTTGAGTAGTTTATGTTTCTTGCTTTCAACCCCGTAGTCCAATGGGTAACTACTGATAAGCGACGTCTTGCACACCTATTACAGGTGTTTCCGGTAAGCAGCTGCTGCAAACGGCATATTTGCATGTCATATGTTTTTCATGATTAATGTAAAGTAATAAAAATTGCATTTAAGATGACTAAGCACTATTCGTAGTGACTTAAAGAAATGTATAATAACATTTGATGGATATGCCATGGAGCAAATTTTGCTAAATTTAACTGTGAAGCAGCTGGTGACAAGTGAGCACAACACAACGTAAACATTGCGGCGTCGTGGCAATAGGAAAGGTGATGTATGTTTTATAATCACATCACCAACGACGAATTACTGTTCCTTCTGAGAGAACTGGTTAATCAGTGTGCAAGGAACATCCTTCTGTGCTTGAAACAGTTTCGATATTGTAGAGTCGCCCTCACAGGAAGCTGTAGACAAGCATTTATATTATCACTGATAATCGGTAGCAAAGAACCCAGCAGCGACATACCGGGAAACATACCTAAAGGTAAGAAGTGAATGATACCTACTGCTTTATGTATGAAGGTCAATATAAGCATTTATTTGGTCAAGAGGAAGCATAAAGGAGCACTGACTGAATTTTAAGTTAGTGATGATAATTTTTCTTCTGATATCAGGCTGTGAGTTGAGTTTAAATATTGGCCTTTAAAACTGTTGTCTCTTATGGCTTGTTGGTTAGTGCTAGTAAAACAGTTGTCTCCACAAAATCATTATTTTCTAGCTCTTCACCCTCTTATCAGTTACAGTGTTAGGCACTGTGCTGTACTTTGAGCTGAATAGCAGGAGTATATCTGTGTTCATCATCCCAGTGGAAATGCTTAGAACCATGTACTGTAATGCTTACTTGGTATTTAGGTGTTTTTGCAGTTTCAGTCATACCTCATGGTTATGTTAGGGTAGGACTGATTATTTAGTAGATCAGTGTGTTTAGTTTAGGTAGTATTAGGTTAGCTAGAAAAAGCCATCAGAATAACCTTGACTCTCCAGAACTTCAAAGTCCACCTTTATCCAAAAGTTTGTCAGCCATTCTCCGTATGTTAGTAATGTGTACTGATTTGTTCTTTTAATCTTTTCATTGTGTTTGCCATTTATTTCATGGTATTATTTACAACCAGATATATGTGAAGGGTATTGGAACATATGTCTACTTATGTATAACCAGTTGCTTTAATCTTGGAGGGGGTGGCTCTGAGCAGTCACCTCTGTCACCCTTTCCTTTGTCATCAGGCTGCCTTTTCTCCAGCTCACACCACCCTTATCCATATGTCTTTCCATCCCACTGTTCCACCTCATCTTCAGTTTCACCTTCCTCCTCCTCTGCCTTACTCATATGTACTCTTCTAGTCATTCCCTCATCCTGCTACTGTATTTCCATCATGAAAGCTCTTGTTATGTTTGTACTATATATTGACAAGTGCCTTTGATAATAGGCAATGATATTGTTCATATGTAGAATATTAAGTTATCGTATACGGTACCGTATAGTTGTATTTAATGAGAATTTGTTTTATTTATAGGCCTACACCTTTCATTGTTATAGACACTGTGCTGGGAACTGGCCACAAATGCTGCGACACAGAAAAAAGGCACTGCAGGTTGTGAAGGAACTAGATGCTTTTCCTAAAACTTCAGAAGAATGCATAAAGACCACCACAACTGGAGGCACCTGTAAGTCACTGCATTGTATATTATGTAGCATTTAATATTATATTACATTTGCATTGAGAGACCATTGACCAAGCTCGCACACATAGGTTATTTCCAGTGTGATGACAGCTGTCCATGTGTCACAGTCTTCCCTCCTCATTCCTCAGTACTGGAGGTCCCTGTCCCTGTTTTGAAGTGATGATATGTGTACATAAGCTAAAAGAAACACTCCACCAATAACGTGTGAAAGTCATTTAATTTGCTAGCTACATGCAATATAGCATTCTGCAGACATACTTCCAAGACATCAAGTGAGCAGCACCAATACATCTTTTGTAAGTTTGACAGTTTTATTCTCATTTTCATGGCAGTCGTCTCAAGATTTGTAGCTATGTTGTTTTCCCAGTGCCATGAATTGTTGGTTTGTTGAGAAGATGCAACCTTTTCAGTCTAACTTGGACTCTCTCCAGGTATGAAGGGGTCGAGGTTCAGTACAAACTGCTATCCTTCTTCTTAGTATGTTATTTCCTTATATGTGAAGAGGATTCAAGTCAAGCCAGACTTGTATGCTATCTTCTCGGTAAACATTTCCATTTGCAGTGTATTACCCAAAGAGGACCCAAGGTGGACTAGAATTGTTGTCTTTTCAACAACATTTCCATTTACCTGAAGAGGGTCCAGGTCAGGTCAGAGCTTTTATATCTTCTCAGTAAGCATTTCCATATACTGGACAGTTCATTACAAGAAGAGAGCCAGAATCAGACCAAAAATGTTGTCTTCTCAATAAACAAAATTTCATGTCTGAAGAGAGTCCAGGTCAGGCCAAAACTGTTCTATCGTATTAATAAACATTTTCATATACAAGGATAATTCTTATATCCTCCATTTCTCTTCAGTTTCTGTAATAAGCTTGGTGCTGGTGGTGTGGTTAGTGGTGATTGAGCTGCTGTACTTCATGGAGACAACCTTCACCTTCTCTTTCACCCCTGACACAGACTTCACACAGAAGCTCAAGATCAATGTTGATGTCACTGTTGCCATGCCCTGCAGATGTATGTATATTATATTGTTTTTGCTCTAGCTTGGCCCAGATTTTTTTCCTTTTGCAGCATATTTTGCACAGCTTAGTGACAAAAAGAGACAGCGCTACTGCTCTACATACGGTACTTTCCATAGCACTGCTTTGTAACTAGCATCATAATATAGTGTCAGTCTGACTTACAGTTCATCATTCAAGATGAAAAAATAGCAATTTCAGACCAAATTAAAGTAAAAAGAGCATAGTACTGTAGTGATTTCATTATAGGGTTGGTTTCTTTGTATGTTTCTTATTCTCCGATATTATTGTTACAGTATAGCTAATCTTTGTGGAACCAGTCTGATTGTTTTTAATACTTTACTTGAGCATAATTTATCTTTCTTGATATCCTCTGCCCTCTGCATTTTGAATATTGTTACCATGGCAAAAATATTGATCATAAAGAAGTTCTACAACAGTCATATTTATACTGTGCTGGTAATTTGTTAACTTTGACTATCATTTATATGAGTATCTGGAGTCATTTTTTTACCTCACCTGTTGACATAGATGTATTAATCCATTCCATGACCCAACAGTCTTTCTGCATGTCAAACACATTTACATGTTACCTCTTCAGCATTATTGACCAACGCCAGCACTGAATACATGCTGAGGTTGTTTCACTCAGGACTGGTGTGATGACATGTCTGTGGGTCTTGTGGAGATCAGTAAAATTTACTTTTGATAAATTCAAAACATCAGACTGTTCTTTGTCCTAACTTAGGATTGAGCTTACATATAGTAGGTCACTTCTTTAACCAATTGACCACCATACCCAGTTGTAGGAGCAGATGTGCTTGACATGACTGGGCAGCAGGTGATGACGTTTGGGTCCCTGGACATGGAGGACACATGGTGGGTGTTGGACCCTAACCAGAGGGTTCACTTTGAGGGCATCCAGCGGGTGAGTTGTCAGCTGGCTGAGTGGTGGCTTATGTGAATGGATGGTTTAAATTTTGAATAGGGTATTAGTAGTAGCACAGTAGCTGCAATCCCTGGCTTATCTGAAACATGAACCCAGTGGACCAAATTTGTCCTCATCTTTCTGCAGTCCATCCTCGCTTCAGGAGACAGGTAAGTAGTTGAGGGACATTTGTATAACCAGGCAGATCTTGTGTCCAGTCATGTGAAGACTTCCCTCTCAAGCAACTTGAGTGGGGCAGTGAAAGTTAATTGGATGGATACATAATGGACAGAAGAGCATATGACAATATTTTGGCGTCCTTTTATTAATTTGATAGTAAGCAATTGATTTTTATCTTGCAAGTAGTGTGAAGTGCATTTGTAGGGGAAAAAAAAACAAGTGCACAAATGGTCAGATCTTTGAGGTAGAGCCAGGATTCTGGGGGCTTAAATGATGAGTTAGTGAGTGAGTGACCAGATTCAGTGGACATGCTGCTAATAATTCTCCCTGTATCAAACTTTGTCTTACCTTGTTTTCTGAACCCTACCTCATCCCTTCCGTAGGTGAGAAAAAGAAGTCAGGATGATGATGTGTCATTTTCTGTGATGTGGACTTTATGTCGTTATGCTATTTAACTTTCTAACGCTTTCTTTGTGTAAGCCTGTTAACTGCATGTTTTATCTTACATTTTAAAAATCTGTGCAATGCTTATTTTTTAGCTGAGTGTAGTACATACATACATCATCTAATCCTGTGTTGCCCCAGGAGGAGTGTAGGAGCCTGAGGCTAGGCAACTTGGTCCTGACATTTAAGATGAGAGTGACCAGCCTCACACATCCCTGAGTGGCATTACATGAGCAATAAAACCCAGCCACCCCTTGGATATAAGCTGACACAGGCTCAATCCGGTTTGAGCGCCTTAATTACCCACTAAACCACCAGGCGTCATAGTTTGGCTATATCAGCGTTTTTTAACCTAGGGTGCTAGCACCCCAGGGGGTGCTGAAATCAATTTTAAGGGGTGCTGGAAAATGCAGCATATATTGGTTTTGCCTAGTGCTGGCAACATTGATATTTCATTTTTGGAGAATTTGTAAAATAAATTGTCAAGGAGTACTTCACTTTACTTTACTTTACCCCTGTAGTAGTGTAGCAACTGTAGCTGTGTAACAACTGTAGTCCCAGCAATCAGGTGTAAGGGGGTGCTGGACTGTGTGGCCTTACTGCAGGGGGTGCTGAGGTTGGAAAAAGTTAAGAAACGCTGGGTTATATGGTTACCACCCAGCGTAGTAAATGGTTTCCTGTTATACAGGAAACCATTTGGCATGTCACTCAGTGTAGAGTCACCCATAGACAGAAGGAAGAGGAAAGAAAGAAGGAAAGAAAGGCAGAAGAGGAAGGAAGGAAGGAGGGAAGAGAGAAAAGGGCAGTCACTTAAGAGCAGCACTTGTCGAGTGAGTGGATGGTGAGCGCCCCCACCTGTTTACAGTAGTTGGACTGTTTATCATATAAGTTGTAATTTGTAATTTTGTGTCAGTAAATTATCTGTCTATATATGCCATGATTCATTAACACTGTCTTGTTCATTGCAGGTCAACAGTTATCTGCGAGATCAGTTTCACTCCATACATGAGATCCTTTGGAGAAGTGGATACACCAATATTTTTGGTGATATGCCCAAAAGGTATGTAATGAATCATGTGATATATCTATTTACATGCTGATGCCAGTAATGTATTGTTCATGCATCCATTATACAGTCCTTCGTGAGTATGTGTTGTACCCTCCCTTTTTCAGGTATGTCATCCCAGATAAAGAAAAAGATGCCTGTCGAGTACATGGAGTTTTAGAAATCAACAAGGTTGCTGGCAATTTCCACATCACTGCAGGTAAGACAAATTCATCACTGTACTCCTTTTTCAACCTCTTTCAATCACATGACTAACTCGTTCAACCCAAGCATGTGCTTATTCTTGCCAGCATGGCCAGTATTGGTCAATTTATGGGGTATTTCTTGTTAAGAATAGAAAATATTAATCCTCAGCATAAATATTCATTTGCAGGTAAAACGATTCCTCTGCCCCGTGGCCACGCTCATTTGGCAGTGTTTATGGAGGACTCTGACTATAATTTCACACACCGCATCAACAAGCTGTCCTTTGGAGACCCGGCACCCGGCATCGTGCATCCTCTGGAGGGTGATGAGCAAGTGGCAGAAAAAAGTAAAGAATGGCTTTGTTTGCAAATAAAGCTTTCCTTTGATGAAGTGTCTTCTACGTGATGACATATTTGGCCTCATTCTTGTTATCTCTCAATGCTTGTATTTATCTTGGGAGAAACTTTCTGAACTGGAGGGATGAGGTGCAGTCTGCAATTACCTCTTCACATGTTGGAGGCTCTTCTAATCTCATGGTAACAAGAGTTGAGTGCAAAAGACATCATTGGATTGTAGGGGTTACTTTTGTTCAGCCTGTGGGAGACCTCTTGTAGGATAGGGGTTACTGAAGACAGTATCTAACCACTGCAGTTGTGAATGTCCCTCCTAAGCTAAAAGTAATTGTCTAGTGGTAGCAAGAATAAAACAGGAATTGTGTTCTCCAGCTGTAGGTATTAAGATGAGTGAGGAGAAATGCAAGAAAGAGGTTAAGTTCTTTATTTTTAATTAATGTTTCAGACTGGTGCTGGTGAGGAAAACCTTCAAGTGGTGGCACAGATAACACGGGGTGATGGAACTGCCCAATTATGTATACATTCCTCAATTCCCTCCCTATTGCCTGAACAGGAGGGTGGTGGACTGCAGAAAAGGCGGCGGCTTTGGCCTGCAGTCATCTGGTTCATGTTCAGATGACCCTCGGGTTGCAGCTGCTACCACTGCTACTACTACTACTGCATCAGACTACATTGAGCTCATCTTCAAAGCAAATTTGTGTCTGTGATCAGTCACAATTTTGTTTATTCAGCAGCCTGAATGATATGTGGCCCATCTCACTTGGCATGCCATTGATAGTTCTCTCGCTTTCATACTTGCTCTTTCCATGTTTCTGGAGTGTACGGTGCTTTACGTATTAGTATTCTGCCAGAGTATTAAGTTCAGGTATATCAAGTTTACATGCAGTGTTAAAATAATTGTTTTCCCAGTTCATTCACTCCAAGTACACTGTATGCTGTTATTTACTGATTATGTCATTTTTAGGTGAGATAAAAAGATCAGATTATTGTTTTCCAAAACCATTTTGGTGAATGTAATCCAAGTGTCATGCCACAGCCTAAACTAACTCATAGCGATTTTGCTTATACAAAATTACTTTTCCACAGATCTCATGTCATACCAGTACTTCATAACAATAGTACCAACTTATGTGAACACCTACAGTCACCGTGGACCGTCATTCCAATACTCAGTCACAGAGCTGGCTAGAGAGATAGCTCATGAAAAGGTACAGTATGTAATATTTATGCATCATAAACTTTGCAGACTAACAGTTCTCTGGCCCATAGCTGGGCACTTCCACAATCACTTCTGCAAATTCCGCAATTGCAGGAGTATTATTTCAGTTACGGATTTACATTTGCAACAAATTCTACTCAAATTCGTGGTTTTGCACTTGCGGAAGCACTTCCGCAAACGCAGATCTGCCTGTGAACATCTACAGTACATGGCATAGCCCGGCAGGCGGTGTGTGGGTGAGTTGCTGGCTCACTGGAGGCGCCAGCCACTCCCACATTGTTGCCTTATGTATAATAAATATTGTATATATATGATAAATTCACCTTCAGTACCATGTACACCCTCCCAAAAAGTATCGGCACTCTTACAGCACGTATCATTCTGAAACATGGATGAAGCATTGTGATGCGTGGGGTATCCTGTAATTATAAGTGCAAATATTATCGTTGGTAATTATTAGAACTCAAAACTGCTAAAAGAGGCACCACATTTATAGACTCGTGTGTGGGGAGGTTGCTCATTTTCACAACCATCGTACCCAAAGGTTCCGATACTTTTTTGAGAGAGTGTACAGTTCAATAGCATTTTTCATTATCGTATATTTTGTACGATAATAATTTTACCATTCCTTCAAAAAGAAATATGAAGAGAGAAAGAGAGAAAAAGAGAGAGAAAGGGTTAAGATCATATTCATCTGCTTTTGATATTCTCTGGCTTCATGCCAAGCTGTCAGGAAAGGAATGAAAATGGGTATAAGCCAAGAGGAGGCAATGTTCGTACTCGTATGATGCTAAAATCATCATAGCAAGCCATATTCTGCTTTACATTGGAGTGTTCCTCACTATGTTATCTTAATGATTAACTGTATGTGCTTTCTGGGGGGAGGGTAAGAAATAAGAATCTAAGGATAATAGCCAGCAAAGATATTTTTCCCCCCAATTAACAAAGAAAAATATTAAGCCAAATTTAAGATCAGTTTATTTTCCAGATTCTTTGATGTTATAATGTATGCTATTGATGTAAATTACATCCATGCTAGAAAGACTTGTTTAGCATACAAGCCAATAACAAGATGAAAAGTGCAAAGATGTGCAACGAAGCCTCCCAGTCCACATGGAATATGACTTTAGTCTGAATTTCAAATTTGTCAGACTTATAGCATTGCCAGTGTCAGTATATCAGTCTCAACAAAAATCATTAGGTAGATAAATGACAGAATAAACAAGAAACATACGAAATGAAACTGACACAGTTTTACCATTTTCCTTACCAGACAACCACCTTTCCCCCATGCAGTATCAGTATGGTTAGATATACTGTATATTGGAGTTGTCTCAGTTGTTGGAGGAGTCTGACTGTGACTAAGGAGTGAGTACTAAGGAGGTTAGAGCCAAGGAATAGAGGTGGACTGGTGTCAACTTGTCAAGTGTGAGCAGTGAAGTGTAATAATTTAATTCATTTATATACGGTAGTGAAGGATTTACCCTTTTTTGTAGTAAAAACAGTCTACTATACTAATAATAATAATTAAAATATATATTATAGTTTTACTATAATTTTATGTATCATTTGTTACTTTAGACCATTTCCAATCTTCATAGTCACCTATTGTTAGTCAGAATAGAGTAAATAAAGATATAACTGTAGTAGATGAGTAGCTAGAAATTATTTTTTACCCCTTGATTATGAGAAATATCATTCTAAACTTAATATAATCCTCTAATGATATCTAGAATAAAATGAAGCTGATGCTGTGGTACTGAAAGGGATAAAAATGGTTTGCGTTTGAGTTTTTGCATTTGTGGAACTGTAAATTTCAAGAATTTTGCAAATTTGCAGTTGCAGAAGGCAATTTTTTGAGTTTGCTTATTTGCGTTGTGGAATTTAATTATCATTTTTGGTGCACACCTCTGGACCCTACCCTACCCCATCTTTAGTGGGTAAAAGGTTGACATCTGAATTGGTTGGGGTTTATTGCTCATATAATAATGCTAAAAGACAAGGGACTGATCATCCTCACTTTAGAGTCTCAAAGCTGAATAGCCGTACCTGGGGTCACTACACTCCTGATAGGACAAAATATGGTTGGATGATAGATAGTTAGGTAGGTGGTATATGTAATTGCAGTATCTAGGTAGAGAAATAGTACTGTACATAAATTATAATCACAAGTTCAGGAGAAGCAGATAGTAGCTACATATAACCTCAATTTCCACAGAACTCCCATGGCACCCCAGGGATCTATTTCAAGTATGATGTGTCAGCGTTGAAAGTGGAGGTCACCGAGCGTCACGAGCCATTTCTTTCCTTCCTCACACGCCTCTGTGGCATTGTGGGCGGCGTGTTTGCATGTTCAGGTTTGTCACTGAGTTTATTTGTGCATACAGTTTTTATAGTACCATGGGCAGAGAATGAGAGAAAGAAAGATTGTGTGTGTGTGTGTGTGTGTGTGTGTGTGTGTGTGTGATGAATTTCAAATAAAGCACTTTACAGAAGAGTATCCAGTAGACTGAGGAGAACTGGGATGAGGTGATGAGCACTGACCTGAGATCTAGAGGTGTCACTAGTGTTGCTGCAGAAGTGCAAGATGGAGGAGTGTTATCTGGTGAACCCATCTTACCCATACTACATGGAAAACAAATGTAAAGCTGATAAAGTAAATAAAAATAATAATTGAAAACTTCATCATCATCCGGACCTCCTTTCCCACCCTAGGGCAGGGTGAGGAGTAGCAACGTCCAGACAGCCTACTTTTGCCCAGTCAAATGGGTCATGCTTCCATTCACTTATCATTCGAGCCCATGGAATCCTGGCTCTATCTGATATGCCAAAAAACTTTCACCACGGTCTGTACTTCACATAAACATATCTAATAGAGTCAGCCTGAATTCTGTCATGTTAAGAAAGGGTGCCAAATCCCTGATCATGCACTTCTCACAACATTCATCCAGTCACCTTGATCTCTTGTCAGTTCCCTAGCCTCACCGACTTCCATGCCTCTCTTCCTCATACACTCATCCACCATATCCTTCCATCTTCACCTTGGCTTACCTCAGCTCCATCCTCTTTCAAAGTCGCTCAGATATACCTTTTTCATCACTGTTGTTATCCATTCTCTCCACATGACCATACCATTACAGTATACTCTCTTCGATTCTGGTGTCCACAGACTTCCTCACTCCATATCTCACAAATCACATTATTTCATATCTTATCCATTCTCTGTACTCCACATACATTCCTCAGCAGTCCCATCCCCATTGCTGTCACTCTTGGCTTCATTTTCATGCCACACCATAGTCTCACACCCATATGTTAAAACTGCACTAACAATCCTTCATGTAAACCTCACACAGCTGGAACACTCAAGCCTCTGTTTCTTATCAAGGCCGTCATAGCACCAGCTACTTTCTTTCCTTGTGTCACTCTACTTTCCGCTTCTTTTGCACTTTTTCCTTCCTTCTCTGTCACTGTACCTAGGTATTTGAACTCTCTCTCCAATTCTAGTCTCTCTCCATTCACTGTAACATCACACTGGGAGTCACCTTTTCTTACGATTAGCATCAGTTTACTCTTTTCTACGTTTACTCTCAAGGCACGACGCTCATAGACATCAGCAAAACTCTGCACTAATCTACTAAGTTCTTGTCCTGTGTTTGCAAGTATCACTGCATCATCAGCACACAACAAATTTGAGATATTCCATCCATTACCATTCATTACGAACATCATCCCTCTCTCCATTACTCGTGTTTTTACTTCTCTCATCACCTCATCCATGTTTATATTGAACAACCATGGGGACATCCCACAACCTTGTCGCACGCCCGCATTGATCATGAACCATTCACTTAGATGTCTTTTTACCCTTACACATGCCTCACTACCATCATAAAAACTCGACGGCACCTATCAGCTTACCATGTACACCATACATGCGCAAAATTTTCCACAGTCCTTCTCTTTCTACTGTGTTGTATGCTTTTTCCAGATCAGTAAATGCCATGAACACCAAAAAGTCCTCCTCACAAGCCTTCTTCACTATCTGTCTCACTGCAAAAATTTGATTCACACATCCTCTGCCACTCCTAAAGCCACCCTGTTCATCACTCACTAAGACTTCTGATATCTCTCTTAGTTTCTGTATAATAATTCGTCCATATACCTTTCCTACAACACTCAATAATCTTATGCCATGACAATTCTTGCGCTCACTTCGCTCACCTTTATTTTTGTACAGGGGTACAATCACAGCCTCTTTCCACTCTGCTGGCACAGTTTCACATATCCATGCCATCTTACATATCTCCAACAAGCACTTCATTCTGCTTTGTCCACTATACTTAATCATCTCTGCATACATTATTCTCATCAACCCCATCTGCTTTCCCATTTTTCAGCCACTTCACAGTGTTCTTCACCTGTGCGAGTGTCACGTTTCCTGGCACTGCATTTTTTCTCTGCACACCCCCAAAACAAATCATGTTTACAGCAGCCCTGCCCTCTTTTTTCCCATTCATCAGGCTTTCAAAATATTCTTTCCATCTAGTCCTTACATCATCCCCGTGGGTTACCACGTACATCTTTGACAGTTTCACGTTTCTTTCTGTTGTCACTTCTTCATTACTGCACCTCTTTCCAGAATAACTTCCTATTTTCAGAGTAACTTGCATTCATTTTTCTTCATAGATCATCATTTACCTCCTTATTCCCCTTGACAAGTCTCTACTTGCTTCTTGCTTTCAACATAATTATTCAGTTCTTACTTCAATTGAACCCCTGTCCTTTAACCACTCTAGCCACTTCTTCCTGTTTTCCTCCACTGCTCTCTTAATCTAATGTCAATTACTGTATGTATTTTTGTCTAAGGGGGGAAGAGGGCAACCTTTGCATGTTTTTGTGTATGATATGCTTTAAATACAGTTTTCCTTCACTCCAGGCTTGATCAGCACATTCATTGGATTGATGGTCGACTGTTTCACATGTCGTTTCTTCCGATCTGATCCCAGCAAATCTAGCGAAGGTGACATCCAGCAGTACTCCCAAGTCTCCGCCACAATCCTTGTGAAGGCTGATCTCATTCAAGCTTCCCCTCAGATACAGGTCACTGATCTTCCAGTGACACTCACAGCTGCGTCATCTACTCCTCCCCCTCCCTCTACCTCAACTCCAACCTCCTCGTCATCATCGTCATCACCAGCATCTCACCCGACTTCCAGGATGTCCACATTATGACAGTGCTTCACCTTTCTCTAAGTTGTCATATGTTGTCGCTTTGTTTTCACAATATTGCATTTTTGTACATAACGAACTAGATTTTTGTGATTTTTATTTTCTTTGAGATGTATTTTATGTATTTTACATACTTTATATACTTTACAGAAATGTTAAATACTTCATTTGACTGAATTCTTGTACTGTATTGTACTGTACTTGATGTTTTCTGTACAATACTGGTGATTGTTGTTATTTGCAGTGACTGCTGCACTGTACTGTGAATCCTTAGTAGCTTTTGCAAGTTGCAGGTATGTGTTTCTGAAGCAGTCATTTTCACTGACAGAAAAGTTGTCTTCCCAGCACCTAATTTAGTGTTGTCTTCCTAATGTTAATTGTCTCACAGATGTGTAGTAAGTCAGGTATGAAAGTTTTATTTATTATTAGTAGCTGGTCTGACATATTCTTGTCGTGTTTAAATTTTATAGAAATGTTTATGAAAAAATTGATTTTGTTTAGCCAAATCCCCAATTTTCTTTTGTTGGGAGGTATTAGGGGCACATTTGGTAAAGGAGTTACATTCTGGAACACAAGTTTTTTTTTATATTCCACTGATGTCTGCTTGTTTGTAAATGGGGCGTGTCACTTACTTTCTTCCTTGTCGTATCTCATCAAAGACAATCATTTATGGGCAAAGAAACATACCAAGCCTCTCTCAGGCTAGGAACACTATTAGCCAGCAAAGGAAAGTGAGAAGCAGAGAGAATGAAACATTCAAAGTTTGTTTCTGACTATATGTCGTCGGGTGCGGAGGCATGCCCCTTTTTCCTAAACTGTTCCAACAGCAGCCTTCGAGTGGAGGAAAAAAAAAAAGTGCTGGAGATCAGTATGTATTTGGAATTGTACATAAATACTGCATCAGATCTCACAAGCATAGGCATTATGCTGGACTATCATAGGGATATTAAGTAGTGTTTTGAAATGGAAGATAAGATACTGATTAATTTTTCATAAGAGATGTGTCTTCAGTAGGAAACAAGGTTATATTTTGCTTGCTGTTATTACATTTAGAATCTTTCAAAATCATATCCATTAAGCATTATCGTATGTCTAATTTCGATACATGATACGTTGTAGAGGGTTATTTATGTAAACTCCATGAACATACAAAAACAATCAGCAACAACAGATTGTACATGTAGCATTATTGTTTATTTCTGCCATTTGCTAGCAAGGCAGCAACTACAGAAACACTTAACCTGATGTTTCATAATATATAAATAAACTAAAATCATGTACTATAAAGTAAAAAAAAAAAAAAAAGTTGTAATTTATACTTCATGCCACTGCATTTTGCAATTTACTGCTGTCTACTTTAGTATCGTTTTTCTTGCTTTTCTGTTGGCAAAATTTTCCATAACCTCCAAGTAGTTTAATGTTCTGGCCAGCCTGCCCTCAATGGACAGCAGACACACAGCTGAAAGATGCTCCAGGGACATTGTGCTTCGAAGACAATTCTTTACCCTGGTCAACGTACTGAACAAGCATTCACCCTGTGCAGATGTTACTGGCAGAGTGCAGAACAGACAAAGAACAATGCAGCAATTTGGGAACATGCATGAGAGACTTAGGGCACACATCTTGTTCAGTAATTTGATCGGCTCTAATTTGATGTCTCCAAAGTTGGTCACGTGGATTTTCTTAAGGAAGAAAACTTCATCAATCAGCTCTGCTGATATATGCTCGCTGTATAAGAGGTTAAAACAAAAGAAGATAGCGGGCCAGAGGTTCTTTATGTCCCTTAGCTCCTTCAGTATGGCATAAAAATTCAGTAATGCACAGCTCTGTACTGTAAAAGTTATACCGTACATAGCCTTGTTTTAATGTGTTTGGATATAACTATTCCTACTTCCATTTATATCTTTTCTTTAGAAATCCAGTGTGGCATTATATTGTAAACTATGCTGCTCTATTTTTCTCCCTCATAACTCTTGAGCTCAGGCTCCCACCCTTGGGCCTGGACCCTGGGGATTGTCCCCAGCTCCCTTCTGTCTCCTCAGTCCTGCATCTTAAGCCTGGAAAAAATAGAAAATGTGGCGCAGTTATTTTTCACCATGATGGAGAGGTATATGAGAGAGGGGGGGGTGAGTTGGGAGCAGGGCAGTGAAATGGCGAGGGACAGGGCGACTTGGAGGCGATTAGTTTGTGGCCACCCCAAACGGGATTGAGGTGTCTGGCAATAGATAGATAGATAGATTCCAGACTTTTGGAACAACCATTTCTGTCCAACTCTCTAATGCAAGAGTTAACCATTACTCCCAGTCCATCATTTGTGCAACAGGTCAACTCTGGAACTGTCTCCCTCTGTCTATATTTCCTACCTCCTATGATCTCCAGTCTTTCAAGGACAGTGTGTCCAGGCATCTCGAAATGGACGGATCTTGAATTTGGCTCTCTGTTGTATTGCTTTTGTTTTTTTCTTGGAAGGAATGGTTTGTGGGCTTCTGGCCTTTGGTTCCTTCTTCCTTGCATTGAAAAAAAAGAAAAATGCAGTATATGTCTTAATTAATAAGCATCCATGAAAGTGCTGGGTAACTAAAAAGATTCAGCTAATCCTTCAAGCATTCCAACGTAATGGCACCCTTATTGTTTTGTTTACAGATTATACCTCTCCAGTGTGATGGTGTATTTTGTTTATACTTTATATTCTTGTTACATTCATTCACTCATCTAATCCAGCATTGTCCCATGAAGAACATAGGAGCCTGGGGCTAGATAAGTTGGTCCTGACATTTAAGATGAGAGTGACCAGCCTCACTAATCCCTGAGTGGCACAATGTGAGCCATAAACCCCAACCACCCCTTGGATGTAAACCTGCATTGGCTTAATCTGATTGGAACACCTTGTTTGCCCACTAAACCACCAGGCACCATATTCTTATTACCTTAAGATAGGACAGACTTTAAGTTGGAGAGTGTAGGCAACAGCTGCCATTAATCCATTCACCACTGGGAATCCTGTAAGTTGATTAAAAGCATCTGATGTTAACAAGAATAAAATTTAAGTTATGTCATCTGACTGCAGGGGTTAAACTTTTCTGATGTTGCTCTAACATTCTGAAGGTTAATGTGTGATGACTGTTATTAAATTTATTGTACAGTGCCACTGCATTGGCTACTTATTGTATGCTAGAGAGGAACAGTGGCACTAACAAAACCTGGCAGCTTCACAGCCTGGTTAATGTCCCTCATATCCCTCCCTATCCCCAGAAAGGAGGATGGTCCACTGCAGGAGGAGGACAGCTTCAGTCTTTAGTTCACTTGGTGTACAGTACATTCAGTTGAGCCTGGAGTTGCAACTACTATTTCTATTGCTTGTTGCTACACACTGATGGTAAAGGATACAGTCAGTCCTTATTATAAGTACAGTAGCCTTTTTTAACATCTTCTTTTTTGCTGTTAAAGAAAATTTGACTTAAATTTCCATTGCAGCATGTGAAGTTGATTTGCCAGTTTAACCCCATTTCATATTCATAGTTGTATGTGATATTGTACTTTGACGTGTAATCCATAATCCATCCTTAAAACAAGGACTGCATATTTATAGAGTTCCACTGTAATGTTGTTCATGAAACAGATTAGTTAATCACTGTTGATGTTTAGAAAGATTATCCTGAATGCTTTCCAAAGTGCTCTTGATTACTTTCTATGCAAACCACAGTAGTTATGTGTATCTAAAACTTATGAATGGTGCACTTTGTAAGCATTACATCAAGTACATTTCACACTAAGACTGATTTGCACGAAGCAAGTATAACAGATCTTATGTAAATACCTCTGCTAAGGAAGCTGGTTTTGGCTTGGTTTGTTTGTTTATCTATTTGTTGACATTATGAAAAAGCTATTTCAATGGAATTGTGCCGAATTTGGGTTAATGATTAAGAACTATAAGACGAATAAGTGATTAAAATTTGGGCAAAAAAAGGTCAAAGATTAAGATTAATTGGGAGGGCGGGATGGTTCTGCCACAGTAGAAGTATGTACTCTCTGACTGCCCTTGTTGCTTTATACATTACCTAATTACATCGGACACCACCACGACTGAGTTTCTAGGCTCTTTGCTGTTTATTGGTTCCCTGCACTGGTAATTATGTGAGGGGATGAATACAGTAATCTGTAATGCCAGTGCCTCCTTCAAGTTGTCATGAGTTGTTACAGCAAGGCTCAACTCTCCTTAATGTAGAAGCTGATTATTAAAAAAAAAAAAAAAAAAAAAAAAAAGGCCAATCTTATAGACAGTAAAAGTCCTTCAATCCGACCACCAATAATCCAAATATCACAATACCCTGAATTTCTCGAGGCAGCGCTGAAATCCCCCTAGCAGTGTGGAGTGGAAGCAAGCTGGGAGGACGGCACTCTCCCGCCATATTTAGCTTATACCTGTGACCAGTCGGACATTCTTCTGATAATTCCACTTGATTTTCAGAGCAGTAAGTGGCTACAAGAAAGTAGCAATGGCTCCCACACCTAGTCGTGGTGGAAAGAAAACTGCTAAACGAAAGCATGTTACACTAACGAGAAGTGACAAACTCAAAGTGATATCACGAGCCAAGCACGGTGAACCATGTTGGAGGATAATGGAATACAATACTTTAACACTGGGGTCTCAGTCAAGTGCATTTTTTTCTCTAGGCTTTATCTGGGTTTTATGTTGGGCTTTATCTATGGATTTATCTGGCTCGGACTTGGACATACAGTTCCTGCCCACAACTGTTCTGCTACACTTCTGTGCATTTCCAGTGAATAAAACAATAACCCAAATCATTTTAAGTGTTTATTTAATGGTCATGTACAGTCCATATTTCTAATGTTTTCAAAGATTCCTCCCAGTAGTCAGAAAAAAACAATAGTTCAAAAGACTTTCAGTCCCCTGCCATTCAGATTACAGGATGTATATTGTACATAGGGGTCCCAGTCTAGGCTACTGTAATATAGTACATTTTAGGCAAGATGACCAGCCTGCTTCCACTAATGGCAAAACCTCCAATCACATTGTGGGAAGTGAACTTATGCAGGGCCATCACTGTGACTGGGGAACTATAACCTGTAAGCCACCAGTAGAGGAAGAAAGATTACATGGAACAGACATGATAGGCAACAAATGCACTGGCACCAGTCTGGATTTGCTCTCCTCATTTTATTTGTAGTCATTATTAGTTATCCATTAAGTAAAAATGATATGAGTTTGATCACTGAATAAAGCTCCATTATAGACTGCGTATGGTATTTTTTTGTGCATTCTCCATAGAAGCCAGAAACTTGTGTAAGTTTATTCAGAATGATCATGACAGTACAGTAAATCCTTGCTAAATATGACCTAATTATTTTTTCTCTTTCTCTGTTCCTTTGTAAATTGTGTAATTATTGCCACTTGAGCTTTCATTCCCCCGTAAAACTAATTTGCCAACTCCTCCATATTCCAGCATCAAATTAATGGAAATTATTTATGAAACTTTGGAACACAGCCCTGACATTCAGTGAGGACCACCTGTATTGTCCTGAAGCCTTCTTATCACCATTTATCACAGCTGTATCATGTTACGAACCATTGTCCTGTGTTCTGTAGAGTCATATTATCACATTGTTCTTTGTCATACTCCTTAGTTTTCCATCAGCTTTTCATGTATATGTATAACCCCCCCCCCTTTTTTTTTAGTAGTAATTCTCCTTGTGCTTAGTGTCCAAACTACCTCAGTCATATTTTTTAACTCCCTAGTATGTCTGATTTCTCATTTTCTCTGGATGCAAGGATGGAAATTTATGCATTACTTATATGTCTTGAATTCTTAATCATTCTGTAATAAATAGAGTGTTCTTAGTTGGAGCACTGATTGAAATACAATATTTTGTATGTAAACTTGATAGTGATAGAGGAGATAATGTATTAGACAGTAGTTTAATTGATTCTGATGCCCAGCCACTGCCAGCTCATATTTGCACTATTGTTTAAAGGATAGACTGCTGAAGACACAGGTAAGACGAGTGAAGAGTGCCCCGATGGTTTTGAAATGAGGATGGGAGGACATGGAGAACAAAAGTCAGTAGTACAGGGAACAAGACCACACCCACCACACATATTGGAGTCAGGGTGATACTTGTCAGCCGTACTTATTATTTTTGCATTATAATCATATTTACGTACTGTATTAATTTGTTCATTATTTTTTGCCTAGTATTTATTTTTTTGCTGCATAGTCCTTGGCACCAAGTGGCAGTATTTAAAAGTCAAGGGAAGTCACTGACAGCCGAACTAAAAGATTTTAAGGAGTAGCAGAGTTGAGAGGAGCATGTGGAATTACGTGGAGAGACAGGGAATCAAATGAGGAAGTAAAGGAACACTGGACCTGTGAAGAAGATGGAGAATGAGATTCTGACTAGAAGTTAAGGAGGAGACCAAGGGTCAGATGAAGTGCAGAGGTATACGACAAAAGGGGGTGTGAGTTGAAGAAAGAGCAGCCAAATGGCAGAGGACTGGACGACATGGAGGCGATTTGTTTGTGGCCACCCCTTACGAAGACGTCTGGCAATAGATAGATACTAGACGGCAGCTAGGGTGGGAATGAGCGAGGAGCTTGGTGAAATTTTCATGTCTACTGAGGGGCTTTAAAGCCACTTTGGTTATCGGTCATGCACTCGTGAAGAACTGGGCCAGATAAGGAAGCTTAACCGATTTATTGTGCTTGTTACACTTATTTTCCATTACATGTAAGTCCTAATATCGTCATACATTGTGTTATTAATGTACAAAATAATATTAACCAGCCATATTAAAAAATAAATAGCTAAAGGAGAGGCTCATTTTTCTTAATTAAGGTTTACCTACAATACAGTATGAGGCTATTTGATTTTTCTGTCTGCGTTTCAGCAGTTCAGTTGTAGGTACATAATCAGACATTTTTTTTTCTTTAATTCGTTTTAGCCGAACATTCCCCTTTAATGCGCCGAAACTTCCAAGCGAGGGAATACAACTGGTGAAGTGGGCAGACAAGTGATGTTACCAACTCATCATATGACGCTGTAACCATTTATCTGTGTGTGCATGGAAGGAATATCACAGTGCAAGTATATCTAGAGTTGATTACCTTTATTGTCATAGGTTTGGTATGTATAATACTCGTATATGGACAACTGTATTGATGATATAAAGTCGTTGTTTAAGTCGTTTTGGAAAGTTCTGTGCACTTGTAAATCGTCTATTGTGATGTTTATTTGCAGCAAGTTCAAAGTAGATTGCAAACGAATTACCTATTAAATTTCTACCACTACCTGTAAAGGAGGTTGGCCAGTTTCCCATGTTTACAGTGCCACTGTAAGGGAAAATTTGGTATTTTCTCGCATTTTTCTTATATTTTGGAACATCGCTTACTAGTAATGAGAATGGCCTGTATAAACATTATATGTATATACTGTAAGTACAGTAAAATAAGAACATTTTCCATAATGTTGCTTTTTTTTCCAGAATGAAATCCATAAGTTATTACCATAGGTAGTTTTTTAGTCCTTGAGAGAGGTGAAGTCAGTGAATGTACAGCAAGGTTGGATGGTGAGGAATTGGAAAATGTGAGTATGTTTAAGTACTTGGGTAGTGTGATGAGTAAGGATGGAGGTTTGGAGGGTGAAGTGCTTGAAAGGGTACAGCAGGGAAGAAAGGTTGCTGGTTCTTTGAAAGCAGTGATAAGAAACAGGGAAGTGAGCATGGAAGTGAAAAAGTTACTACATGACAGTATTGTGATACCAACTCTAACGTATGCAAGTGAAGCTTGGACGTTGTTGGAAGGACACAAGTCAAGAGTGAGAGCAGTGGAAATGAGTTATTTAAGAGGAGCCTGTGGAGTCACATGGAGAGACAGGCTGACGAATGAGGATATAAAGGAGCGTTGTGGTGTGGATGTGGATGTGATAGGAAGCGTTAGGAGAAACACACTGAGGTGGTTTGGCCATGTGGAGAGGATGGAGGGTGAGAGGATGACGAAGAGAGTGTATGTGAGTGAGGTGGACGGGAAAAGAGGGAGGGGGAGGCCAAGGATGAGATGGAGGGATGGAGTGGAGAGGTATATGAGAGAGGGGGGTGTGAGTTGGGAGCAGGGCAGTGAAATGGTGGGGGACAGGGCAACGTGGAGGCGATTTGTTTGTGGCCACCCCAAACGGGATTGAGGCATCTGGCAGTAGATAGATAGATAGATAGTTTTTTTAGGAGTATATGGAGTGCTGTGGTTCACAAATTTGTTTTTTTTTTTTTTTTTTTTTTTTTTTTTTTTTTTTTTTCACAATGAATTTGGGGACATTCTTTATGACTTCCATTGCAAATGCATAATTTTGTAGCTACTTATAAAGTGGTCATATGAATGATAACGGTAGTGTGGCCTTGCAGGGAGGATGAAGAATGAGAGACTAACTTGGAGAGCATGAGAGAGGTGGAGGAGGAGGGGGAGACCAAGGATGAGATGGAGGGATGGAGTAGAGATATATGAGAGAGGGAGGTGTATGTTGGAGGGAGGGCAGCCAAATGACAGAGGACAGGACAGTGTGAAGGTGAATTGTGTGATGGTCACCCCTTTCAGGATTAAGGCATCTGGTTTGTTAGATTCACAGGTACTGTATATATATATAACTACTGTATTTCATAAGAATACAAGGATTTTGGTCAAAATTGTATTCATTCATTCATTGCCAGACGCCATGTATCCCAAACGGGGTGGCCAAGGGCTTGGAGTTAATTGTTTTACAGGAAGGGGCACTAATCCTCCACCAACCCCACTTAAATTGTATTCAGTTTATTGAATTGTTTTCTATTCACCACAGAAATACATATTCCATTATTTAAGGTCTTCAGTGAAAAATGTTCATTATATGGTGTGATATCTAGTATGGTATCATTGTCAGGAATTATAACTGGCTGTCCCATATTATTGTAGCTGCTTCAAGGTGCAGAGGCCATTTTACAGTATTTTGCATTAAATCATTTTCAGGCATACCGGTAACTTATTTGTGTTCTCACTCTTAAATTTCTTGGAATCTGTCTACCTGTCTGTCTGTCTATCTGTCTGTCTGTGCCTAGATACCTTAATTGCAGAGGGGGGTGGCTGATAACATATTCCCTCCATATCAGTGACAAAAACATGCCTTTTATTCTGTTTACATTAATTCCACTTAAGACAGGTCCATTATTCCTCCCTGGTGTATCATATCAGACAAACATGTATAGGCAGAGAAACACCAAGCCTTTCTCAGTTTAGGAATTGTGAAAAGGAAGAGAGTAAGTAGATACTGGTAGGGTAGAACACTAGGAAGATTTATGTCCCTGACTGTATAGCATAGGTAAACACTGCTGTAGGAGCCGGGTGTGTATTATTCAGCCGTGTTATGAATATTAGTCAGCATAACAACTAACAGTACTGGTATATTTATATAGTATTAAGAGGCCTAATCAAGGCTTATTACAATCTTATCTTACTGTGAATGGTTGTATGTGAAGTATCTGATAAGAGAAGATAATTCTGAAATGTTTGGTTGGGAAGCTATGCATAATGCGTACCAGTAATGGGTTAAAGGTATTTGAAGGATGGAGAAGTTGCGTGTGTATGCTTGAGTTTATTTTATTCACCTTAACCCCTTCCGTTAGATCACATACGGTATATTTCCACTTTATTTTTGTGTAGCCTGTTGTAGATTATTATATTTTGCCCATGAGAGTACCATAATAGTTAAGGGATTCATGCAGGATCTGTGTAATCCCTCCAGTTTGAAAATTAGTCCTAATACGGAAAGAATTAGCTGGAGAAAACAAGAATTAAAATTAAGAAAGTAATTGGAGTGATAGACCTTCCTGTTCAAAAGTCAGTCCTAATATGTATACTGTATAATAATCTGGGAAAAAACAAGACTCAGACAAAAAAGACATTATGAGACTGAAGGATTACCAGTAAGATACTTTTGCAAACAGAAGGGGTTTATGTGGCTTGTATTTATCTGTGCCTTACAAGACGTTCTCCACCAGCTGATATGAAGTGGCAGTAATAAAGCAGTACAGTACCATACTTCACCAGATTCAAAGAGTGGATCAGTTTTTCTTAGGTGTCTTTACAACCTCCAAGTTGAGGTTCCCTGTGCTGTATATATGTATTTTACTATGCTGTACACATACTGTGTATACCTGCAATGTAGTATAGAGGTATTGTGTTTTATATATATATTATTTTGTATTTTGTGTATACTGTACTAAATTATTTCTTATTTTGCATTTCAGAGTATGATGCACATGTCCTTCTATGTCTCTTCCACCTTTTATGACTTTCTTTTCCCGGGAGTTAATATTGTAACAACATGGGGTAAGTAACTACTGTAGTTAAGGCTCTTCTTCCATCCATTCATCCATCCTCATCCATCCATCCATCCATCCATCCCTTTAATGACCCTTCTGTGGCAAAGAAGTGGCATTATGTGATGAAACATAATGCCCTTCTGTAGCATTTAGGAGTCAACAACCAGTGTCCCACCTGCAGCTGGTCTGTGTTCAAGTCAGGTTTGTCAGTGAGTACTAGAGGCCACTAATAAAAATACTAAATTCAGCTATCACAAGAACCAAGAGCCAACTCCTTCCCTACAAGAGTAACTGAAGCTTGGAATGATCTCTATTTCCATCTGTTGCTAGACACCTTAGTTCTGTAATGGGTGGCCACAGACAAATCACCTCCATGTCACTCTGTAGTCTGTCCTCTACCATTTGGCTGTGTTCTCTCCCCCACCCTCATATTTCTTCACTCATCACTTCATCTCAGTCTTGGTCTCCCCCATGCCTGCAAAGGCTGTCATTGGCTTCAAGCAGTGCTTAGCCTGTGATTTGTGTAACCATCCTGACCTGTACGACTGTTGTTGTCTTGATACTGAGCCCAGGAAGACCCAAATTTATCACCTTGGTCCAGTCTCATATTATAGGTATCGACTGATTGACCAGTGCTTAACCCATTAGATCTGAGTAACATCCATTTTTAGATTATTCCTGTTGCCACCAGATGATTTTCTTCAACTTAGAAAAAGACTTGTATTCTTAGGGGTTTATTAAGACCATATAAAATGCTTCCTGTTAGAAGAATCTGTGGTAGCTACCCAAAGTTGAGTAAAGTTGTCAGGAAATGGCAAGAAATAAATTTTAAAAATATCCACGGTCTGAGTTGGTGAAAGTGGATACACCCTAATCATCAGTTATATTTAAGCCATTACTGGCCACACATGGTTGGAGTGCCTTAACCCACTAAACCACTTGGTGTCTCATTTGTTGGTTGCCTGTATAAGGATACTATCCAAGGGTAGTAAATTTTTTGTGGAGTAAATATTGCAGTCAGGGTTCACATAGTGTTTATTTTAGTGCAGCAGAGTGTTCAGATGTTTCAGCACAATAGCTATAGTATTACCTTAGTGTTAGACTGCAGTACAATTTTGGTCAGTGCGATGAATTATTGAAATGAAAACAATTATTCTCACATGAGGACATTTTAATTTAGAACATTCAGGACTTGTAGCCCAACTTGGACTAGCTGCTTCCCTCTCTTTCTACCTCCTCACCCTTTCCCAAACTAAACATGTTTATTTTCCTCTTCTGTTCATACCTGAAAAGGGTCCAGATTGGGCTGAAACGGTTTCATCTTACCCAATACATAACATTTCCTTATGTGAGTATAATTCTCCCATTGTTGTTGTAGCCCTTGGCTTATCTAAATGTAAGCCCAGAGGATTGGAGGCTAAAATTGCCCTCCTCGTGTACTTCATCAGTTGCCTACTGGGGGAGCATTGAGAAGCAGAGGGACATTGTATAATTAGGCAGCAGAGCTGGTGCCACCACAAGAAGGCATCTCTCTCCAGCACCATTGTATGTCATGAAGAAAATATAATTGCTTGCTTCAGTGTTGAAGAAAGCAATCATATTTTCTTCATGACAATAGACAGCTTTTTTCTCTCTTTCAGCCATGATATCCCTGTGCCTGGGGCTGGTGTCCCTCTCAGTGCTGGCAGAGGGGTTCAAGGTGGCCCGATCACAGCTGTTCAAGATTGCCACAGCACAAGAATATGGCATCAGCAGGTTCACCAGATCTGAAAGGTCACCTCTCCTCTCGTCTGGTTCTAGCCTTGTTCATGGGAATGATGCAGTATTGTATAAATGCAGGTAGCTTGTTGTGGCTTGTAGTATTGATCAGGGCATAGTGATGGGTAACTCAGACTCATGAAGAGTAATGATCCATATTTTTTGACATCATAAAACTTTACTGGAAATCAGTACACAAGTCTTTACATAGCCCATAACCCAGTTGTCTCATTAGTAAGTTCCTCAAGTAAAAAACAGCTATTGATGCTCCCCCCCCCCCACACAAACGCATGGACACGCACAGACAAGCATGATGGTAGTAAGGGAACCATATCAACACAGGTTGAGGAGAGAGAAATGTGTATGTGTGTGTGTGGGTATATATAAATATAAATACAGCGTATATATATATATATATATATATATATATATATAAATATATATATACATTATGCAGTAGGCTCGCACAGTGCGCGACATCACAGTGCGCGAATCACATTGTGCACGAGTGACCAAAAATCGTAACCAAAAACCTTGAATGCGCAAGTTTACCTCACTAAATACGAGGAAGAGGCAAGGAGTGGCTTAAAAATGCCATTTTCCATCTGTACGCGACCCTAACCCCCATACAACGTGCCAATAGTGACCTAGAGGCTCGTGGAGAAGGTACTCAAGAGGAGTCTACAGTAAGATCTCGCCAATAACAACATCAACAATAACATTTTCGGCAATAACAGTAAGTTAGAATAGATAACCAGTTTCTATAATAATGATGTTTATTTCGCGAATGCCAAGTTGTTATACTGCCAATACGTCCATAACAAGATGAGGAACGAAACAGACAAGCAAGAAGAGATGAAGGAAATTGCGGAAAACGTGAGCAGTAGCGAGGAGAAGAGGGAGGATCCTCCCCTCACCACCTCCCCTGACTCACCTGCCACCGTCCCCTCCTCCTCCACTGCCCCACCTGACTCACCAGCCGCCTCCCCCTCCACTTCCACAGCCTCACCTGACTCACCTGGCATACCTGCAACCCCCACCATAATGACTGTTGCTGCTTTCTGGAAGATGTGTAACATTTGACAGGCCGTAAATTTCTTTGTCAAAGCCTGGAATAATACAACATTGGGAACCGTTAAACAAGCGTGGTGTGGCCGAGATGGTGGCGGGGGCACTGTAAGTGCACTGCCGCGCCTCAGAATCCCTGTTGTTTAAGTCCATCAGGCCTGTTGTCCACTGCTGTTAAGGTGACTGCTGATATTTTCGTTATTGTAGCAATGTCTTTTTTTTTTTTTTTTTTTTACGCGAGGAAGAAGGAACCAAAGGCCATGAGCCCGCAGTAACAGTTCCCTCCAAGAGAAAAACAAAATACAATAGAGAGCCAAATTCAAGATCCGATCATTTTGAGATGCCTGGACACACTACGTTTGAAAGACTGGAGATCATAGGCAGCAGGAAATACAGACAGAGGGAGACAGTTCCAGAGCTGACCTGTTGCATAAATGAAAGACTGGGAGTAACGGTTAACTCTTGCATTAGAGAGCTGGACAGAAAAGGGATGAGAGTTTGCTGTAGTACAATGTCTGAAAAATCTGACCTTTGTTATGTCTCTAAGGGCCAAAAAATGTCCAGGTGTTAGGGCGTACCGCCCATATGTAATTTTTCCCATAAGATTATGTATTCTCAGTGAGCGAATTCATACTGCGTGAGGTCGTGGACCACTCAATCTCTCGTGCACTGTGCGAGCCTGCTTATATACATATATATATATATATATATATATATATTTTCATCCATCCATCATCCAATCCTACGTTGCCCCACGAGGAGCGTAGGAGCGTAGGGCTGGGCAAGTTGGTCCTGACATAAGATGAGAGTGACCAGCCTCACTCATCCCTGAGTGGCATTACGTGAGCAATAAACCCCAACCACCCCTTGGATATAAACCTTCATCGGCTCAATCCGATTGGAGCATCGTAATTACCCACTAAACCACCAGGCACCATAATTTGGTTATATGGTTACCACTCAGCATAGAAAATGGTTTCTTGGTGTACAGGAAACCATTTGGGATGTCACTCAGTGTAGAGTCACCCATAGACAGAAGGAAGAGGAAAGAATGAAGGAAAGAAAGACAGAAGAGGGAGTATAAAGTCACCTGTAGGCAGAAGGATGAGGAAAGAATAATGTAAAGAAAGAGAGAAGAGGAAGCAAGGAAAGAAGGATGGAGGAGAGGAAGGTCAGACACCTGAGAACAGCACTACATTGAGTTAGTGGATAGTGAACACCTGTATATATACAGTACATACATTGTAGAAACCCTTGAAGTCTCGTAAAGTTTACATCTTACTATGCCCGCAGGGCAGTTAAATTACTTCTGACGGTAATTGTTGTAATACACCCTCATACCAAGCACCAGTTTACCATTTTTAATCCCAGTATACAGTACTCATGCTTGCAAGGCTGATACCATAGGGTTCAGCAGTTAATTTAGAGTGTTAGTATGTCATAAGTGACAGATATAATTTTTTTATGCACAGACATACTGTAACACGAATTCTTGTACAGTTTTGTTTCTGTATGGTAAAAAGATCCACTTTTATCAGTTCAGTCTGAGTTACCCTCATTATGACGATGGTTTATTGTACTTGTAGCTTCTTTTATTTTGTGGTAATTCTGAGTTTAAAATGCTCTAACTGTTATTATGGCATATTTTGTTTTTTATTGTAGTCTGTAGTGTGTGTTCTGGGTTGTGGTATTGGTTTAATGGATGGTGGTTTGCTTTTATTACAGTTTGCAGGCAGAATTACACATAAAGTAAATACAGTAGTGGACAGTAGCACCGCCTTGCAGTCCAGCAGCTCTTTTCCAGAAAACTGAGTGTACTATACAGTACTGTTCTTTTGCTTTAATGTTATAGTTGATATAAGCAGTAGTTTTGTTTGACATAATGTTTAGTACATAGTGCCCTTGTAAATGCATGAAATGTGTTCCCTAGCACATTGTTTGGTGGGTATTATGCTGTCCCAGGTTAGACATAATGTAACAATGGACTTTTTGTCCCTAAAGTTTTACATACTACATATAATTGTGCATATAAATACTGACTCAGTTAACAGCGCAGTAACTTTTCAGAATATTACATACAAGTTGTATATTTATTCAGGTAAAAGTGGGTCAGTATTATTGTGTGCAGTTGTACATATTTTGTATGTTTACAGGTTACATTACATTGCTACATATTTGAATTGAGCCGGTGAAGGTTTATATCCAAGGGATGGTTGGGGTTTATTGCTCACGTAATGCCACCTGGGGATGAGTGAGGTTGGTCACTCTCATTTTAAATGTCAGGACCAACTGCCTAGCCCCGGGCTCCTACGCTCCTCATGGGGCAACGTAGGATTGGATGATGGATGGATTTACACGTGTCTTGTGCATTATCCAGGAATTGCATAGACCATGGATGTCATGCAAGTAAGTGAAATGACATCATCAGTACAACGTCTTTCAGTATTGGGGTTGGTCATGGTAGTCAGAGATATAAGTTTGCCAAGTATATCACAAATTTTAGTTCTCACTGCCCTCTGTTAGCTAACTTTCCCAAGCTGAGAGAAGCTTGGTATGTTTTTCTACCCATAGATGTTTCTCTTTTATATGATATGCCAGGGAGTAAAGTGACAGACATACTGGACCATGTTTCTTACTTTCTAACTTACCTCCTCCTCTGTTCCACTTCTACATTCTTCCCCTCTTAGAAAATAATAATAATGATAATAATAATAATAATAATAATAATAATGAGAATAAGAATAGATGATGATGATGATGATGATGATTATGATGATGATAATAATAATAATAATAATAATAATAATAATAATAATGAGTAGATGATGATGGTGATGATAATAATGATAATAATTCCTTCTTTCTTTCCTTGTTCCTCTGCCTACGGGTGCCTTTACACTCCCTCTTTTGTCTTTATTTCCTTCATTCTTTCCTTTTCTTTCTGCCTCTGGGTGACTCTACATTGAGTAACAAGCCAAATGGTTTCTTGTACACCAGGAAACCATTTACTATGCTGGGTGGTAACCATATAGCCAGATTTTGGCACCTGGTGGTTTAGTGGGTATGTATTGCACTCCAGTCGGATTCAGCCAGTGAAGGTTTATATCCAAGGGATGGTTGCGGTTGATTGCTCATGTAATGCCACTCAGAGATGAGTGAGGCTGGTCACTCTCATCTTAAATGTCGAGACCAACTGCTTAGCCCCGGGCTCCTACGCTCCTCATTGGGCAATGTAAGATTGGTTGATAGATGGATGGATGGATGGATAATAATAATAATAATAATAATAATAATAATAATAAATTGTGGTAGGTGGGGGCACTCACCATCCACTCACTCAATGTAGTGGTACTCTTGGGTGTCTGCCCTGTCCTCTCCTCCATCCTTCTTTCCTTCCATCTTCTTCTGCTTTTCTTTCCTTCATTCTTTCCCCATCTTTCTGCCTGCAGGTGACTTTACTCTCCCTCTTCTGTCTTTCATTCTTCATTCTTTCCTCTTCCTTCTGCCCCTGGGTGACTCTACACTGAGTGACAAGCCAAATGGTTTCCTGTACACCAGGAAACCATTTACTACACTGAGTGGTAACCATATAACCAAATTTTGGCGCCTGGTGGTTTAGCGGGTAATTATCGTGCTTGAATCGGATTGAGCCAGTGAAGGTTTATATCCTAGGGGTGGTTGAGATGAGAGTGACCAGCCTCACTCATTCCTGAGTGGCATTTCATGAGCAATGAACCCAGACCATCCTTTGGGTATAAACCAACACAAGCATAATCCAGTTGGAGCACCATAATTACCCACTAAACCACCTGGTGCCATAGTTTGTTTATATGGTTAACACCCAGTGTAGTAAATGGTTTCCTTGTGCACAGGAAACCATTTGGCTTGTCTCTCAGTGTAGAGTCACCCATAGACAGAAAGGAAGAGGAAAGAGAGAAGGAAAGAAGAACGTACAAGGAAGGATGGAAAAAAGGAAGGAGGAGAGGAAAGGGCAGCCACCTGAGAGCAGCACTACATCAAGTGAGTGGATGGTGAGCGCCTCCACCTACAATGAGTAACTTACAAAAAGAAAAAAATATTAAGTCAGAGTGGACTTCGTATTCCATATCAAAGACTTTATGGCTTTGTGCCTCTACTCATTCTACTATATCATTTTTTTTTTTTTTTTTTTTTTTTTCCCCAGACTTTCTGGACCCTACCTCACCCCACCTTGGGATGGGAAAGAAGGTCTGGATGATGATGATGATGTGTCTGTAGTCTTCAACCATTGTCTTGAATTCTGAGCTGTAACAAGAGATTAACATTAGAAAACAGCACTAGCTATGGAAAGGATATACAGTAGACCTTTACTGCAGTATTGCCTTTTTCTGCCATGTTGCTGTGGGAAATAAGCTACAAAAGATGGATGAATCACAGTATACAGTAGTTAACAAGTTTGTAGGTGCACAACTTGTGTAGTATCACCTAAGGTTGAATATAGCTAGCCACCTACTACCTCAAATGCAGATAAGTCTGGAACATTAACTTTTAGAGATAATTCTAGTTCTTAAGTTTCCTGGAAAGCGAGGCTGCATATGAATGATGTCGCTTGTGAGATGGAGTTGAGAATTTGAAAGCTTGTGTTGTTGTTGTTATGGCCTGTGGCTCATATGGCTTTAGCTGAGTGCTGTAAATGCACTTATTGCCCATTTTACCAGGCACTGTTCATGGCTCTCTTTCTTGTCTGTCTCATGGTTTAGATGTTAAATAGCAATAAGAAAAGAGGCATAGGGTAAGCTTTCATTCAGACAGTAGGATAGGATGAGCAGTTCCTTGTCCCTGAATGGTAAGTGTCATGTAAATAATCAGTCCTAACTACTGCTTTGAATTGAATCCTGATGGGCCACATTCAGTTGGAGCCCCGTAACCTGTTCTGTGCTGGAGTCTTTGTCGCCTTGTTGCCTCGAATGCCAAGAGTTTGGGAGGCTGACTGACCCTCAGTGCCAGCCATTTTCTACCCTTTTCTTTTTTCTTCAAGCTTAATAAGCCTAGTGACAATAAAAGTGCTCACCTTGGCTGTTTTCCCCTCAAAACAGGACGCCCAGATTTGCGTCAGATGACTACCTTCAGATTCCATCAGTAGCTGATGTGGATAGATACTCTATTTTGGTGTGGAGTGGGTGGATGTATGGAGTACTTGTAATATGGAATCCCAACCTGGTTTGTGTAATGCAGCTGCAGTCGGAACTGTGATGATGTGAAGTTGGGGTTCTGTGCTAATTTTACATATTTTCACATTCACTTTTTTTTATACAGTATTATATTATCATAAGGTACTATACACACTCACATGAGGCACTATAAACACACATGCAGCACACAGTCGCATTAGTTATGGTAAATCTTACATTTGTTACATTATTTTCCATACATTACTGGAGTTCATGATTTACTTTATGTACTTACAGTATCTTATATTAATTTTCATTATATATATATACTGTACATTATGTACACTCACACTCACACTTTCCCAATTCTTTTGTTCAATAATTTTTTTAATGTATGGTGTTCTATGAATAGGGTTCTATTTACAGGCCGACATTGCAGTCATTGCTTTTAAACCTTGTGTTCGTTTTCCTGTTCTGAAGCTGTCTTGCAGTGGTGGCGCACACTTTACATTTCCGCTGACGTTTTTACTAGGGCAGACTCAAATCCTTTTGTGCCAATATGTGCAAAACTGTGTCCATATGCATACTGACTTGGCTTTCTATGTCAGCACAGGTTTGTCCACAGATATATATGGACACGGTATTCTATGTCAGTATAAGTTTTTCCGTATACAGTATATATATAGACACGGGACGGGACGGGTTAATATTGAGATCACTAGGTCATATTGTATAGTACTGTATATGGTTGCTTCATAACATAGTCACTGGTGTCTTGAAGTACATGCAACCATTTATCTGGGCACTCAGTGTAGAGTTTAGTACAACCTATGAAAGCCTCCATCCAATTCTGTTCTTTATATCAGTTTAATTCTGAACTCTGTGACTGCTCAAGTTTTCCCTCAACAGAAGAAAATTATGAGGCATTAGTTAGAATAGAACGTTGAACTTGAGCTCATCTATAATAACAAAAGGATTAACAACTATTTTAGTAATAATCAGAACCTTTGCTCCAGCGTTTCATCACTAAAATTGTTACCCCTTTTCCAGAATAAAGTTTCATGTACTGCAGTCATTCCTACATGTGTTACACCTCACACTGGGCTACGTACTTATGTTGGTGGTCATGACATACAACGCGTACTTCCTGATAGCCATCGTGGGGGGTGCAGGTCTTGGATACTTTTTCTTCGCGTTGTTTGACCTCCCGGGTAAGATCCTGGGTGCCGGCATCTTTCCACGGGGCAGAAGAAAGGGGAAGTGCGGCAACAGCCCCCAGGGATCCGAAGGTAACCCCTTGTGTTTGCGTAGCTCATATGGGACCGCTGGGGCTGTAGTGGCGTCTCCTGTGGGGCCTCAACTCTCTGTGGGTCCTCGTGTCTCGTCTGAGCTTGAGCAGTTCTCTCGTAATGTTGGCAGTTTGGATGTGGCTTTTGAGAACACTGGAGGCAGCTTCCACAGGCAGTGTTTGGAAACATCCAGAACTAACGCTGCTAACATAGGTAAGGAAACTAGAGTAGGGGATTATATTGATACTGGAAATGTGGTGGGAAGGACTGCGCCATGTGAAGAGGAGGACCGCTGTGAAAGGGGTGATGAGCATGGGGTAGTGGGTGTGAGTGACAGGATCAGGCTCTTGTCACAGGAGACCATCAAAGTGGAGGTGCAAGTTCATGCCTACCCAGAGTGATACCCAGAACTTTGCCCAGGACAACCATATTTTAAAAATATATGAATAACAATAATAAACTGCCAGTCCCTTATTGCCCCTTTGGAACATAGGGGCTTGAGACTGTGCTGCATTAGTCCAAGTGACAATGTAAAAATGTAGTTCTTCTTAATTTTCCCAAACGTTAATTAGTTATTGCTCCTTGATGCATATGTTTAAAACCAGTAGTGTGGATCAAAACATATATTGGTAGATAGCTCTGTTTTATGTTAATTGCAGCAGTGGCATGTCATAATCTTGGAAGCAGCTACCCACAATAAACTAACCTGTATTTTTTACATCGTTGATGTAAAAATATAGGAGTGGCAGTAATCAAACTACCTAACTCTCAGTGCTTTAATGAATACTGCACAGTTCTAAGCAATAAAAGGGCTATATTTACAGTATATGAACCATACTTTATATGTCTTTAATATGTAACTGACCAAGTTATGCAAGTCCCTTTTTATCATAAAACATCTCTCTTGAGAAGTTCTTCACATAGTTGTTTTTAGTTGTAAGATTTGTTACTATCTCATACACTAGTTTTAAAAACTTACTGTAAGAATTAGCTAGTTTTCATGGAGTGAGAATGCTTTACAGTACAACATTAACCAAAACACAGTATGTAGATCTGTTTTTTATATATGGTATTATTTTAGATGACATTAATTCCAGTGTAGTGTTAGAAGTTACTGTAGCCTCTCTCTCTCTTGGTAGATGTTTCCTCCTCATACTGAACATATGGTACCAGGTCATTGAGGTAGCTAACCAATTATGTCATCATAAAGAGTTTGTTGCCATTACAATTTTAGTTGGTTGTGTGCATAGAAAGCCCATCCATCCATCATCCAATCTTTTATTATGCCATCAGCCGTGTAGGGGTCCATAGCTAAGCTACTCAGTCTAGACTTTTAAGGTCAGGGTGACCAGCCTCACTCTTTCCTGAGTGGCATTAAGTGAACATGTAACCCCTACCATTCCTTAGATGTAAAACCTTGCAGGTTGCATCAGTTGGAGCACCTTAACCCACTAGACTACCAGGCATCCATTTGAAGTGCTGCACAGTATTCTCTGTTAAAAACTGAATTTTACTTATGCTTGCAAACCAGACTGTGAAATAGAAAGCATTGTGCCTAGTGGTATGAGGTGATATTAGGAGGTACAGTAAATGGATATGTCCTCAGAGACAATTTTTTACAACTGCAGGGTAGTTGTGTTTTGATTATGAATGTCAAATAAGAGTGTCAGATTGAAGTAAGTGTATGTTTTATGCATTTGTGAGCCAATTCAGTGTTATAAATTCGTGCATTATTGGCATAGATAAATTCATTATATACGGTAACATCATTTTTGTCAGCTTATACCAGGGATTGTATGCCATGTGCTTCATTGGTCATATGTGAACAGTTGATTAGTGGTAGGTGGGGACGCTTACCATCCACTCACTTGATGTAGTGCTGCTCTCGGATGACTGCCCATTCCTCTCTTCCTTCTGTCTCTCCCTCCTTCCTCATCTGTCCTTCTTTCCCTCATTCTTTCCTTTTCCTTCTGTCTGTGGGTGACGTCGCTGAGTGAAAAGCCAAATGGTTTCCTGCCCACCATGGTGGGCAGTAACTGTATAACCAGATTATGACGCCTGGTGGTTTAATGGGTAATTAAGGCACTCAAACCGAATTGAGCCTGTGTAGGTTTATATCCAAAGAGTTGTCGGGGTTTATAGCTCACGTAATGCCACTCAGGGATGTGTAAGGCTGGTCATTCATTTTAAATGTCAGGACCAACTTGCCTAGTCCCGGGCTCCCACGCTCCTTATGGGACAACACAATATTAGAAGATGTATGTATGTAATGAATTACTATGACTTTAGCGTTCACGGTCTTGGTATATTTCAGTGGATTCTGCTCAGTATTTTTAGATTTAACTTCAAGGATAGTTTACATCGACTTTTGCATTGCTGTATTTCCTTTTGAATTTTAGCACACATTACTGACATATCATCCCAGTGATGTTAGACTGCATGCTAAGAAACAGCTCCGTGTTCTATTTATAATTCAAGCTGAACTATCAAGGCTTAACTGGAGTGAAATGAAAGTCAAAGTTTTAGGTGTGGGAGTACTGTATGTTGTTTATGTAATGTAAAGTTGTGATATGAGTGTAGTGCATAGGTATAGTATTGTGATTTGTAAAATTTGTAGTGAAGCATATAGTCTGAGGTCAGTCAAAGGAATGCTTTATCAGTGATATGTATTGTGGTACAGCCATTGTGAAGCATAAAGGCTTTATGTTGTAACTGGAGAAACTTGAGTGATGAATGCTTGTATTTTCATAAATTTTCAGCATAAATATCTGTGCATAGTGCAGTGGTATGGTTATGTATGCTTAGCACAGACACTGATAAAATTAAAGATCACTAATCATAAAGTTACTGTACTGTACTTTGTTCATAAATGAATGCAGTACATACCAAGTGCCCTATTAGTTCATGGACACATATAGTGGCTGAGTTTGATGTGCTGTAAAAAGTCTTTGACTTGTGAATTCCATGAGGTCAAGAGCATTTGATTTATGGCTTGGAATATTCACATAAAGATTCTGAAAAGGGACAGTGTCTGGCCTTAACCCCTGAAGCGCGGGTCGTCGCGTTTGCGACGCTCGCAAAAAAGGACATAACGGCGGATCGTCACGTTTGCGATTTGAGTTAATTTTGAATAAACGCGGGCAAGGATGTTCCAGCTGGTTTTTTTTATCAGTACCACCACCCTTTAGCTACAATTAGCATACTTTACCTTTGTACTACTGACCTCCGTTGTTGCCAAGTATCGCGTTTTTCCCCCCTCCCCCCCCCCCCACGGCCCGGCCAGCCTGGCTGTGATATATGGCAGCGCTCTGACTGCTCAGAACTGTAAATCTGCGCTCTCCTCTCACAAGCAGTTCATACTAATAGGAAACGCTTGTTTCCCCAGTTGTCACACTAGCTTTTTTTTGCGCGGTTTGCCCCTGTTTAGCGTCAGTTTACCACAGGCTTTCACAGTGACATTATGGCGAGTTCTAGCTCTTCTGAGTCAGTGCGAGCGGCCGACAGGAACGAGAATAAAGTGACGGGCGTAAAGCAGAATAAAATGCGCTCCGCGGTGATCTTTTGGGAAGTAATATGATTGAAAATAATGTAGTATATGTGTTTTTAGCTGTGAAAATGGAAATGTTTGTTGAGTGACGGGAAGACCGCCGCCGCGCTGCATGTCGGCCGTACACTTCGTTGATTTTAGCCTTATTTTCAGTGCTTATTGTACAAATACGGATTCCAAACTACCTGTACGTTGTAGTATAAAGTTTACTGTGACAGATTGAGGCTGTGGTAGAGGGGAAACCGGGTTGCTGGACGTGTGAAAGTGAAGATTTTGTTACTCAACTTTGCAAATCTCCACAAGTCCTTGGGTAGTCCATGAAGGCTCAACACCTGTCTCTGGAGAAAGCTGAATGTAAGTACTATCTGCCATAAAGAATTATAATGTTCTAGGGTTAATCTCTGATTTTTGGCAAATATTTTCCTACAGGTACTGAGACCGCGATACAACCCCGCCACACGGGAGGGGTTGGCTGTCCACGGCCGCGCTTTAGGGGTTTAAAAAAAAAAAAAAAAAAAAAATCAGCTGTCCCTAGTGCATTAAATTTATGATGCTTAATCATTATTTCATTTGTACGAAGCATATTAACTATATTGTGTTACTTTGTTATACATTGTACAGTTGGTTCCTTATATTTTAATGTGCAGTATGCAATAACACTTTTAATAGTTGAGAAATTAGGGCAGTTTAGGAGGAATATGTACAGATACAAAGGGTATGAACAACACTGTATTCCTGCAGTTTTGCCAGTATCGCATAACATGTAATAATGGGAAAGTCTTAGCTTAAACTGTCAGCTGAGTTCCCTATTGAAGAACTATATTTCTGCCAAGTTCTTAGCCATGTATTTATTTAGTGGTACAGTACCTTCCAGGATTGATGATAATCAACCACCTACTTCCTCTTTATGAATATTATGTTACCAGTGGAGTCATAACCTTGTCAGCCAGGGATATCTTCTCACTTTATTCTTGTATATTCAGCTTAAGGTAGTGGTTACTTTTTTTTTCTTTTTTTTTTACCGTAGGAATTACACACAGTTTTAATAAACCTCGTAGGTTATGAGAGGCTTTTCCAAGGCTAGTAAAAGCTTTTTGTAGTAGCAAGATTAAACTAAAGTGAACATTACCTGCATTCGTGGGGTTAATCCTTGCCAATTTTATGGGGGAAATTGACAGTGATAATAGAAAATATTATACAAATGAGTAAAGATACACACCTGTACTGCAGTGTAGCTGTTCTGTGATGTACTGTTTGAGGTGGTATATTGGAAGGTTGTTACTTATGCAGTCCTATGATATTACTATATGTTAAATACTCTAGATATTAATGTTTTAAGGGTAGTATGATGTTGATATTTTAGTGTACCAGGTATTGTAGTGTTATGTACCAGCCTATTGTGATAAGTATTTTTCAACAAAGTAGAGATAGATTTAACCATGAGGTAGCTTACAATGTTCTGCCATGACCAGTAGTTTACCAGCACTTCCTTGCTGACTATTGTGATGGAAGATGCATCATGAAATATTTTTATCTAGTATCAGTATTGAATGAAAGAGAGAGAGAGAGAGAGAGAAGGCTACTATCTAACAATTGGGAAAGATACAATGCAAGCAAGGAATTATTGGCAAATGTTTGTTCATGGTAGCTCATTGTTTATCATTATCTTTGAAATATGCATGTGGGTTTTTAAAATATCATATCCAGTGACAGTACTTTATGTATGGTACGTAGCCAAAATTTTGTACCATTATGTGTACAACTTCAGCTGCATATCAGATAAGCACAGTGTTGTTTCCACAGTAATATTTTGTTTTATTTTTCAGTCATAAATCATGAAATAATGGTGTTGTATATTAATATCCTTGATGCATGCAAGTGGGCATTTAGTTTGCAGCTTGGGGTGTTGTCCTCCATTGGGTTAACCCCTTTCATTTGATGACATTTTATGTTATTCTTCCTAATGAAAGACAATTATATTCAGCCCCTTGATGTTGGAGGGTTATTCAAAACTGTATCCAACCCATCCAGTTTAGAGAGTCTCGTCTGTCATGAACAAAGTTGTCGAGATAGCATAAAGTTGCAAATGTCATCATATAAGGGACCTTATATGTACTGGGGTATTTTTTTTCTTCACTGTGTGGAACTCTTGCTTCATTTGTGACATTACATGGGATCACCTGAAGTCATGCTTTTAACATTTTTAATTAGATATGTATGGTATATTTTATTAACCATTACTACACTAATTTCATATTATACAAAGTGGACAATTCTAATTATTTTTATTTTTTTGTGTGTTTACATATTATTTATTCTAATAAGCATCTGGTACAGTTGATTTAGTGATTTCCCTTTGTAGATACACAAGGAAAATACTAAAAAGATTTCCACAAATGAAAATGCTTAAGAGGTGGAGCCAGGATTGCTTGGAGCTTGAATGATGTGTGACCCATTTTACTGGCCATAGCGTTGATAGTTCTCCCAGTTTCATTTCTCTTTCCCTAAATTTAGATCTACCTCTTCCATCTCTAAATAGAAATAAGGGTCACGGTGGTGATGATGATGATGATGATGATGATGATGATGTGGTTGCTCATGTTGGAGTAAATCAGTGAGGTCAAATAATCATTACTTTAATCATCATCATCGTCATCATTCCAGTATAGTTTCCTCTCTTCCAATGGGATCAAGAGGATTTAGAAATAGGAAAAAACATATACAGTACATAGATGATTTCCAAGTGAAATGGCTCATGTCTTTATATGCTCACCTTAGCTTTAACATTATTGGTTCTCATCCCATAGATGATTTTATCTACATGTATGCTGTGTCCTCATTAAGGTACCTCTGTGCCACCTGTTTTGTAGAGCCAATCAATTGACTGCCAGGTTTGACAGTGGATGCAACTTTTTTTGTATTTCAGTCACCATTTGTTCTTTATCCATGCAGCTTTTTTTTTTTTTTCCATACTTTGATTTTTCACACACTGACTTGACCCATTGAGCCTGGGGATGCCTTTTTCAAATTATTTTTGCTATCTCCTGATAATTTTATTCTGCTTAGGATAAACGTTTTGAACTGGAGGGGTCAAATATAACATTATTATGGTAAACCCCTTTCACTGAGAGGTCTTTTCTAAGATGTACAGCACTGTCTGGCAGCAGTAAGCACATAATTGAAAAGGGCATCATCTAGATTCAAGGGGTTATTGTGTTAGCACTCTAGTAACTTCCACATAGAGAGAAAGAGTAATTTCTTGCATTAGATCCCAAATTCTTTCCCCAGCTCTTCCCCTCCAGCAAACATCATGTTGCCGCAAGCTAGTGGAAGATGCCTCTGTCAGCTCACACACATACAGTTAGTATATTTAAACAATGTTTTATGATATAATGTAAGATTTATATGTTGCTGAATACCCTGTATGCAAATAGTTTGAATACTTGAAGTTACTTTGCCCTGCATACCATACTGTAAATATTTTTTAAGACATGGAATTTACAAGAGCTGTTCTTTTCAGTTATGTGTGATACTGATGAAAATACAGTAAATGAAAAGAGAGAGAAACAGAATGGAGCTATGGGAAAGTGATACTACTCAGCAGACAGCCATCACATTACTTCCTGTATAGAGAGCAGAGCTTTTTAGAGGGTACAGGTAGTCTGTGGCCAACCATTGCGGTGATCTCAATTTTCAAATAGTTTATACCCCAATGGAGATATTTATGCCTTTCAGTTCTGTGATGTAGCTTTCGTGTTATCCAGCTATCTCCAGGTTGTTTTGTTGACTTTGGAGAAAGCATTTGTACTGATGAGGTGTCTTCTCTAACTGCTTCACAGCTGATTTCTGGTGTTAAAAAAAAAGAAGTGAAATTAACAAGAACAAAATTTGAAATACATCACTGGACTGAAGGGATGTATGATTAGCCGTGCAATGTACGTACATTCTATAGGCTTTTTAGTTGCTGAAAATATTAGCTGTTGGTTTACCAGGTGAAGGCTTTTGAATCATGATTGGTGAATACACATAGTGGACCAGAGCAGAATTCCCATCTCCCAGAGATATTTTAATTTGTTGGATTAGTGGTCCATTGTAACTGTTATAATAATTACTGTACTTTTCTTTTTTTGTTATTGCATGTTGTTTCAGACTGATAATCATGTTTATTCATATATATATATATATATATATATATATATATATATATATATATATATATATATTTAGTACAGTATAGTATGTTTATATAATATAATGTTTGGTAACAGCCTCATGTCTCAGCTATGTGTTGTCATTGGTTGAAATGAAACTGTTATACATGGAAAATCCTTTGCTTATGAATCCTCTAGCATTATGTTAACCAATAACTTGTTGTGGTAAACTGGGACAGTATATACCCTATATATGAGGAAGGGGAGTGTGAGCTGGGAGCAGGACAACATGGAGGCGATTTGTTTGTGGCCATCCGTTATGGGATTACGGCTTCTGGCAATAGACAGATAAATAGATATACCTTGTGTCCTGACTACTTGGTACTGTATAAACAGTATGCTGTTTGGATTATTTTACTGAACTTGAGACTTCTTGAAGTGGAGATGCTTCTTCAACCTTTTTCTCTTTGCCACACCATTGCATCATTATGTCTTTTCTCTTACTACTTTGTTGGTCATTGCTCCTCTGAACTGTGTGCTTGCATCCCTCCACCACTATGCTTGGTGCATAGCACCCATCTGGCAGCAAACACCTTTCCCTTTTCTGTCCAACTTTCTAATGCAAGAGTTAACTGTTACTCCCAGTCCTTCGTGTATGCAACAGGTCAGCTCTGGAACTGTATTCCTTTGTCTGTATTTCCTTAAGGCCATTTCACACTGGATGTGATACTAGCTACATTGTGGATGGGAAGCAACATGGCTTTCATTTGCATATGTTGTTTTGAGTGAGACTGTTCAGACCAGATGCGATGCTTTGTAACGGTTGCAGGCGACATCGCTTGCATAGCTTTCCAGATTGCTGCCTTCGTGATTTTTCTCGGCATAGCTCCCATCATGCATGCGCACGAGAGTGCTTGAGGAGTCAGTTGCTACAGTCTGCCAGTCTGTCCTTCACACTTAGGGACTGCCTGTAGTTTGTATCTTGTTTCTGGATGTTTCATTCAGTCACTGGTAAGACTTCATTAAACTGAGAGGGAGACAGTCTAAAACAGTGCCTGAATTCTTCCTCATCACCTGAAAGTACTTAAAAAAGACAATGGTGTTCCCCCAGCTTTTATCTTTTGTCACTTCTCTTGTATCCATTTCTTTTTAATTTTCTTGGTAATGGCTAGAGTGAGCAGTAATAGCTCCTACTCCTTCCTCCTCCTCAGAGGACCACTCGGTACATACTGTCTTCCATGGCTCCAGTGATACAGCTCATTGCAACATCCGCAACTTAACTCACTGACATCACTTCTGGTGTGAAAAGTCACATCTTAAGCATGGCCAGCATACGACCGCATGGGGTAGTTAGCATTGCATCCAGTGTGAAACGGCCTTAATGCCTATACCTTCACTTGTTTAAATGCAGCATGTCCAGGCATCTTGAAATGAATGGATCTTGAATTTGGATCTCTCTTATTTTGTTTTTATTTCTTCATGCAGGGAACAATCTTGCAGGCATCTAGCTTTTGGTTTCTTCTTCCTTTCATTAAGAAAAAAAAAAAAAAAAAAAAAAGGTGTAAGATGCAATATAATCAGGGAAAAAATGCTAGAGAGTCTTCATTGCAGACGAAAGGATGATCTTTACTGTGCATTTATTTATACAAGGAAGGAGGAGGAACCAAAGGTTAGAAGCCTACAAGATTGTTCCTTCCAAGAAGAAGAAAATAAATAACAGCTTGTTTTGCTCACAGCTAATTCTTGATATGTATAATCTGGCAACTTTATAGATACTGTATGGCTTCCATATATTATTTTTTTTTCTTTTTTTACGGGAGAGATTGGTGTTAAGAACATTTGGCATTTAAAGATAAAAGGACTATAAATGACAATATCCTTTAAAAGCAAGAGGCGATATTGGTAGGTTTGGTACACTAATGGGCTTTACCATTGATTATACAACGTCAGCAAACGTAGCTCCTGTTTATCAGTCCAGGGAAGTGCATGTAGCATAATAAGTACGAATTCAGCATAACTTGTGGCCGACAGTAATCATAGTGGTCTGTTCCTACGTCCCTTTTTCCATTATGTGTATGTCATATTTTGTAGGCGTAGGATACAGCATAGTACCTCTTCTTAAGCAGTTTTTTAATGCCTGTTACACCTAAATATTAACTTGTATGTTATTTCAAACTTGTCAGAAATATTTGCACCAATAACACAGGAGAATATTAAGGGTAGCATACGAAAGAAATTGCCGAAATCGTCCCAAATGTTATTATACAGTAGGTGTATTTCATTTTTAAACTTTTAGAATAAAGTAGATGTGGAGTTTTTCTGATCAGGAATAAGTTCAAACAGTCATACTGCAACCTGCAATGAGTGTATAGCCTACGGATAAAGTGAATGTGTGTGTGAGAATCATTGACCGAGTGCGAGTCCAAGGTCGTATTGTGTAATATATATATATATATATATATATATATATATATATATATATATATATATATATATATATATATATATATATAATTGAAACCTTTAGATTGACTGGCTGTGGTGTGTGGAAGTCAGTGTGACAGTCACCTACACTTGAATTAATTACAGAAAATAGGCTTGTGTAAGATTGGTAGCCACCGTGATCAGTGAGTTACAGGACCCAAGGGCTTAATAGTCAGAAAGGACGTTCGGTCCCAAAGTGCTACATGCTCCAAATGAAGTCCTATAAATAAGCCTAGAAAACGCCCTGTTCCACATACACATGTGTGCAAGGCGTACTTTTGCCAAGGTCGATTACGTGTGACTGAGGAAGGGTGATTGAGGGTATGGTTAATAGTGTCAGATATCATTCATCTTAAATCGACACTGAAATGAGGCAATTTACAAGTAATGAAAGCTGTGCACTCGTTATCATGAGTGCCAAACGATATTTTTATTCCACCAAAAACATATTTACGTATCGACAGTCAGATTGCTGCAAAACACAGACGAGAAGCTGGATGACTACTTTTCAGTCCTAACTGTTTGGTAGAGCACAGATCTCATAATTAGTTTAATAGGCCAGGGTCAGCCTGCCAACTTCAGGGACACTCGGTTGCAGTGCCCGTTATTCGACCCCAGCAATCAGACATTAGTATTTTGTAAATATATGAGGTCCCTGATTATGTCTAGTAACAATGAGGCATCAGTGTAGGGCATGAGGCCACATACAACCATAAAGTAAGGAGAGGTTATGCGAATTTCCCTGGTCCAGCTGAGCACGATGGGTAATGCCACGATGTCCGAGACAGCTCTGATATCACCTTACCAATTTAATTTCCCCCGCCGTAATACTGTACCCTTATAACCTCTTGTATTCTGAGTTCCCATGGCTAGGGTGCTAGATTGTGAAGTATTTTGTAAACTTAGGAGGTATGGAATGTCTAAATAAGGCGTAGGAGGGTAAAAATATGGAGATAAATTAATGTGTGGGTGTATGGCATGTCCACGTGTGACGCCTGCGCACTTCATGCTGAGGTCACTTCCGGCACACAGCTGAGAGTTGTGTTGACGATGGGTCGGTGATGGACAACAGAGATCCTACTCATTCATGTACTCATTTGACCATTTAGCGGATATATAGAACCTAAGATAGTTTCGTAGCACGCTCTTTCATACACGCAAGGTAAGAATTTGAGCTGAAGAGAGTGAAAGTGTTTCATTGTTACTCATAACATCGTACGTCTCGTATGAAGGTTAATTCTTCAGTGATCCTCGCTGGATTCTACGGTTTAATGAATACATTTGACCATTTAGTGAACGTTTAGAGATTCATGTAGGTTCATAGAACCTTCCCCGAAGCACTTGAGTAAATAGTACGAAGTAAAAGCCGAAAGTGGGCTATTCGTACTCGTTACAGTGCCACCCCGAGAAAAGACCCCCTGTTCCCCAGTCTTGCCAGTATCACTAATTTTCACATTCCTCAGCGGTTTTGTTGGTAAATACAGGTGTTGATGGTTTTGTTCAAATAATCTTACGTACTCAAGGCGGAAAATTTGAGATGGATCGACTCAAGGGTCCAGCAGTGTTTGACAGTTCGGGTCAACGTGTATGACAAGTACTTTTTGTTGATGGAAGAAGTAAATTACCTGACCAAAGTCTGCTGGTATCAGTGCTGAGGGATACTGTTTGGTATGTATATTAATGGTGTAATTACTGTAACTTGTTTTTAGGAGCTATGTAATTCATGGTGTGTAGCCTTAGGGTGTGTGCAGTTGTTCTGTACCACACCCAGTTAAAGATAGCAAAACAAAAAGTTCAGATGTGTGCTGTTTTGGTTGGTAGATTTTACTCAGGTGAATTTTTTGTAACTTTAGTTATTCTGTAAGCCAGTTTTTAATGGGTTGGGTGAAAGTCAAGGAGAGCACCTCTTCATGTAGGATAGGTATTTTATAAACCATCTTTAAATGAATTAGGTTAAAGTGTAGGAAAGAGTCCCATCAAAATCAAACCTGGTAATTAGAGTCATCTATCCACCATTCACTCCTTTATTTCCCAGTTAGGAGTGTAGAGGCCCGAGGGTAAATTACTTAGTACCTGCATTTAAGGCAGAAGTGACCTCCTTTGAGCAGTGAACTCCAACAACCCCTCTCATGCAAGTCCTCTTGGGCCATATGCAGTAGAAGCACCATAGCACACCAAACCACTGGGTGTATTTTCACCTTCCTCGTAGCCCTAAACTTGCAAGTGGCCAATATGTAGCCAAGCTTAAAAGTACACCCGAGTAGTTTCATTCTGCTTATGAGTTGCTTCATAATTTTGAAGGCCGTATGAAGTCAGTCTAACAGTCTCCTGAGCTGAATAAGCAGAGAGACAGCAAGTACATAATTAAACAGGACATCATGTCATCGTCAAGTGGGGTTGGTGGAGGATTAGTGCCCCTCCCTGTAAAACAATTAACTCTAAGCCCTTGGCCACCCTGTCTGGGATACATGGCATCTGGCAATGAATGAATCATGTCATCATGATGAAGAGGTTTATGACAATCCATTGAGTATCAGGATTCTTTGTGTTGATATTTTTGTCTGTTGTGAGGGGAAAAAAAAATTACGGTACTCAGGTGTGACCATAGGCTACTTGTGACAGGGTTAAATTAAGGCAGAAGTTATTGAAGGCTGATAACATATCTTTACTGTGATAACCCAAGCTATACTAATGGCCTCCACAGTTTTGCTCTCTGTTCAGTCAAGGTTACTTATGTTGATAGGCACACACTGAAGTAAATCATTGGGTTGTGTTGATAAGTAGCCCTTATGCTGATACAGTATATGCATATTGTTATCGGTTTTACTTTTATGCTTTCATTTTTTTTTTTTTTTTTTGCCTCCTAACTACTCCATTGATTAATGGGAGAGTAGGGTTTACATGGCAAATGTTATGCAGTGATGAAAGGCTTAACCCTGATGACATTTTGACAGGTCTTGAATTAAGCTACAGCATATTATACAGTTGTAAATTTGTATTGTACTACTATACTGGTTAACCCCTAGGCTGTGGCGGCCATAAACATTTCCTATGTCCCTGGTGTGGGAAGAATGGTTTCATCATGTGTTTTGATCCACTTATACCTAACCAAATATGATAACATTTTAGCCAAATAATGTTTACGCTCCACACTAACGATTTTCTACCCACTGCTCAAGCAGAAGCATGCAGTAGGCACGACAAATGACCAAAAATTTCACAATATTTCATGCGTCTCTTTGGGAATGTACGATGCAGTATACCGATTGGCATTTCCGGAATGCTATATGCAGTCGAGGGGTTAAGGTAGCACTTTGGACTGTTGGTTATGATTTGATGAAAGTAGCTATAACCAGATATTCGCACACTTGAGGTTACCAACATTCCCAGTATGCCCCTTGCCATTTTTTAACAAATACAGTATGGCTGGCAAGGGGCATACTGGGAATGTGGGTAGCATTCTTACTCTTCTTCGTCTTATTAAGTGTGATGAACGAGGTTACCAACAATAAAAAAATCACTTCTGTTCCCACTTCAGAACAACCAACATACAATCAGCATGCTGAAACAATCAAGAATTTGTTTGAAACTAATACAAAAACCTATGCTGAATATGGCTATAAGATTCAAAAGAAGATATCTAAAAAGCAAATACATGGGGTTGCCTGTAGGACGGATGTACAATAATCAGATTCACCATTTCAGCCACACATTTATGTTCAGGAACACTTGAACCAAACGCTGGACCCATCTTCAGAAATAAAATTCACTCTGAAGACGAAGGGGAGCTGCAAGGCTTGGTGGATGAGTTTGAGAGAGTGTGTAAGAAACGGAATCTAAAGGTGAATGTAGGGAAGAGTAAAGTGATGGTCTTTTAGAGAGGTGAAGTCCGTGAATGTACAGCGAGGTTGGATGGTGAGGAATTGGAAAATGTGAGTACGTTTAAGTACTTGGGTAGTGTGATGAGTAAGGATGGAGGTTTGGAGGGTGAAGTGCTTGAAAGGGTACAGCAGGGAAGAAAGGTTGCTGGTTCTTTGAAAGCAGTGATAAGAAACAGGGAAGTGAAAAAGTTACTACATGACAGTATTGTGATACCAACTCTAACGTACGGAAGTGAAGCTTGGACGTTGTTGGAAGGACACAAGTCAAGAGTGAGAGCAGTGGAAATGAGTTATTTAAGAGGAGCCTGTGGAGTCACATAGAGAGACAGGCTGACGAATGAGGATATAAAGGAGCGTTGTGGTGTGGATGTGGATGTGATAGGAAGCGTTATGAAGAACACACTGAGGTGGTTTGGCCATGTGGAGAGGATGGAGGGTGAAAGACTGACGAAGAGAGTGTATGTGAGTGAGGTGGAGGGGGAAAGAGGGAGGGGGAGGCCGAGGATGAGATGGAGGGATGGGGTGGAGAGGTATATGAGAGAGGGGGGTGTGAGTTGGGAGCAGGGGAGTGAAATGGCAGGGGACAGGGCGACTTGGAGGGGATTTGTTTGTGGCCACCTCAAACGGGATTGAGGCGTCTGGCAATAGATAGATAGATAGAACATCTAGTCTTGACCAGAAGTAGTGATGATGACATCAGAGGCGATTTCTGTCAAGAACAAAATTATCCTGAGTGTCCCGTTGGAGAAGATGACAGCTATGGACAACAACAAGACGGCGACTTGACCAGAACACCTCTCCCAAACACGTAATCGCCTTCAGTGCCACAAAGCTGAGATGTTCTGTCAGACAAAAAGGTTTCAGCACTAGAAGCAGGATTAAATAGTGTTCTAAATGCCAAGAAATAGTGCATGAGAGGTGTGTGAATAATGGTGATCTGAAGAGAGAAATCGGGTGTAATAACTGTATGATATTTTCACGCATGAATGTTCCCCAGGTCACAGAAAACAGAAATCAGAGGATAACTCAAGTAAGTTGTATATCTGCTCCTCACCTATCACAGCATGTTAGAATTGGATTAAATGCTCAAGCTGTGGAAATTTAACACACACATTGTACACGTAACATAAACCAACCAAAGTACCACACTGTATGACATAGAAATTACTGTATAGAAATTTGTAGTGTGTGTTCTTTTAAGGCTTTACCAAACCACAATGAATATTATATAAATATTCGGTTCAGTACCAGATTTTTCACGTGTGAATGAGGCAAGCCAGACTGAGCAGATTAACCCATTTGAATGCTTCAAGAAAAAAGGATGTACCTGTAATATAATTCACGCAAATGCCAGATCACTCCTCCCAAAACAGTCAGAGCTGAAATTACTCACTTGTAAATGTAATGTGTCTATATCAACCTGTCAGTAGGCACTAACTTAGTACCAGATGAGCTCAAAGAAGCACTAGTAACGCCTCTTTATATAAGAGGTGACAAACTAGATTCAAGTATCTACAGACCAGTTAGTATATATACTCTGCATAGTATTGAAGGTTCTGGAAAGGGCTGTATATACACAAATCATAACCTACCTAAATGAAAATGACATTTTTTATACCGGTACATTTCAGTCAGGCTTCAGTGGGGCATACTCTACAGAAACATGCCTCATTCGCCCTACAAACAAACTGCAAACCATGGGCATAGGATCTGTTGGTTGGTTCAGATCATACCTCAGCAACAGAAAACAAAGAGTAAAAGTTGATGAGTAGAGTCAGAATCAATGAATATAACTTGTGGGGTGCCACAGGGAAGTATTCTTGGTCCACTTGATACTGTTTTTGTGCAATGTCAATGACATGATTCTGAGTGTTAGCTGTAAACTTACAGTATGTTATGTGCAGATGACAGTGTACTTTTTGTATCGGGAAGGGATCCTAAAGTAATATCAGACACTTTATCCAAAAACCTTGAATAAAAAATGGCTTATAGACAGGAGACTATCACCACATATGGGGAAAACAGTCTATATTATTTGGCTGAAAAAAGGAAATTACAAGTAGCGGAGAATTTCCAAATACTGTACGGTAAAGTGCAATTCAGGATTTCGGCAGCACCTGTTGTGAAACATTTAGGACACAGACTGGATACTGCTATGTCTGGGGATGAAATAATGGAGTCAGTAGTAAACAAATCTACCTGTAGATTAAAATTCCTTTACAGACAGGCAGGAAGCTTGCCAACAGCAACAAAGCAGACCCCATGTCAGGCACGTGTACAATGTCACACAGAATGTGCGATATCAGCATGGTACTCTACCCTCAGGAAAATATCAAAACAGAAGCTCCAAGTCCTTCAGAACAAAATAATAAGGTATATACTGAATCTAGAACCTACGGTAGGTCACATGTAGGCTGCCACGAACTATGTGAACTTGGAATGTTGTGGGTAGCAGATAGGGTCAAACAACTGAGACAACACCATCCATCCATCCATCCATTGCCAGACGCCATGTATCCCAGACGGGGTGGCCAAAGGCTTAGAGTTAATTGTTTTACAGGGAGGGGCACTAATCCTCCACCAACCCCACTTGACGTAGGGATGCCAACAGCATCTGGTGTTCCCAGGCGGTCACCCATCCAAGTACTAACCAGACCCAACAATACCTATAAAAACATTTACCGATACAGTATTACGCCTGAATATCTAAGGGAAAATTTTGTAAAACTCTAGGGCTGCTTGCCATAATACGAGAGGCAGAATGTTAAATTTTGATGTCTATCTATCTATCTATCTATAGCCCGACGCCCTAATCCCGCAAAGCTTGGCCGCAGACAAAACGCCTCCAAGTCGCTCTGATGTACCAAGCATTAAAGGTCAAGAATTGTGTAGCGACATTCTTTTATGCAGCAAGCAAAGACTGGAACAGTTTGCCTCACAGTATAAAAGCAAACAGAAACCTTTATTCTGCCAAGAAAAATCTGAAAAGATACGTTCAACAGGCAGCCTCTGCGAGAGATGTTGACGTTCCAGTATTTTTGTACTACCGTACTAGCCATTTCATAGTCAGCTTTAGTTTTAAGTATGTTACCAACAAACAATGTTCATCATTTATTATAGTCATGTGCAAATTAATATAAGCTAAAATTACCTTTGGAATAAGACTAACTACTCCTTCATGCCCCCAGCAAATCCTGATCCCAAAAGAAGGACCTTCATGGAAATAGGCTGTGCCACTGAGGCCTTATTGGGTTATCCATGGCTGATACTTACAAACACTTGTTCAGTGTTTAATGCACCACTCTGTATATGCCGTATTGAATAAAATTATTCTTATTATTATTATTCTTATTCTTATTATTATTACAGTATTATTATTAGTCTCCTCTCTCTCTCTCTCTCTCTCTCTCTCTCTCTCTCTCTTTTATAGGTACTACACACGGCTTATGAAACTATTCAGCACTGCTCATGGTCTATAGCATTAGGTACCACCATTCATTTTTTGTCATAGCAGTGTTTTAGCAGTGAAATTAATCCCTTCAGTCTGAGATATTTATTCTGGCTAATGCCAGATGATTTTATTCATCTTGAGGAGGGGGGGGGAACCCTTCCTGGTAAAAGTTTAGTCAGGATTTTGATGAACTGATGATATACTGGTTTCATACTGTATAAATGTGAGCCATGTGGAATCCTAGTAATTAAATTTATCGCTTAGTTATCATGTATGTCTGTTCCTCAGGATGCAGCAGCCACCACCATCAGTGAATGGCGGGGGTGGGGGTCAGCAGATACGATACCCTGGCCCACCTGCCCCACGACCCTCATTAGCCCCAACATTCCCCACCACCCCTGGCAAGCCTGGGGGATACATGCTGCCAGCTCAGGCCCCCATCAAGCCAGGTGGTCCCATGAATGGTCCACCAGCCGGTCCTCCACCCAGACCCACAATACCTGGGTCAGATGTGAGGCCTCCTCTGGTTAATGGACAGCCAGGTCCCCCTTTAGGTCCCCCTGCCTGGCCTCCTTCACGGCCACCCCCCAGGCCACCAGGAGCATCACCTAGCAGGCCCTACCTTCCCCCACCCTCGGCACAAATTCACAAGCCTCCCACCCCCACCATAGCCACAGCCACCACAGCCTCCTCTGCACCATTACTGAATGGTTATCAGAGACCCTCGCCCCCTATCGTCCTACCAGGTAAACATTCTTGGCTTACCACATTTCATCCATACATCATACTTTTCATTTTACTTTTGAGATTAGTTGTGAACCTGAATGAATTGGGATTGTGCAGCATTGTCCAAACCCTGTATTTTAGGTGCATTATATTTGTGATTGTCATCTGAGTAAAGTTACTAATAACTAAAATAGAATTAGTTTATTTATCATATGTGTGATACATTACAAATATCAAAAGTAATATATTAATAAATTGATTGAAAGAACCTTCGGAATAAGACTGCCTGGAGAACTCTTCTTTCTGCATTAGCCTATGCTGCAAGTAAATAGCTACTCTGTGGTGTTGTTTATTGTAATTTAGCCTCAAGGTTCTTCTGAACTTGGTTGGAGAATTCTTGAAGTCTATTTTAAGAGTACTGTACAGTACATTCAGTTGTGCCAGTATATACAGTATTGTGTTAAAGTATTGTAATATTTGTCATTGAAGAGCCTCAGATTTTTAAAAATACACTGTCCCAGAATGAATATGCGCATCATCAAGTGTTTGTGTAGCTAGCAGATCAACAGATAGTGCAATAGTTGTCATACATACTTGTACAGATATTGGTACTGGTACTACTGTTGGTTGCTTTCCATGTCCTGCTGTTGGTGGGTTCTGTATTTCCTTTAGTTCTCATAGGCTACATGTGTAGCTGAGTTGCTTTCTGTAGTATGCAATCCTCCCTTCTGTTGCTTGTCTCTTGAAGCTGCTTAGTCATGGTCAATATATCATTTATTTTCACACACCCTGAAATTGCATCTGTGTTTAATGCTGCAGACCTCTTTCAAGCCTGCATTAGATTGGATTTGCAGTGAGTACATTGATGACATGTAAAGCATTTATTGACCCTGGCTTTAAGTTTGAGAACCCTTTGACCAGTACCGAGAATTGTAAAATGCTTTCCTGATGGTTAGGGTTGTTTTCAAGATTTGGACACTCAGGCAGTCCATGTGTATAACTCAGTGATCATTCTGTCTATAGCCAAATGCCTTACTTTCGGTGAGGGTGACCGTGAATAGGTCATGTCCATGTCATTCTGCTTTCCGCCATCATGCTGCCAGTTTCCCCAATTAACAGGACAGCTGGTGCAGGAGGGGGGTGTCTCTTCGTGGTGGCACTGAACTAATTTCAGCTTTGTAACCCTTTTATACAAATGCCAGTCATGTCCTTCCTCATCTTCTGAAAGGGAAATGGTGGACTGTAGGAGGGAGACAACTTCCATATACAATCTACTGGGGTCACATTCAGATGAACCTTGGACTACTAACACTAATATGGATACTAATACTAATACTACACCATTTGTTTGGATATAGGCTTGATTATTGGAACTTTTCGGTGACTTATAGGCCTAATGAGGGCCGCCTGTATGCGATTGCAATGAAAAATGAACCGATGGAATGTAATAAAATCTGGTCAAAGGGAAAATGAGAGTGCAACTAATCCTTTGCTTGCTGTGGGTGGGTTCCTACAGAGGCACTATCTAGCCATTCTTCTAGCCAGTCCTCCCGCCAACCCTCTCCCCAGCCCCCTCACAGTCTCACCCCCCAGCTTGACCGTATGGAGAGGCAACCCTCACCCCTCCCTGGCGGCTGGAGTAAGTCCTGCTTGGCTTCTTCCTTCCTCACCCCCATCACAAAATTACCTTGTATTCTTACCTCTCTTTGTATTGCCTGTTGTTGGGTGGCCTTGCCTGAATTTTGTTGCTTCCATCTTCCTTACTGGTACTTTGCATGCTTGCTTGCTGTTGTTACAGTTTTTTACCTTAATTTGGCTCATAATTTCATCCTTTTGCAGCTTATTTCATGCAGCTAAGTGAGAGAAAAAGCTACTGCAATGGTAAGGCTCTGCATCCTTTCTATAGCACTTTTTTGTGACCATCATCGTCTTCTTGTGTTAATCTCTGGTCTAAGGATTGATGGAGAGAGAGCAGTTTTGGGCCAAGTTAAAGTGAAAAGAGCAGACGTTTTTTTGCCTCTTTTTGCATTTTCTGTTGTTAGGTGTCGTCTTATGGACTTCACGGACTTCTTCCATCCAGACCTACTTGCTGTTTTTATTCCTGCAAATTTGAATATTTTTTTTCTCTTTATTTCAGATGGCTGGTTGGCTTACTGATTTTTTGTGTGGGTAAGCACCCAGCCTTCATCTTGAATGCAATTATTGTATGTTAGGGCACTCACGCCTTTGATAAAAACTGTATTTTGTGCCATGGGTTATATTTGTTACTAAAATGCAAGTAGTAATTTTATCTCATTTGTGAGCTTATGCAGCATGGAGGAAAATGTGTTACAGACAGTTTGTGTGTAAAACCAGCACTGCATGTCAGAACATGATCTGCAGACCATTATACCTGCTGTAATATATGACAGATTTACATGTATTTTGCCAGTTGCCTCTACTCAGTCTGGTTCTTACAGTTGGTGTAACTACATTGTGTAAACTGTGCTTTCCAACTCCAGTTTTAGTGAACAGCGCGCTGTGAGAAGAGGTCAGACCCTTTCAGGTCAAAGAAGAATGTTAATACAGAGCATTGTGGGTAAAAGTTTATTGGTCACAAATAAGAGTGAGAAGATTGGAAAGGTTTATCACTAAGTGGCAGAACAAATTTGGTTGATGAAGACCATTCAGGCTGTCCATCAACTTCAGCTTTAGCAAACAGTGTTGATTATGTAAATCCCCACAGCAAGATGGTGTAATTTGATAACTACCTCCAGAGTTTTGACTCTTCTAGAGAGAGATTATTCTGGCTGAAAGGGCTGGATACAGCTTTCATTTACCCTTTCACTGCTTACCCCCTGATCATGATTTAAACTGTCTAGTGCTTGCAAGAATAAACTATAAAATGATCTTGCTCATGTAAATGGAGTAGCTAATACCCTGAATCAAGAAAACAGACTGATTAAAATTTCTCGTATTGACAGTAGGATAGACATCAGCTGTGGGTCTCCATCCGTTTGATGTCAGGGAAATTCCTAAAATTGCTTTTATTATTGAGTATTGGCAGGGTGTTTCCTCCCCCCTCCTTTTTTTTTAATTGCCCTTCCCCTGTAAAAACCCACTGTTGACATAGTAATCATTTCCATTAGATTTTATCCATATGTATTCATGGTACATTGGTTAGGAATTGGTTGCTAGCATTTCATTAATTCAGAGTACTGAGAATGTCTCTTATTCCCCTTCCAGCAACAAGTGGATCTTCCAGCTTGAATGAAGTTCCTTACCCAGTCACATCCCAAGCCAACCCCAGCCATTCCCAAATTGGGGAGGGGAGTTCTAAGATGTCCCCACTTGTGTCTCCGAGGATGTCCCCTGTTCCAGCCACCACAGCCTCAGTCAATGGAGCTCCCACCACTGTGCCTCAATCCTCCAACACTGTGTCCAGTGATTCCCCTACCAAGGACCCGCAGTTAAATGCATCTGTGGTTAGAACTCCCAAACCATCTCCTGCTAATAGTGTTGGTAGTGTGCAGCAGAGTCATTCTAGTAATACATCTGTGGTGGGTAGTGTTCCTGCACCAGTCAGTGGGCATTACTCTGTAGCATCCAGCAATACACAACAGCCTGTGAAGCCCCCTGGTGCAGGTGATGCCCCCCAGAGAAATTCAGATGTTCCTCCTGGTAGTAGTGCAAGTGGTTCTCAGTCCATGGCCACAGTAAACTCAGCAGGATCTCGGATAGTTCCTCCTAGTCCTGTTAACATGTCCTCAGCACCCCAGTCTAGTACAGGGGTTTCCCAAACAGCTACATCTTACAGAGCTCCTGTACCTTCACCTGTTGCTGCCCCAGTGTCCATGGGTTCACGCATGGGTCCCCCTGGAGCATCGTATGCCTCACCAGCATCAGGAAGCTCAATTCCAGTAAGACCCATCCAGTCACCTTCCACGTTTCCAGTCATATCAGGTCCACCCATGCCTAGACCGTTACAACCACCAGTTTCCATGGGTCTTCCTCTGCCATCAGGTGCATCAGTTCAACCCCCGTCAACATTGATGGGACCCCCGTCAACATCGATGGGACCCCCACCAACATCGATGGGACCTCCGCCAACATCGATGGGACCCCCGCCAACTTCGATGGGACCCCCGCCAACTTCGATGGGACCCCCACCAACTTCGATGGGACCCCCGCCAACTTCGATGGGACCCCCACCAACTTCGATGGGACCCCCGCCAACTTCGATGGGACCCCCACCAACTTCGATGGGACCCCCACCAACTTCGATGGGACCCCCACCAACTTCGATAGGGCCTCCACCATCATCGTTAGGGCCTCCGTCGTCATCTGTGGGGACTTCAACCTCATTTGGGGCACCACCAATGATGATGGGTGCACCATCACCATCAGGATTGCCCCAAGCAAGGATGGGTGCTCCACCTACATCTGTGGGTCTCCCACCTTCTTCCTTGCGGCCACCACCACCTGTAATGGGTCCTTCAACATCGATGGGTCTTCCTCCAGCATCGATGGGTCTTCCTCCAGCATCGATGGGTCTTCCTCCAACATCAATAAGACCTCCTCCACCATCAATGGGTCCTCCTCCAACATCAATGGGAGCCCCTCCTACATCAGCTGGATATAGGCCAACAGTTGGGCCGCCACCTACAGGACCTTCCTTGGCATCAACTCATAAAGGACCTATTCAAAAGCAGTTACCTGGGCAGGGGCCCCTGTTGCCCCCACAGCCACACTGTCAACCTCCGTATGGCTCCATTGGTCCAAATATGAACCAGTTATCACAGCATTTAGGGGGATTGTCGGTAACGCATGATGGCTGGAATAAGGGTTGGGGCAGACAGCAAATTGACTTGCTACAGAATCGCCAGATATTGCCTCCTAATGGTGTGGAACCCCCCAAGCCAGTGCTCGCTCAAGAATATCTGCCCAACTGCTCACCAGACATTTTTCGGTGTACTCTAACCAGAGTTCCTGAAACAAAGTCAGTGCTACAGAAGTCACGGCTACCCTTTGGCATACTCATACACCCATTCAAGGATCTAGAAGTAAGTTGTGCATGTCTTTTTTTTTTTTTTTAGGCTATAATAAAATAGATTGTTATAATAATATCAGAGTTTCAAATGCAGTAGAAAATTGGAAAATTCTTCAAGGTTATTTTGTGTGTCAACCCCCCCCATCTGTTATGTCCATCCATCTATCTGTCTGTTGCCAGAAGCCATAATCCCATAAGGGGTGGCCATTTGACCTATGAGTTATTTGTTTTACAGGGAGGGGCACTAACCTTCCACCAACCCACTTGTTGACACGTTGGGAGCATGTATGGTTTGGGTATATGGTTACCACCCAGCGGTTTAAATGGTTTCTTGGCTTACAGGAAACCATTTGGCTTGTCACTCAATTTAAAGCCACCTGTAAAGGAAAGAAGAGCAATAAGAAGTGACAGGAAAGATGGGAGAAATAGGAAGAGAGGAGGGCAGGCACAGAAAAAGAATGATAAAGGCTAAGGAAGAAATAGGTAGCACAACATTAAATGGCTTGTGCAGCCATATTAATCTAGCAGTGTTAGATCAAATATAGATCCCCATGAAGTAACCAGCATTATAGAATGTGCTTCTTCCTACGGAAAAGTGACCAAGCTTCGATTTTGATATCAGTTTCTGCTAGAATGAAAATAATAATGTAACCCAATCTAGCATCTTCACCAAGGGGCTGATGTCGTATAGAAGTCTTACTCCTAGAAAATTAACCCCAGGTGAGTTTTCCTTGTGGTCAGATTTCATTATGATACTGGTACATGATCTGTTCCAATAATTGATGATAATTTCCTACACTAGTGGGGGCAGGGTGGCTCAGAGGTAGAGCGCATGACTTGAGATCGCAAGGTTGAGAGTTCGTGCCCTGCCCGAGTAGCTGCTATGCTGGGAGAGGTAGTGCTTGCCTGTCACCTGGCTTGGCTATATGATCTATCAAGTTCTAGCCCGGGGAATTAATTCCCTTCCTACACCGGTATTTAAATTGTGTTATGTACAGATATGTTATGTGCTGGGGGTGGGGCTGGAGATGTCCTTGTGGTTAGAGTGAGGAATGGTTGGAAGAAGTTCAGGGAGCTGTTGCCTCTCCTGACATTGAGTGGGCTCTGCCTTCATGATAAGGGATCTTTGTGTGCAGCATATGTTAAGAGTGTAATGCTGTATGGTAGTAGGACCAGGGCAGTAAAGGGAGAGGATATTTGCAGGCTCAGACATACAGAAGTGACAGTGATTAGGTGGATGTGCAGTGTGTCCCGGAGTACGAGGCCTAGAGGGGCTAGGCTTACAGTGGGAGATTTGAGGGGTAGGATGGGGCTGGAGTGTTTTGGTGTTGTGATGAGAGGTATATTGAGATGGTTTGGGCATGTGCAGAGGATGGGGGATAATAATTGGGTGCAGAAAATGAGAAGTTTTAATGTTTGGGGTAGATTTGCGAGAAACAGACTGAAAAAGACCAGGGACGTGATCATTGAGTATGACCTCGGGGATAAGGGACTGAATAGGGAAGCTACCAGAGATGGAGCGGTATGGAGAGCTGCCATTAGGTGACCAAGGCTGATACATGCAAGCATGTTGGGACCTTCAGAAACGAACAAAATGAAACAGTGCTGACATGGCAGGAAGAATCAGATTATTCTGAATGAATCTGAAATACGGTAGTTGCAGTATATAGCATCACTCTGACAATACCCAGGTACTTACAGTCAGGTACTGATATTTTGTACTCTGTTAATTGCTAAATGCCCTCACCATTATAAGAGTTTTATTTATTTACATATTTTAATTTTTTTTTTATATACAGTACTTTATACTGTATATGGCAACCAGAGTTGCATTCGGTCCCTGGTAGCTACATATTAGTGTCACTATTGGTACTGTATTTAGAAGTTTATCATCCTAAGTAAGACATCCACATTGTTTTGCTTTACAGTAAAACTTCCTTGTATAGTTTTTAATCATATATAGTCTACTTTGGCCAGTGTAACTGAAAAAGTCCAGAATAACCAGTAATTAGTTGTATTGTACCATACAATTTTTAAGGCTAAAAGCTTAATCAGCTTTGTTGATATGCATATGGATTTCATTCTGCACTGTTTACTGGCTGTATTTTTCTTATGCATTATTGATAATTGACTTACTGTAGAGTATTTTGATGAACTTATTAGATATGCAATCATGAAATGTGAAAGGCAAAGGAATGGTAGGCCATGAAGAAGATAGAAGGATAGGACTGTTTTACTAGTACAGCACACCCTGGTTTTATGATGATGTGTTTGAAAAACTCTATTGCTTAAGAGGTTTTCATCTATCATCCAATCCTGCGTTGCCCCACGAGGAGCGTAAGAGCCCAGGACTTGGCAAGTTGGTCCTGACATTTAAAATAAGAGTTTTTCATATATTGAAATAAATCATAGGTTCAGTGGGGATACATGTTTGACCAAGTGTCATCCACCCAACAGAGTTCAAGAACAGGTTTCCAACCCTACTAAACTGTTGTTATTTCACTTCACATGCTGCTTACTATCAGAATAATTTTAAAATTAGTTTGTAGTGCACCATTACTGGTACAGTAGATTTTTTTTTTTACTTCATTGCCCATCACTTGCTGCTTGAATTCCAGCACCACATTATCGTTCCACCGCTGACACCAGCAACACAGTCAGTAGTGACAGACTTCCAAGCCCATCTTGGAACAAACATATGGCTAAACTTGTGTCTCTACAATTGTATAAGTGAAAATAGTTATCATACATTGATCAGGAGGCTTTGTAGGGATCTTAATGATTGTATAATAAAAAATACTATTCATCATCATCATCATCATCATCATCATCATCGTCATCCAGACTGCCTTTGCCACCCTGGGGCAGGGTGAGGAGTAGCAATGTCCAGACAGCCCAAGTTTGCCAAGTCCAGTGGGCTATGTTTCCATTCACTCATCATTCAAGTCCCCAGAATCCTGGCTGTATCTGATATGCCAAAAGCATTCACTACATTCTGTAGCTTCACATAAATGTATGCAATAGAGTCAATCAAAAATTACTATTGTATATTGAATATAGGTCCTGACTTTTTAGTCATCACATCAGCGGTTCTTGCATACCAGTTCATCATAAAATGAGGGTCTGCTCGTTGTTTGTGGGATGGTGGCTATGAGTGGAGTGGAGGACCTCTGTTGATGAAATCTTTAAGTGTCTGGCAACAATGCATCTGGTGTTATTTGGGTTGATATCCTCTGGCAGTATATAGATGGACCACCTCTCTCTCTCTCTCTCTCTCTCTCTTTCTCTCTTGCTCATTCTCAGTGTGAAAATGATGGTACAGGCTCAGAGGAAGGGGGAGAGGTAAATGAATTGAGAGAGGAGATCCAGTTTGGAAGGAGAGAGGTAAGGCACAGAATGAGCATGTGGTGTCCCCCGGAAGGTGGTCCTATAACTTTGTACACCAACATGCATGATGCTAGAGAGGGACACCTTCCTGTGGGGGCACCAATATTGAGTAATAAAGGCACCCGGTCAAACAAACATCCCTCAGCTCTCTCCTCATCCACCATAAGGAGGATGGTGGGCTGTAGGAGAGGTGCATACTAAGCCCACAGTCCAGTAGGTTCACATTTTAGATGAATCTTCAGGCTATAAGTACATTACTACTACTGTTACCAACATGCATGTTAGTCAGTATACTGTGCAGTACACCAGTTCCCAACTTTGAATGGCACTATGGTAAAAACTAACTACTGAACAGTACCACATGATTTGTGGAGTTTAACATTTATGCAGGTAAATTGCTAACTACTGAACTCTGGCTGTGGTATTGTGGAAGTAATGTAAATGAATTTTTAAATGAAAATCTTAAGATATCAATAATGCAAAATGAAAACTGTGCTGTGCCAGCAGTGCAACTTGCTGTTACTAACAACAGTAGAATTGGGCTGACCTGTGACAAAAATTATCAGTACTGCACTTAAAAATATGACTTACTCTTGTGCAATATATGTCTACCTCTGGGCATAGGTTTAACAGCCTGCTTCTTGAGATGCAGCAGTGCCATACACTTTCACATCTCACCATTTTCGCTCTAATACCCATTGCCCTCAGTTGAATACATGCTAGGGCAGTCTCATCCAGGACTGGCGCATTGATATTAGTTGATGTTTTTATGACATGCTGGTGGGGCTTGTGGAAGATCGATAAAGTCTATTTTAATGAAATTCAAATAATCAAACTGTTCCCTACCCCAGTGCAGAATCAAGCTTTAGTAAATTAAGACAACCAACAGCCTCCCTAACCACTCTGCTACCACCTCCCTAATTACTGTATTGGCTAAGTACTGTAAGGGAACGTATTGAGCTTGTAATTAAGTAGGTGTTGCACTTAATGCTGTGTGGAAATCAAGTTCATTGATGGAAAAACTATTTTGGTGTTAACAGTTTGGATTTATTTGCAGTTGGAAGATTGATCACTGTTGGTTTTCATGAAAGAATTTTCATTGTTCAGTACTGTACTGTGGTACAAGCTGTGCTGTGTACCTTATGCAATTCTGCCTTGAGATTTGTATTTATATAAGGAGGTGGGTGGGATGGTGCTTTAAGGTTCCTTATCAAAACACAGACTATTTTTAAGCTTAGAGAAGTTATGTAGTACCAGTCTTTGGGTGTTGTGAGTCTAAAGGAGGAGGAGGCATGCTACACCATGAAGGTGGATGGATGTTATGGTAGGTGGGGGCGCTCACCATCCACTCACTCGATGTAGTGCTGCTCTCGGGTATCTGCCCTTTCCTCTCCTCCATCCTTCTTTCCTTCCATCCTCTTCTGTCTTTCCTTCATTCTTTCCTTTTCCTTCTGCCTAGGGGTAACTTTACATTCCCTCTTCTTTCTTTCCTTCATTCTTTCCACTTCCTTCTGCCTGTGGGTGACCCTACACTGAGTGACAAGCCAAGCGGTGTCCTGTACACCAGGAAACCATTTTTTTACATAGCTGGGTGGTAACCATATAACCAAATTTAGGCGCCTGGTGGTTTAGTGAGTAATTACAGCGCTCCAATCGGATTGAGCCGGTGAAGGTTTATATCCAAGGGATGATTGGGGTTTATTGCTCACGTAATGCCACTCAGGAATGAGTGAGGCTGGTCACTCTCATCTTAAAATGTTGGGACCAACTTGCCTAGCCCCGGGCTCCTACGCTTCTCATGGGGCAATTAAGGCGTGGATGATGAATGATTGAAAGTATGTGATGTGGGAAAGTGAGATATGAAAGTTAATGAGGGTAGAGAATTAATAGGAAATCAAGTAGATTGGATGAATTACCAGTATGCACAGATCACATGACATAAGTTTAACATGCATATTTTGACAATAGTTGTTGGAGAGACTTCTGGCAGATGTATATATGTAAAACACATGTACTGTATTGTAAAATGTACAATGGAAATTGTTGGTCATGTAAGGTGGAGCCAAGACTTGGATGGGGGAGGGGGGCTTCAACGGAGCATGCTATTGATAGTTTTCATACTTTCATACATTTTCTTTATTTACTGGATCTTACATCACCTTATCCTTAGGTGGGAAAGTCGTGATGGTGATGGTGATGGTGGTGGTTGTGTTGATGTTAGTAAGTGATGGTGTTGGTAATGGTGATGATGGTGTTGGTGGTGGTTTTGTTGCCATTGATGATGATGATGCTTTACCATCCCCCCAGCATCTGCCTGTGGTGAGCTGTAACACCATTGTGCGGTGTCGATCATGTCGGACGTACATCAACCCATTTGTAGTGTTCAAGGGAGAACGACGGTGGGAGTGTAACCTTTGCTTTAGAGTGAATGAACTTCCTGAAGAATTCCAGTATGACCCTGTAAGTAATGTTATTTCTCTGCTTATTTCTTACCATAAATGTCTGTCTATGTGTATCTTTCTATCTATCTATCTGTCTATAGTCAGATGCCTAAATCCTTTAAGGGGTGACCACAGGCGAATCAGCTCCATGTAATTGTGTCCTTTGGCATCAGGCTGTTCTCGCTCCAGCTCACAGCCCTTTCACATAACTGCTTTATCTCATCCTTGATCTGTCCTATCCCCCTCCACCTCACTCACTCTCTCCTGGTCAGTCTTTCATTCTCCATCTTCTCTGTATCTCCAAATTATGTCGAAGTACTTTTCCTAATGCTTTCTAGTTGTGCACTTTGCTTTTGGTATTTTTCATTAGTAACAGATGTTCATCCACATTAATTTAATAGAGGATTTCATTCTGCTCCAGATTATTTTGTATAGCTAGCTCAGTTGTGGAAGAAAAATACCTTAGCTGTACTTTTTTTCATAGCATTTCATAGTAACTAGCACGATACTCTGCTGTAAGTCTCTTATTACAGCTTAACATTCAAGATAGAGAGATAACACTTTGAGGCCAAGTTAAAAATGGACAGAGTCCATGATAGTTTTGATATGGTAATTTCCTCTTACATGCATTTGTTTTGATTTCTAATTATGAAGTTGATAAAGGTGCAGCCAAATATCAGATGATAAATCATTTTGGCTGGGAGGTACTGTAGTTACCGGTACTTATTATTATTTTTTCCAGGTTAGTAGAACATACGGTGATCCTTCAAGAAGACCCGAGGTTAGAGAGGCCACCATAGAATTCATTGCACCCCAAGAGTATATGTTGAGGCCACCACAGCCAGCCACCTACCTTTGGGTGTTGGATGTCTCAAGACAGGCTGTTGATACTGGTTATCTTAAGGTATTTGCCAACCAGTGTTTGTTTATTGAGAATTCAGGATATTACCTGTACTGTAAATATTTGGTAATCCATAAATAGCACTGTTTCTCAGGCTTTTCCTTGGCTTCTGGATCACACTTCACCCCATCCTTTGGTGAAAGAAGAGGTGTGGATGATGATTTATTTAGTTTTATTTATTTATTACCTCTGACAAGGAGGTTATGATTTCACCCCTGTCTGTTTATGTGTTAGTTTGTTGGTTGGTTTGTGAGCAAGATTACACAAAAACTACTGGATGGATTTCCACAAAACTTGGTAGAAGAATGGGCCTTGGCCTAGAATACACCCTATTAAATTTTGGTGGTGATCCGGATAAAGGTGTGGATCCAGGAATTTTTTTTAACTTTCTTTAACATTGCGAGATGGGATGTTGGCGGAGGTATGCGGTACTGAGTGCCATTCTAGTTTGTTTGTTTTTTCCACAGGTTGTGTGTGATACTCTCTTGACGCAACTGGACAAGATCCCTGGTGATAGACGGACGTTGGTTGGCTTCATTACTTTCTCAAATAATGTCCAGTTTTATTTATTGGGAGAAGGTATACTTTTTTTTCCTCTGTCTGTGGGGTGTGTAGTGATAGTGTATTAAATTTGATATTAGTATTGGCACTTTATGCTTTCTTTCAGTTTACAGTACAGTAGTCTCAATTATACGAAATTCATGGGACTTTCAAGACCTTGATTAATCAATTTTTACGTATAGAAGAATATAATACAGTAATATACAGTACTGTCTGTACTGTACCTGTACTTAAAAACACCCTTATCCTCATAGAAGTTGTATATGTAATATCACATAATATACATTCAATGTAATATACCTTATTGTAATACATGCAGCCCATGGCCTGGGTTATGTCTGAGTTAGCCACGAATTTAAGAAGTTTGTCTTTATATTTACTTATACAAAGTGGTAGATCCTACATTATATTCCTTCATCAATTCACTTCTGCGTACTCCTCGTTCTGCTGTATCTTGTTATGTATTTCTGTTTTCTGTTTCAAAGTAAGAACAACTCATTTTCCTCTACACTACCACTTGTTATATTGGTTGTACGATACCCCATCCTTAAGTGATAGGGGGGGAAAAAAAAAAGTCAGGATGATGATGGTGATGACAGTATCGTGTGTGATCAGAAATGGTATCGAGATTGTACTTTATCTGTGCATGATCTTGGCACTGTAGTTGATGATGTGGGATATTTTCATCATTAGATATTGTGTACATTGGTGATAAGTAGTGTTGCAAAATGGTTGTGTAGAATTATGATACTTTGCGTTTTGATTTGGTTTTTGTATTTGTCTTCATAGATCAGAAACATGTTCAGATGCTTGAGGTTGGTGAGATGGATGATGTTTTCGTGCCAAATCCGGAGGACCTTCTCGTGAACCTGGAACAGAGCCGCAACCTGGTGGAAGAACTCTTGGCTACATTACCAGAGGCACACTCGGCCTCTTATCAAACCCAGTCTGCCCTTGGACCTGCACTTCTGGCAGCTTCCAAACTAATAGTTAGTGGCTGATATTTTTTATTGACTTTTTGATTGCTCTACTTTTGTACCAGCAGGATTAATGGGTGTGACTTTGCCCCATCAGTGGGTAGGATTATAGCTCTTTCATGGTAACTAGGTCCATATTTCTGTCCTTTTTAGGCCTATAATTGGAATGTTTTTTGATCTGTCAAGTGGAGCCTAGGTTCCAGGGGTGTGAATGGGAATGTGTGAGCAGACTTTGATTAGTATCTCATTCTATCAAGTTTTTTCTGGCTCTTTTGACCCTACCTCTTCCTTTCTTGGGACGGGAAAGGTCTGAATGATGATGACGATGATGGTTATGTAGCTTATTTCACATAGCTCCGTGGCATTAAGTGAAAATACTGTGCTTCTACATTCTTTCCGTAGCGCTTCACTATTAGCATGTTCTAGTGTTACTTCATTGTTTAAACTAAGCATTCAAAATGGAATTATTGCAATTTTAGATCGAGTATCTCAAGTATATCAAGTTTTATCTGGGTCTCTAGACCCTACCTTACCTAACGTTGGGATGAGGAAGGAGGTCTGAATGATGATGGAGTTACGAAAAAAAGAAGAAGAAATCAAGCTGAAACTAAAGCCCGTGAATTCCATTCGTCACTGGTAATTGTTGACATGTAACATTTCAGGGTCCCATTGGCGGGCGCATCACAGTCATGACCACAACACTGCCCACAGTAGGACCCGGGGCCTTGAAAGCACGAGAGGACCCCAACCAGCGAGCTGGGAAGGACATACAGAATATGGGCCCTGCCACGGACTTCTATAAGAAACTCGCCTTGGATTGCTCAGGACAACAGGTAAGGAAAGAGTGAGTCATTCCCTATTGAAACATTATACCCACATGCAGAATGGGTTGTGAAGAAAGGGAGACCATTTATATGTGATGAGAGAGAGAGTCATCTCTTATTGGAAAACTCTCTCCACACATAGGCTGGGTTGAAAAGAGAACAGTCGTATCTGAGGAGGGTCCAGGTCAAACTGAAACTTGCATATTCTTGGTCAGCATATTCAAATGTGTGTACTTTATAATTTTTTCATTTGGACAGACCATGATTCTAGGGATGTGAAAGAGAGTGTAGCTCATTAATTGGGCAGATTTTGGTTAATTTTGCCTTTTACTTTTCATTTTTATCATCATCATCTGGACCTCGTTTCCCACCCTAGGGCAGGGTGAAGAGTAGCAACGTCCAGACAGCCCAAGTTTGCCCAATCCAATGGGCCACGCTTCCATTCACTCATCATTCAAGCGCCCGGAATCGTGGCTGTATATGATACGCCTAATGCATTCACCACATTCTGTAGCTTCACATAAATGTATCCGGTAAGAGTCAATCCGGATGCTGTCACGTTAAAAAGGGGTGCCAAAATCTCTGATCATGCACTTCTTCTCACAACATTCATCCAGCCAGCTTGATCTCTTGTCAGTCCCCAAGCCTCACTAACTTCCATACCTCTCTTCCTCAAACACTCATCCACCATATCCCTTTACTTACTACAATAAACAAATACTACAATAAAGTTGAACTGTTCAGCTTCAAACTAACACAAAACCAACATTCTATCTTGAAAAGTGTATTTACACAGAGCAAACTATTCAGCTTCAAAATAACACCAAAACCAACATTCTCTCTTGAAAAGTGTATTTACACAGAGCAATCAGAGAAAGATATCATGCCGCGAAGATTTAGGTCAGCGCTAGAGCGGTTGACTCTAGCACGGACATAATCTGCCTGGTCCAGAAACCTGATAGGGTTAAATTGTAATATGCACACAGGATTATTCTCCCTGTAGTGCCACCTTTTTTTATTTTCACTTTTAAAAAATTAGGATTTCTACTACCTTTCCATGTATAGCCTATGGTTTGTTTATTGTAACCAAAAGGTTTTTATATTGTCCTCTGAAGAGAAAAGTTTATTAATTTATTTCTGTGAATAGCTGATCAGCAGATATATTTAACCATTTCATATGGGGGGGGAAACACATATGGGAGGTTTTATGTGAGGATTGCAGGGGCTTGAATAATACTGTTTGTGAAGGAGTTTCAGACCCATTTCACTGGGTGTGCTATTGATGCGTCTTCCAATTTTATACCTTATTCCTTGTTTTCTGACTCAGGCTCATTCCCCTTCCTTAAGTGGGAAAAAGGCAAGATGATGATGATATGAGATACAGTTAACTTTCTTCTTCTTTTTCCAGGTTACAGTTAACTTTCTTCTTCTTTTTCCAGGTTGCGGTGGATTTGTTTGCACTGAATGCTCAGTATATAGACCTGGCCACACTAACAGGCATGAGCAAATTCTCAGGGGGCTGCATCCACCACTTCCCTAATTTCCATGTTACCCGGAACCCTGCGTCTGTCACACCTTTTGTCAACTGCCTCTCTCGATATATTACCAGAAAGATTGGTTTTGAAGCTGTTATGAGAATAAGGTTGGCACTCTTTTTATTTTGGGTTTCCCTCAGTTCGGCAGAATTGTCAGACATAGATGAGAATATACTGTAGCAGGTTGTTAAGTTATCCTCTTTTACCTTGTCTGCTGTCAAGTCCACATTAAATTACAAAGCAGTAGCCTGTTCAGTTCCCATGATACCTTCATATTTTACATGACCGACTGTATAGACAGTTACAATATTTTGTAACATATCCTTGGCATATAAGAAAAACTGCCTTCACATGACTGACAGTGAGAAAGTTGATGATCTTATTTAAGCACTTTTGGCTTTTAGTGTCATTTTGTATTTTATGTGCTGAAGAACTTATTTAGTGCTCAGTTCTCCAGATTTGTGTGCTGTATAGCCCCTTCTTGCATTACAGAGCAACAAGAGGTCTGGCAATCACCAATTTCCATGGCAACTTCTTTGTACGATCAACGGACCTGCTGTCACTACCTAATATAAACCCGGATGCTGGATTTGGAATGCAGGTCAACATTGAAGAGCCATTACATAGTATTCGTACAGCGTGCTTCCAGGCTGCCCTTCTGTATACATCCAGCAGAGGTACATACACACTTAATTTATAATTTGCATCAGATCATACATGTATTATTCGACAGGATTTCATCTTGTACAGTAATTGATGGTAGAAGGTTGGCAACCATCAACACGGGCGATACCACCACGAGAGTGAAGTGGGGCTACAAGTTTGGTAATTGGTCATATAATTGTCACTTTTTAGGCAGAAAACTCCATCACAGTTAAGTAGAATTGCAGTCGAAGCCGAGACTCTAAAGTTTTTACTAATTTCATTACTTGTCTGTGAAAGCATTTCAGGGAGACTTTTAAAGCCTTAGGGGGCAAGATGCTACTAGTGAGCTGAATGGAATTATCTTTAACTGAAACAGGAAGGGGTAATTTTTCTCAGTTCATTATTGTGAATTGGTTGAATTGACTGTAGCTGATAGATAGTACTGGTATAAAGTGCATGAATGCCGATGTGTGTGCTTGTGAGGTGAAGTTGGAGCTACGAGGGCCTGAATGATGAGTGAATGAGAGTGTGGCCTATTCAGTTGGGCGGATTTTAGTTAGTTTCTCGTATCTTTTTTTTTTTTCCCCCCTAGCTTTCAGGATCCAACCCCACCCCATCCTGGGATGGGGAAAGAAGTATGGATGTTGATGATTGACAATGGGTTTTTGAAACTGATGCTGTTGTTGCAGGTGAGCGGCGTATCCGAGTACACACGCTGTGCCTGCCAGTGTCACCAAATCAGCATGAAATAGTGACGGCAGGGGACCAGCAGGCTATAATAGGATTGCTAACTAAGATGGGAGTGGACCGATGCCTTTCATCCTCCTTGTCTGATGCCAGAGATGCCCTGGTCAATGCCTGTGTTGATGCCTTTACTGCCTACAGGATGGGCCTCTCCAGCCCAGCTCATGGTGCCCTGGAGGCTCCACCAGCACTCACACTCATGCCACTCTATATCCTTGCTGTTGTCAAGTCTGTAAGTACTGTACTGTAATTGTTTTAAGACTGCTTTAAATAACACAACACTGTACTGTCATCATTGTCATTTTTGTCATATGTCAACAGGGGCAGAGTACCAACCATTTCTTATTCTGGGAGGCTCAGTATATATATATGTATAACTTTAAACTGTGGCATTGTATCATACTGAAAGTTGTCATGCATTTCCTTTCAGATTGCTTTCAGAGGCGGCCTTAGCACAAAGTTAGATGATCGTCTGTTTGCCATGTGTGAGCTGAAGACACTGCCCCTGAGACACCTTATGACATTCATATATCCAGACTTGTATGCCATCCACACACTCTCAGAGAAGGGTGCAATCAACATTGATGACCAGGTAAGTCCCATACAAGTAATTCACAATTGTGTTCTTTGCATGATAAGAGTTCAGTCACCATAACTTGGCAGAGATTTTTAAAATTTTGCAACACCATCACCCTAAATGTCGTTACTGAGCAGCCACGCCCTGGGCTCTTACACTCCTATTTATATGCAGGAAAATGGAATTGGATGTTGTTGTTGTTTGCATTTTTAATTTCAGAAATGCAGTGGAAGAATAAGACTATACAATGTTTTTTATCCTCCTGATTCGAAACTTGTGACTTGTATTCTATTTTAATGTTAATCTTTTGCAACAGATCAACTCAGGATGGAAGGATAGCAGTTTTAGGGGAAGTTAAAGTGGACAGAGTATATTAAAACAGCAGTTATTTCTCCCTCTTTAAGTACTACCTTATGTGAGGTTTTTCAGTAAATGCATCTGTTACATGTATTGAGGACTTGCTTTATTGGTAAATTGTTTAATGAGATTATTCTTAGTGCTGAGTAAAGTTATCTGGCATCAGCAGAATGAAATTATCAGGCGTGCCTTAACCAGTGAATCGGTTTGTTGAGATCAGTATTAATCCATGTAGAATATCATTGTCAAGTTCTTTCTGGCTTTGTGAACTGTACCTCACACCACCTTGGGATGGGAAAGATCTGGATGGTGATGATACTAAAAAGGTTTCCCTAAGCAGAACAACATAGGTATTAGCAAGAATGAAGATTTCAAATGTGCCTCGACTACAAGAAGGGATAAGAGAACTCCTCATATTGATTGAAATATCTCTTTGTAGGTGGTCCCCCCAAAGGAGTACAAGGATAGGCATACCCCAGTTTAACAATGCAATTGGTTAAGTCAAAACCCATCGAATGGCGGGGTATCGTATGTTGGGGTAGATTTATCATGTAATGTATTGGGATGCGTTCGTGAGCCTTGGGTTTCCCTCCCAACCAAGTCCTAAACCCACCCAATTGAGTCCAAAAAAAGTATAAAGCCGATCTAAATGGCCTAACAGCCGTAAAAGAAGCCAACCTAAGCCTGAAACCAGTGCCCGTCTCACTAGTACCCAGTCAAGGTCACTGGAGAATGTGATCTCTGACTCTTATTCAAACTCGGTAGAGAAGCAACAGCATTGTATACAATTCCACCATCGGACGGTCTTGGGACAGTGAAATAAGCATCTGTTATGCATAGTAATAATGTATGAATGACGCAGAATTGTCCAAGGTGCGAATTGTTGTGATGGAGAATCGTTAATGTTTTGACGAGGAATGCGATCAATGATGCGATCGTGATAGCCTTTTCAACGGTCCCTCTTTGTCATTTATGTTACTGTTCTGGTTGCTGAGCTCCTTTATTTACTTCTCTCTTACATTCCAACATTTATTTAGGAATTCCTTTGTATTTTCAAGGCATTTTTCCTTGAATAGCTTGAATGTAAACACGTGATTTATTGATGTCACAGTTTTCATCAGTGCATGTAATATTTACTCTAAGGGTTTCATAATTATTAATATTTGTTTAAAATTATTATTATGTACTCCATGATAGGTTAGATGACAGTTCAGTGGTCAAACATGAAATAATCTTCATCGAGTTGCCTGGTTGTCCACACTGTTTTATACCTCGTCTGATGGGCGAGTATCCGTTCCCTGAATGACAGTTTTCACTCCATCTATGACTCAAACATTAATCTAAGTCTAAAAACAGAAATCTAAGGTGGTAAAAAAAATCAAAACCCAGCGTAAAACTGTGGGTAGGCCTACGATAGGTGGGATAAGGTGGTATTTCTACCCCCATCAGCGTTCCGGGGTATCACATCGTGGGGTATTGTAAATCGGGGTTTTGCCTGTATTGGTGATAGTTACTGACATGTCTGTTGTAGGTGGTGCCCCAGCCATCTCGGCTTCATCTGTCAGCTGAGCGACTTGAACGCTCTGGGTCATACCTTATGGACACAGGGCCAACGATCTACATCTATGTGCGGTCAGGGGTATCACCATCGTGGGTGGAGGCAACATTAGGAGTGCCCAGCTATGCAGTCATACCTCAGCCCCTCTATGAAGATGCCCTCCCAGCCCTTGACACCACAGAGTCTGTACTCCTGAGGAACTTTGTGGCACATCTCCAAAGGAACAAGCCTTACCATGCCCCTGTTGTTGTCCTTAAGTAAGTAAATTTATGTAGCTGCATGGTAGATGGGGATGCTAATTGCTTTACTCAAACACAAATATATACTGAACCATTCATTTAAATACCCTATTAATACTGCACATACATCACTGTTGTCATGCAAACTCTTTACACCATCAGCAGTTTTCCAGCCACACTTTAAATTTGTAAAGCCTTCAGTGATTATTCCCAATTCACCTTGTCACATGTTCTTTCCACAGTTATAAATGCCATAAGTAATTGTTGCATGCAGTGTCTTACTGGAATTATATACATAAACAAGTGGTACCGGGCACAACCAAGCTCACCCGACAGCAGTTATTTTATTGCTGTTAAGTACTGGCTTGTTTCTGCCATTTAGTGTCAGTCTAAGGTAATGGGGCAAATGTTTTCAAGTTACACCCTCTGAAAATCCATGATCTTGCATTTGACCTTTCAGGGTCACTCAAGGTCAAAGGTCATGCTGCCAAATGAAAGCCCATATGAGACTTCCTATATCTTGGTAATAGTCATTATCAAACTATCTATCTATTGCCAGACGCCTCAATCCCGTTTGGGGTGGCCACAAACAAATCGCCTCCAAGTCACCCTGTCCCCCGCCATTTCACTGCCCTGCTCCCAACTCACACCCCCCTCTCTCATATACCTCTCCACCCCATCCCTCTATCTCATCCTCAGCCTCTCCCTCCCTCTTCCCCCCTCCACCTCACTCACATACACTCTCTTCGTCAGTCTTTCACCCTCCATCATTATCTCTATCTTTAACAAGTTTCACGTTATAGCCCCATGAATGTCCATGACCTCGAGTTTGACTTTTCAAGGTCACTTATGGTCAAAGGTCAGGGTAGGAATTAAAAACCCATATGGGATTTCCTGTATGTTGATAATAGTAAATATCTTTCAATCTTCAACCAGTTTAGAGTTATAGCCCCCTGAATATCTGTGACCTGAAGTTTGACCTTTCAAGTTCATTCAAGGTCAAAGGTCTTGGTACCAAGTGAAAGCCCATATTATGAGTTCCTGTATGTTTTTAATAGTAAATATCTCTATCTTCAACCTTTTTCAAATTATAGCCGTCTGAAAATCCATGACCTGGATTTTGACCTTTCAGAGTCACTTGATTGCCTCCAAAACTTAATCACTTTCTTTGGGGACCAGTGCCCACTTATCCTGAAAGTTTTGTGTAATTTCATTCAGCTGTTTTTCCATAATGTTGCTAACAAACAAACAAAGAAACTCGACCAATAACAATGCCTTGTCAGACTCCGTCCGGGCGAGGTAAAAACCCTCTATAATCTTGACTTTGCCTTTTAACAGCAGTAAGTGGTTTTATGTACTCTGTAATCTTGACTTTGCCTTTTAACAGCAGTAAGTGGTTTTATGTAGTAATGTATTTTAAATCTTATATTTCATCCTCTTTCCCCCAGGGAGGACAACCCTACTCGAATGTTGTTTATCCAGCACTTGGTTGATGACAGAACAGAAGGGGCCCATTCCTATGTTGAATTTCTACAATTTCTCAAGACACAAATTAAGTAGGGAATTATTTAATCTTAGGAAGCATATTATGAAGTGCAATTTTGAAATGTTTATGTTTATAGCCATACTATGGGAAATTATTTACTGTGAATGGTATATGATAATTAATGTTTCAACCTTAAGTGAGAATGGCAGTTGTGAACATTAGTTCATAATTGCATTAGCATAGGAGGCCATCTAGCACCCTTCCTTAGTGATTTCTTTTGCATACAGCACCTTACTATTCTCCTGCAAGTTTTTTATTCTGTATATCAGTAGAGTTGGAATAGATAACATGATAGATATTATTAACAAATACAAAATTAAACTGATAAGGAAGAGGTGACAGGGAACCTCCTCAGCCAACAAAATATGAATTATTGTGTTTGTAGCTTTGGAATTTTCCATTTCCCATTGTCTTATTCAGGCATTGCTATGTATTTGCAGATAGATTGGTTCCTGTGATGTCTGCTGTGAACACAATTAAGTAACAGTGGAGCTCTCGTATAGCAGTTATCACTGATTAAAGTCTATTCTGAATTGGAATTACTAGACCACAGCTCACACTCTTCGTCACTGCCCATACGGCCTTACTTTGACTTCATCACCTGCACATATAATTCTAATTGGCAATGGACTACGGTTGCAGGTTTGTTCGTTCGTTTTATGTATGAGGCTCCAACATGCTTGCATGCGTCTGTCTTGGTCACCAAATGGTGGCTTTCCATGCTGCTCGATCTCTGGCAGCCTCCCTATTCAGTCCCTTATCCCTGAGGTCACACTCAACGACCTCGTCCCAGGTCTTTTTCGGTCAGCCTCTCACAACCCTACCCCTAATGTTAACACTTCTTACTTTCTGTACCCGGTTGTCATCCCCCATCCTCTCCACTTGCCCAGACCAGCTCAGTCTACCTCTCCTCATGACAACACCAATATGCTCCAGCCCCATCTTACCTCTTTAACTCTTTTAAAGTGAAAGAGTGTGAACGAGTGTGAGTTGTGGCCAAGGTTAAGTTTAATTTTGAAATGGACTTCTGGGATCCAAATTCAGCCAGACTCTTTAAATATTTCAGGGATATGTGATAGAAAGCACTGTATCATATAGAAATAATAATCTGCATTGTATTTCTTTACTCCCTCAGAATGTAGGTTTTGTATACTGGTGTGCTACATTGCAAATTTTATAAGGTAAGGTGGATGAACTTTTTATAGCCGAATAAAATCCATAATTCAGTTTTATTATAAGAAATCCATGCCAAAGAAATGTATGATAAATTCCCAGTGATACCATAAGTAGTTCCAGTCAGTGATAATGTATTTTTTTATGCATTTTTTTTTATTATTTCTTGCTACCATCAGACTTTTTATTATTATTATATTTTTTAAATAGTTTGGAGGAGGGCCCCTATAGTAAAAAGAGATAATAAAGGGTATACCTGATCCCTCCAGTTTGAAAAGTCTCTTGTACGTTGGAGAAGAATAGTCTGATGGTTGCCAGAAATAAGAAGAAAAATGCATAACCCTGTCGAAGGCTGTTAAAACAGAGTGGTTCAAGGTTTTGGCATACCGGTACAGTCAATCTTGGAGACTGATGTAACCTGTGAGACAACTTTCGCACATATAGTACAGTTGCAGACAAGACCATTCCACTTTTTGGTCAAACTGTTAGAAACACTGGTGTAATACTCTGAAAAGCCAGTTGGGATCCAAAGATTTCATCGGTGAGTTTCATATGTCATTGCTCACTTTCTTTGTTATTTATTGTAAGAAAGTGAATTTATATCTATGTCTGCGGTTGTAATTATGTAGGTGTTTTTATTTGGGAAATTTGGTAACCTGTTTGTATCTGGGAATATGGTAGCTGTTATCAGACATTTCACAAGGTAACATGTTGAAATAGAGAAAATGATGATAGTTATAAGGAAGTGATTGTTACCCTGTTTATTTTACATTGTTGAAAGTTTGTTCATATAGTTTACACAAATCTGAACAACAAAAAATGGAAACTTCGCCAGTACCGACATATGTACTGTTTATATTGCACCATCTGATTGTGCCATGGAGTTTACATTTGAGAGTAAAGAAATTGTTGCTCTCAGTTGTAACTGTGTGAAAGCTATAAATTTACTTTCTTGGTCACAATTATAGATCTTTGAATATTGCGATTGTTATTAATAATTATTGGCTGCATGTAATTTTTGTAAATGAAATTGTGAATAACTGTGACTCATGAGAACAGTATTTTATAAAAGTGGCTTTTGTTAGTAGTATCAGGCTCCTGTGACTCACTTTCATTTGGCTAAAATTGTCTGTAGTTAGCTGGGATAGAATACAAGAGTTGTCCCAACCTTGAGAGAGTTAATGGTAACAGTATTAGCACTGTAAGGTTTTCATACTCACTTTCAAGTGAGTAAAATCATTTGGCATCACCCAGAATGAAATACAAGAGAGGAATAGGTTAATACACCGCTCAGCACATGACCTGGATATACTGTAAGTTGAGATTTATTGTCCATGTAATGTTCAGGAGTGATTCAACTAAGTTCATCTTGTATGTTGCAAAGGAAAATGAAACAAAAAAATATATATATAAAAATTAAAAGTAAATAAATAACTACCAAACTCCTCATGGGGCAATGTAGGACTGTATGTCGGACGGACGGACTACCAAATTACCCCCATTGAGGTGTAGGGGTCCAAATCAAGGCTACTGTAGTCCAGTACATTAAACAGTAGATGACCATCCTACCTACCTTGATGGTAATACAAGATTGTCAGCTCTTGGGAATAGAGCCTGTATACATACCTAGACTATCACTGACTGGGGTGCTCTAACCAGGCAGTTATAAGGCTCCTCTTATTAATGACATGGGCATGGAATACTGCAGTATTTTGGACCGAGTTGTCATGAAAACTGAAATATACAGTTTTGGTTGCCAGTTACATGGGGCAGATTAGCTATCCAGCATACACTGTACACTTGGGATCTCTGCATATTGCTTAAGGTGGAAATAAAGTTTAAAATTTAATGGTACATATCTACTGTCTTTGTCGTAAAAGAATATACAGTAGGCTATATATATACTGTAATACTGATAGAGAGAGAGAATCAGAAGTCCTAGTGAGTAATGAACAGGGTGACTAGGAGTGGCAGAGGATGTGTGGATCAAATATTTGCAGTGAGACAGATAGTGGAGAAGCCTTGTGAGGAGGACTTTAAGGTGTTTATAGCATTTATGGATCTGGAAAAGGCATACGACAAAGTAGACAGAGAAGGATTGTGGAAGGTTTTGTGCATGTATGATGTAGGTGGTAAAACTGCTAGGTGCTGTCAAGGGTTTTTATAATGGTAGTGAGGCATGTGTAAAGGTAAATGGGTGTTGAAGTGAATGGTTCACGATGAATGTGGTCATGTGACAAGGTTGTGTGATGTCCCCATGGTTGTTCAAATTTTATGTGGATGGGGTGATGTGAGAAGTAAAAATACGTAATGGAGAGAGGGATGGCATTGGTATTGAGTGGCAATGGATGGAATATCTCAAATTTGTTTTATGCTGATGTTGCAGTGCTACATGCAAATACCGAACAAGGGCTTGGTAAACTAGTGCAGAGTTTTGCTGATGTCTGTGAGCATCGTGCCTTGAGATTAAATGTATAAAAGAGGAAAGTGATGGCAATCGAGAGAGAAGGTGACTCCCAACGTAATGTTACAGTGAATGGAGAGAGACTGGAATTGGTGAGAGAGTTCAAATACCTGGGTGCAGTTAGAGAAAAGAGGAAAATGTGCAAAAGAAGTGGAAAGTAGAGTGACAGAAAGAAGGAAAATAGCTAGTTCTATGAAGACCTTGATAAGTAATACACACACACACACACACACACACTGTATTTTGTGTTGCTCAAGTTTTATTTGTAAAAATGTATTTCATATTACAGGTATATTTAGTATGGTATAATTTGCTTTGTAGATATTTTGATTTATTTCATGTAGAAAGCCATCATATGAGGTGTGAATAAAACAGTTTACTGGCTCAGTCATAAGTTTTATGAATCTACTGTAGTGTTACTCAGAGTTCACTTAGTCATCAGTTACAGCAGTCCCTCCAGTAGCTTGTAATTTGCTGTAATACCACAGCATTTTAGCACCTTGTGTGAACATTGCTTTCAAAACTGTTGAAGGATCAGTAAGCTCTTCTCTTATTTTAACCGTATTGTTATACAGTAGTTTTGATTAGCCTAGGGTTGTCAGGAGTAAGAAGATACTAGAGAGGGATGACTTCACTTAATGATATGACTGGGTGGTTCTGTTGGTTAGTTATACATGTCAGTCAACTCCCTGATTGGTAACTGAAGGAAAAGGGAAGCTTTAACCTACATCAGGTACACATCCAGATGAGCCTTGGGCCACAGCAACAACAAGAGTATGTAACTCAATGGGAAGGGTAGGTGTATTTCAGGTTGGCTGTATAGAAGACCTTTTGTGTGGCCTTGTTAGTCACTCTGGCTAAAGGAACTACGACAAAAGAGATTATCAGAAACTAAGGCAATTTGTCTTGCTAGTTTTTAGTTGTGGATTTTTACTTCAAGTCTGTTTAGATGTTTGCGAGAGCTGTACTGCTGAGCTTCCTTATGTACTTGACCTGAACATAAGACTTGTGTATGTGGTTCATATTCAGTTACATTTTTATATCTACAGTTTATACAAGAAAGATTGCATTTGAGAATATATAATAGCTTTGCAAGTGTTTGGGCGTACTTGTAGTTAAAGGACTATATTGTACACAGATTATAATTTGTGTGTAAGAGTGTACTATATTACTGTATATAAACTTTTTAGTTAATGTCATATAAAGTATTGGTTCATAAATAAAATAAAGGAGATAGGGATATTGTGTTGTATGTGGATTATGAAGTTTATTTCTGCTGGGTTTATCAGGTATGTATGTTGAAACCTTTTCCAAGTGGTCAGACAGATCCAGCTGTTGCCCGTTGTATATTTTCAAATTTGTGATCAAGGCGATGACTGCACAATAAAATATTATACATCATCTTGTGCTCTTATTTCCAAAGGCTTTTCTGGTATCAGAATGCTCATTGCCATTACCCAGTACAGTTTCTTGCCCATGTTAAGTGTGTAGTACCCAGTGGGTCCTTTTTCACACAGTGTCCAGTTTAACATGTCTGTCATCATCATGTGGATTTCAAGAAACACTGTTGACACTGCAGTCCTGTGCTCTACCTTTGGAGGAGGAGGACTGTTTCTCTTGAGAGCTGCTGTCTGGGCTTCAGCGACAGGGTGCAAATGTGTTGCATGATAGACTAGAGAGGGGGAGAGAAGTTTGAACCACCCAGTGAAGTAACCAAGGCACCTTGATGAAACGGATGTTTGTCACCATAGTAGAAAATGATTGACAATCTCTTCAACATTGTTCCATCACCACAGGTTCTCAGCCAACCCCAGCCAACATAAATTGCCCACACGACTTACGACCCAAGGCTGTAATGGTGGTATGGGGGGGAGAGGAAAAGAAACCATAATGAACAACATCTTCCCCAGAAATTTCTGGAAGATGCAATATTGTCATCCACAGCCACACCCCTTAAGCCTAGAGGGGATGACTATGAACCAATCACCTCCATGTCATCCTGTCCTTCGCCATCAGGCTGTCTTCCATCAGTCTCACCTACAAATTTCACATATGATTATATAATTAATAATTTCTATTTAGATCCTTCTTAACCAGTTGCGTTGGTACATACGGCATAATGTCTACCTTTGCAGGTTAATATAGTCTCAATTATTTGCTTTTGAGTTGGGGGGGGGAAGTAATAAGTCTCATGTCACACCGCCACCCCTCCCTCCAATTCCCACCAATCTGGCTAATTTTCTCTGAAATATAATACATTTGCGTAGTGTTTGGGTAAAGTTGAGTATGTTTGAGTCAGTTGTGTTCCTAATGTCACAGTAAAGTGTTGCCAGATGCTAATAGTTTAATTCCAAGCGGGCGTCTTTACTTATGTCTTAAAGTAGTTAGGTTATACGAGTTAACCTGTGTTGTAGTAAATATCACATGTAATTATGATTATGCTATAAATTTAGCAAAACATGGTTTACTAATCTTCTTCCTTAAAGGGTCTTTTATTATCAAGAAAACAGGGCTTGAAGTTAGGTGTAGTTGGTAAAACTGCAATAACAACACGGGCAAGGTGTAAAATAAGGTCCATCGTATTTCACACTCATGTCAGCGCTATGGACATCAAGGAGAAGTTCAGGTCGTTTATTGACAAGCAGAAGATATCGCTCAAGACACCAACATCACCTGTACAGGGAGCAGAGTTTGTAACGTCAGATGAGTTTGAGGGTCGGACGGCGGTGACGGCTCAGCTGCATAGAAAGTCCAGCCTACTCAATGACCATATCCTTACACCAGAAGCAGAGCAAGCCATTATTAATGATATTGAGTCCATTTATTTTGAGTGTGGGAATGTAGATGTCAGTGAACATGAGTTACGGAAGCTTCCCGAGATAGCTGATGTTCATGTTATAAATGGCCTAAGATCCAGGCTAAGAAAGCAGCAGGCCATTGTATCAAGGAGAGTGTCTGATTTAATTATGCAGAAGCAAGGACAGTGTAGCGAGGAAATGGAACGGGTGACTGAGCTGCAAAAGGAGGTCATAAAGGAAGTTGGACTTTGTGTTGAGGGTCGAAAAAAGTTAGCTCAAGGAAGAACACAATTTACCTCTGCAAGTTTAGGAATTTTGGCCAATTACAGTAAACGACAAAAGATTTCTAGTGTGATAAGATCCCTTAGAATGATACGAACATTACAAATGACTGATGTACAGTTACAGAACTTGCTTAAAGCTGAGGACTACCCGGGGGCAATACAGTTATTGCTCGAGTGTCAAAAGGCTGCAGCCACCTTCAAGCACTTCACATGCATTTCTGAATTAAGCACCAAACTCCAGGATACTTTAGAGGGGACAGAGGAGCAGTTAGATGTGGCACTGGCAAGAGTTGTAGCAAATTTCAATGCATCAAATTATGAAAAACTACAGATTGCTTACGGGCTTTTGGGGAAGACGCAAACATTAATGGACCAATTGCATATGCACATAACCTCACACATTCACAACTCTGCCTTTACAATAGTACTAGGGTATGTGGAGCTTTACAATAGCGCTGCAGGGGGAAATAACTCCACTGCAAGCTCGTCATTCTCAAAGCTCCAATATTCAGAACTGTGTAAATATGTCAATGAAGAGAGCCTACTACCTTGTCTGTTGGATCTGAGTAAGAGCATGTGGAATATCTTAAAGAGTTACAGGAATATAATCACTTGGCATGAGAACAATGAGAAGGTATCGGGAGAGAAAATGTCAGAAATTGAGCAAAATAATGAACTGGCCACATTTAGAAAATACACAAAGCAAAAATTGGAACATGGGTTATACAGAATATGGCAGGACGTGCAGGCAAAAGTCCGAACGTTTATCCTGGCATCAGATCTCTCGCATTTCAAGTTCGATGACTTTTTGAGGATTCTGGATGTCATGAATAAATTGATTGATGTTGGTGAATGCTTCTGTGGTAGCAAGTCGGAGACCCTACGAGAATCCATTAAAAAACAGTCAATAAATTATTTCCGCAACCATCATCGGGCCCGTATGGATGAGCTGCACATGTTTTTGGAGAATGAGGGGTGGGAGGCTTGTCCTGTGAAATCAACATTCTCTATACACCAGTTGATGGAGTTTAGGTTTCTCAAGGGCAGAGAGACAAATCTGACACGTCTCACCTCGCCAGTAAATTCACCATCCAAGAAGCAGGGTAAGATTACAAAGAAAATCGCAGTCAGCCATCAGTATAAGTTGAAGATTCATTAAGAAATATCACACATTACTCTGTTCAATTGGTAATGTACAATGGGGGTGAAAATTTTATAATCAGACCTATAGGTAGCAATGGAAATTTAACACTTGGTTTTTTCTGTACTGTAATATATCATGCACCTAGTGGCAAAAAAGGACGTCAAAGGTTAGTAATACATGCAAGTCTAATTCTTATTCTTCTTAGGTAATGGAGGTGAGAAGAAGGATGTGTTTGAGCAGTACGGTGATGAGGGTTCTCCATTTGACTTGGCAATGGAGGAGTCAGTGGAGGAGGATATTATGGCCAGTGAAGATGTGGATGATGCTGCGACCCTCACTGATGATGATAGTGATGATGACCTTCCTGAGGAACTGAAGAGAGACTATGTGGATGAGCAGACTGGCGAAACTCCACACCCGCATCCTAAACGGAAAGTGGACCATAGCAAGGTAAACTAGAACAACCTTTGCATTGGTTCTGTGAAACTGAATAACTTGTTTGATGTCATTATCATCACGATCATCATCATCATCATCATTATTGCCCAGAGGTCTTTTCAAGACCCTCAAATCCTTGAATAGTGAATGAGTGAGATATGATAAGATATACATTCGGTTATTTCTCCTATCACATTTTTTTGTACTCTCAGGAGCACATCCTCATCTTTAAATGGGAAAAGAGATATGGATGATGATGATGATGGCAGTGATGATATTGTCAGTCAAATGTATTCACTTCAAGATTGCAATATAAACATCATCCTTATCATTGAAAATAATGTGAATAAAATGTACAGTATAAAGAATTCATTGTACTTAAACCCTTGGATAAATGAGACTTTTTGTATGCTGTGTACTGTACTATATCTTCTAGTCAGGTGCAAGTAACAAGACCATTGTTGATATGAGAAATACTTAATGACAAAACTCTTCTCAACAGTTGCCTATACTGTACTCGTTTTCAGTGCAGCCACCGTGTGTTGGAAGGTTCACAGGAGGGTGCAAGGCATTAATGATTTTTTTTTTTTTTTTTAATGCATGCTCCCTTAATCATGAACACAGTCTTAACCGTATTGCATCTAATTGGGAAAGCATTGTAAGATGATGGTGATTATGATGATATTCATTTATTTATTTTTTTACAGACTCCCATAGTGACCAATACAACACTGACCATCTTGCGTCTGATTGGGAAATACCTGCAGATGATGCGCCTTTTACAGCCAATAGCCTTGGATGTGATGATCTGTCTCAGCCACCTATTTGACTACTACCTCTATGCTGTCTTTACCTTCTTTGGTGTCAGGTAAGCACTTAGATGTACGGTTAAGTTTAGAAATTCCTGGTTCAGAGGTTTGAACTGTTAGATGTTCTAGATATAGAGGGAATGCTTAGCCCCTAGACCCTGGGAAATGACAGTGGAGAGTGAAAGTGTATTGCACACATACTGTCACTCAGGGGAGGCCAGTGATAATTTTTGTCCAAATTTTCTGGGCTGGGTGGCCTAGCACCCAGCTCCTATGCTCCTGATGGGGTAGTAAAGGTTTATTGCTGCTTTATATGTATTTAGTGTTGACTTATATGCCACAGGGGTGAGCTTGAGCAGCAGTTGAGTCGGCATCTGAGGACATCACTGAAGAGGATTGAAGACACCCTTATTCTCTCTCCTGACCTCCCTCATGATGACCCAGCCAACCAGGATAAGGTCAGCTTGTGTCTTTGTATATAACTGTGGAAATTCACTATCATAAGCATCTTCCTCATCACCCTTATCCTCATCCTCATCCTTCTTCCCCAGCTACTGGTGGGGTAAGGTAGAATACAAAAACAAGGGAAAGAACAAATGCTAGTAGGAGAATTATCAAAAGCATGGTCAGTAAAATGGGTCACGTAATCATTCACACATCATTTATTCCTTCATAATCTTGGCATCATCTCAGAAGCCTGACAAGTTGTCTTTTTTTTTTCCTCTTCTTCTTTTTAATAACTACTTTACATACACCAGCCAAAGAGAGGTTGTCTGTTGACTGTAAAGTTAAGGAAGGAGTTCCAGCTTTCTGTAATGTTTTTCCCAACCTGTCTCCCATAACCATACCTTATAAAACTGGTTTGCAGTGGCTTTTTTCACACTTGCGCTACTTTTTACCCAGAAGTCATTCTACTACTGCTTCTGTCATTAGTGCTGTACAATGTAGCTATGTATATAGTTATATATAAAAAGGTTAATTTATCAAGGGCTGGTGGCAGTACTGCCAAAGAAGAGTTAGAGTGGCCATGTGCAATTTGCAACAAGGGTGTGGGAAGTAATTCCATCTTGTGTAGTGTTTGTGATAAGTGGATGCAAAAGAGATGTAGTGGTATCGGAGGTAGACTGCGAGATAATGCTAATTTCACGTGTGCTGTGTGTCAGGGAGAGCATGTTGAGATTGCCAAGGCGTGAGAGGATTGAACTTGTTGGTGAGTCTCTGAGTGTGTGGAAGAGTTTTGTTACCGGTATTTGAGAGACATGTTATGTGCTGGAGGTGGGTCAGGAGCTAGCTCTGTGGCTAGGGTGAGGAGTGGTTGAAAGAAGTTCAGTGAGCTGTTGCCTTTCCTGACATTGATAGGGCTCTTCCTCCATGCTAAGGGATCTTTGTATGCAGCATATGTTAAGAGTGTAATGCTGTATGTAGTGAGACATGGGCACTAAAGGAAGAGGATTTTTGCAAGCTCAAACTTACAGAAATGGAAATGATTAGGTGGACGTGCAGTGCATCCCTGAGTGCGAGGCCTGGGGGGGGCTAGGTTTACGATGCAAGAGTTGAGAGGTAGGATGGGACTGTAGCGTATTGGTGTTGTGATGAGGAGAGGTGGATTGAGATGGTTTGGGCATGTGGAGAGGATGGGGGATGACAACTGGGTGCAGAAAGTCAGAAGTGCTAATGTTAAGGGTAGGGTTGCGAGAGGTGGAGTGAAAAAGACCTGGGACAAGGTCATTGAGTGTGACCTCAGGGATGAGGGACAGTATAGGGAAGCTGCCAGAGATTGAGCAGCATGGAGAGCCGCCATTAGGTGACCAAGGCCGATGTTTGCAAGCATGTTGGAGCCTTCAAAAATGAACAAAACGAATATATAAAACAGGTTAATTTCATTTGCTCTTTAAAGGTTCCGTGCCCATCATTGTCCCCTGTGGTGGACCTGACATCGCCTGAAAGCATGTACGGTCTGGGTGTACGAGTGGCTGCAGTAGAAAGTTTGGGTTTTCTGGCATTGCAGTTAGAGTCCCTACATCCACACTTGGAGCCCCTCATACCACCACAGCGACGTACCATCCTGCATCAGTTCTACACATCCACCGTCAAAGCAACACCAGAGGTTCGTAGTTGGATTTAAGAAATATGCAGCAGAACTGTTATTGGTGGGATAGTGGTGGTTATGGATGGGTTAAATTTTTTTAGATGTAGAGTGGAACTGATATTGGTGGGATAATGGTTAGTGGTTGAGTTAGAGGTATAACTGGTGGGGTAGTGGTGGATCTGACATCCTGGGAGTGGTGGGGATGGAAAATTTAGGCTTCCTGACACTGTAATGGAGGCCTAGCATCAACAGCTCCCTCATACCACCACAGTGGTGAACCATCCTGCATCTGTTTTACACATCTACATTAAAGCTGTTCCTGAGGTTTGTCCTTGAAACGGAAGTGTTTATGGTAAGGCAGTGATATTTTAGTTCCCCCACTTCAGCTTGTTAAAGTCTTTTGTCTTTTATAGAATTTCCCATAACTCAGTGGCAGAAAGAGAGAGTACAATCGCCTCAAGAAGTAATGAGAGCGTTTCAGATTGGACACACTACACTGCCATGCATTCCATGAAAACTTAGTGAATACAGTATAATGTAAAAAATTCTCCATTTCATCACATATTGAAAAAACAAAACAAAAACATAGTATATCACTCTAAGAATTATGAGAAATAAATAACATGAGGAAGTGATATAGGCTGTTACAAACAAACCTGTAATACATTTTCCCGATTTGAATGTGTAATGTATTACCTCGTGCGTGGTGCACAGTATATCTCTGTGCTCCTCGTGTATTTATGCTTCAGGATTTCAAATACAGATGGTATGGTTTCGAAGGCCAACTTGGAAAAATTCTTGTGAATGCTATATGCTACATTCTTTTCAGATGCTATGGTGATGATATAGAAACAATACGGATGTTACAAAAATGAAATTATTCGTAGTAAGGATAACTTACGCTACCCAAGGCAGCAGCTAGACTTTTCTGCCTTTTATTCCTTATCTCCCCCTCGCATATAATAATTGTACAGTAATTATCTGTTTTATTCCCTATTGATGTAAAATTATTTTAAATTGCAAGGAGGTATGTCAGATTATACCTTTTTCTCTTACACTAGGCAGTAAAGAGGACTAAAACATGGGCTTACACACTCGTGTGGTACAAAAGCACATACAGTAAAACCTCAATATAACGGACTTCAGTAGACCAGAATTCGCTTTTTATCGGACTCGAGGAGCTACTGGACTAAATTCCTATATATTGGAAAAAGTCTGATAAAGCCAGAAGCAGTCTGGACTGCCTGACCACTTCAGCTATGTTCACCACAGTAAGGTAAATAAAGGACATGTTTATCAGTGTACAGTACAGTATTATTATGTATATAATACCATTTAATTAATGTAGTGAAGTTATAACACAGTACAATACCGCAGTGGTAGTCAAAACAGTTTAAAAACCGTTCATGCGATCCAGACTAATGTCTGATATATCAGAAAAAGCCCGATTTAGCAGGGGGAAGTCTGGATGTCACTTTTATTGGAATCTTGCATTTTTCAGAAGAGTTTGGGGCCCCAATTAGTCTGTTATAGTGAGGTCTTACTGTACAGTAATTGTTCAGTATTTTAAGGTGTAATATCCTTCTTTTTAAATGAACTGCTATGCCCTGCCTAACTGAAAATGCTGATTTGGGAGTTTTGAACTCGGTGATATGTTTATTGCATTTTATCACCTTGCCAGTTGTTCAGGCACCGAGGATACTAGACTGTGACACAAGAGAGCATTCTCCAAGGAGCTCTGACTCCGGCAAATTTGTGAGGTTCTTGTATATTTCATTCATCGATAGTTCTCAGGCTTATACTAAGCTTTCCAGAGATTTTTCTTTGTGGAAAAATGGCTAAATGCGGTGTAATAGCTGCCTGTCTGCAAGTAAAATTTGTCTCCATTCGTGCTTATTGATCGAGCTATGTAAAATAGCCTGCTAACATACGTTGCATTCCAGGTGTCTGTCGTTGTCAATGGAGTCAACAAAAACGGAAATAAATGACTTGTAAATTATTCATTAATACCTGTATTCTAGCAGTAAGTATCTTATAAATAAAAATGACTGATTTTCATTGTTTAATGAAGACCTTTTCTTTTCAGTCTTACGCTACCAGAAGTAATTGCACGTTACCATACTAGAATTAAACTCCGCAACTTATTCCTGACTGTCCTTGAGTGATAGTTCTAACGTTTCAGTTAGTTCCGTTTAGGATTTCTTATTATAGTAACTAACGAACTGTTTCCTACAATTTTGAAATGTACCGGTATAAGTACTTTGTCATTTACTTATTGTTTTCTTTTACAGTTTTACATAATAGGTGTCATCTTGCAAAGATATAAGGAAGTCAATATGCATCATCGCTGACTGAAATCTTCTGGATACTCTGCTGTCACTTCTTTGGCTGGCTGTACATGAGTTCCTACAGACTTTCAGTGGGACTTCTTTTATGACTGTCACCATATTTTAGTGTTAGTCTCTGTTATGGCTCAACATTAAAGAAAGAGAGAGAGAGAGCAGTTTTAGCCAAGTTGAAATGGACGTAGTACAATACGGTATACTGTAGTGGTGGGATAGAACCGTTACTGCTGGGGTAGTGTGATGTTGATGATGGTACAGTCTAGAACTCTTACTGTTGGGATACTATTGTTTGTGGTTAGATTAGAGATCTTATTAGAATTACCTAAAGTGAAGTTAGAAGCAAAAGCACACACACACACACACACACACACACACACACACACACACACACACACACACACACACACACACACACACACACACACACACACACACACACACACACACACACACACACACACACACACACACACACACACACACACACACACACACACACACACACACACACACACACACACACACACACACACACACACACACACACACACACACACACACACACACACACACACACACACACACACACACACACACACACACACACACACACACACACACACACACACACACACACACACACACACACACACACACACACACACACACACACACACACACACACACACACACACACACACACACACACACACACACACACACACACACACACACACACACACACACACACACACACACACACACACACACACACACACACACACACACACACACACACACACACACACACACACACACACACACACACACACACACACACACACACACACACACACACACACACACACACACACACACACACACACACACACACACACACACACACACACACACACACACACACACACACACACACACACACACACACGAAATAAGTTTTTCAAAGGAAGAGTCAATAGAAGAGCCATCCATGTTGAAAAGTGTAAGAATAAAAACTTGTAGTTGTGGCCTTAGGCTTATCTGAACATGAACTGTCTAGCAGGCTGAAGTTTCCCTCTTTCAGTAGCTTGGGAATAGGGAGGGAGTTGTGAGATGTCTGTATAACTGGGCAGTAGAACTGCCCAGTTATATTGATACCACTGAGGGAAGGCATCTCACTCAGCACTGAGAATAAGTAAACGCAGTGACAGAAGTTCATAATGTGTCTGTTTTGTAGATTCGTCGTCATGTGTACTCAGCAGTGGCAGCTCAGGTGATTGACTATGAGGGAATCATGAGCCGCATGTCAACAGTTCGCTGGGACATCAATGACCTCATGAGCCAACACAGTCAGTACGTTGATGTCTTGCTCAGGCAACTCCAGGTAAGAGATCTTTCCATTCTATTTGAACTTCTGTTTATATATAAGACTGAAATACTTAAGTCTCTCTTCCTTATTTAGTAAAGTAATTGGGGCGCCCACCATCCACTCACTCGATTTAATGTTGCTCTTGGGTGACTGCCCTTTCCTCTCTTCTGTCCTTCTTTCGTTCCTTTCTCTTCTGTCTTTCTTTCCTTCATTCTTTCCTGCTTCATTCTTTCCTCGTCCCTCTGTGTACGGGTGACTCTTCACTGAGTGACAAGCCAAATGGTTTCCTGTACACCAGAAAACTATTTACTTCCCTGGGTGGCAACCATGTAACCAAAATTGTGGCACCTGGTGGTTTAGCGGGTAATTAAGGCACTCCAGTCAGATTGAGCCTGTGCAGATTTATATTCAAGGGTGGTTAGGGTTTTTTGCTCACGTAATGCCACTCAGGGATGAGTGAGGCTGGTCACTTTCATCTTAAATGTCAGGACCAACTTGCCCAGCCCCAGGCTCCTGCGCTTCTCATGGGATAACACAGGATTGGATGATGATGATGAATTCAGTACATGTCAGCTATACTCAGTTCAGTTTAACCAGGTGTAAAAATTGCCATTTCTGCAACTTGAAGGTGGAACTGTAACAAGAGAGTAACAATGGAATATGGAACTGGTCCTGAAGAATTTCTGTGGAAAGGATCTTGAACCGTATTATTATGTTATCTTGCCACAGAGCTACAGGAAGTGGGCTTCAGAAGAACAAAATTCTCTGCTGAGTTGAAATGAATGAACTATACTGTAAGCAAATATACAGTGCACTTCTTTTTAGCATGTCCTTTCATAGAAAAATGGAACCAGAGATAAATAAACTTTACCCCTTAACCAAGCTTCATGATGCAGGTTCTAAGCATGAGGGTGGAGGAGTTAAGCAGAGTTTCCCCATTGCCAAGCGAGGCATACCGAGCGCTGTGGGAGTGTGTTGTGAGGAGCACCAACCACACACTGCTGGAGGGATTTGCATCTGCTCGCAAGTGCACCAATGAGGGAAGGTCACTCATGCAGTTAGATTACCAGGTGAGCAGTTGGTTTGTTTTCACATGATGGAACTAGGCTACTCCCGCAGCTTGATTACTAAGTCATGGTTGTGTTTTTCAGCCAGCCTTGATTATGAAGTTGGAATGCATATCCCTGGTTACTGTTCATATCAAACCACCAATCTGACCACACTTGGCCATCAAATAAACTGAAAGCAATTAGGGATCTTTGTCATGTTTGAACAATGTGCTGCAGTATGTAATTTTGAATCCATCTCCTAATGTACCAGTGAGGGAAGATTGCATAATTATGTAATTAGCTTGAAGGTGATTACAGTATTGTGTAACTTTACTGGGATGGTTTACAGTAGTCATGTGTAAAGAATGGAGAATGAGAGATGGACTAGGAGAGTATATGTGAGTGAAGTGGACAGGGAGTGGGTAGGGGGAGACCGATGATGAGGTGAAGAGATAGAGTGGAGAGATATTGTGTATGTATTAGTTGGTATGAGCAGGAGGGAGGGCAGCTGAATGGGTGACATGGAGGCAGTTTATTTGTGGCCACCCCTTCTGGAACATAGGCAGCTTGTATTTACTCAGCCTCTTTCCTATCAGTATATAGGTGGAGTGATAGAACACATGCCAAGGGGTTGCTGAGAGTATATACTAGGGAATCTGAGTGGAAGAGTTGATATGGGTCCTGCTCTTGATGTAATGAGTCATTTTGGTGTCCCATGGAAAAACAATAATGGATGATGACTTAGGGATTTGTGTCGGAAAAAGATATATGTAAGTACGGTACAGGTGTTTCATATTTCACACACAAACATACATTTATGTGAAGCTACAGAATGTGGTGAAAGTTTTTGGCATATCAGAGAGAGCCAGGATTCCGGGGGCTTGAAGAATGAGTGAATGGAACCGTGGCCTATTAGATTAAGCAGACTTGGGCTGTCTGGACATTGCTACTCCTCACCCTGCCCTAGGGTGGGAAAGGAGGTCTGGATGATGATGAGATGATGATGATGATGATGATGATGATGATGATGAATGTACCTGGTATAGAGAGACTGGTGAGAAAGTTAAATGAAGCGTGGTTGATAATGAACATACAGAAAGCAGAAAGAGGGGAAGATGCATGGGATTTATAGTGTCAGAATTGAGAGAAGATGGTACAAAAGTTTTTCTTATCATCATACTGTAGTACACAAAGTAAAACTGAGAGGTGCATGGAAGAAAAGATGACATAAGAAGGATTTACTTTACTGGTATTGTTGTTGTTACAGCAATTCCTGATGAAACTGGAGTGCCTAACATGGGTGCGACCGCTTCCTGACAAGTCTCTGGTGGAGGCATTTATTAAGGCCTACTACTTGCCTGAAAGTGCCCTGGAGGAGTGGGTGAGGCAGAGTGGAGGTGACTACTCCCCACGTCATCTAACAGCCCTCACTGCCACCATGACACATATCAGTAAGCGTGCCAGGCAGAGGATTGCTGTCATGGTTGAAGAGGGTGGGAAAAAGACTTAACATTGGACATATAGGTGGTTGAATTTGAAAGTGTATATGCATGGGTGAGGCGGGATGGGGATCCTTGCAACCCTCACTGCTACCAGGATGTACATCAGTAAGCACACTAGACAGAAGACTGCTGTCATTGTTGAAGAAGATGAATAAAATGCATCACCTCTGGATAAATACATGACAGAAATTTAAGGTTTCTGAAGCAGAGGTAGAGGACTTCCCCCTGTGGCACCTCACTGCCCACATTGACTCCATGATGTGTATCGGTAAGCAAGCTGGGCAGAGAATTGCTGTCTCGTTGAAGTGTGTAAAAAAAAAAAAAAAAAAAGTTGGATTAAAGCATAGGTGGTTGCAGTTGTACGTCTTCAGTTACTGCTAGCTTGACTTATAAATAAATCTGCCAAGCAGAGAATTGCTGTTGAAGAGGGTAGGAAAGACTGAAGTTCCTGGATGAAGAGGATGGAAAAAGTCCATGACAGAGCAGGGTGGGAAAAATTCTTACAGATATGTTGTCAAGACTGCGAGGTCTTAGGTGTATTGATACTCCTAGTTTCTGATGGTCATATATAGAATAATTTCAAGCATTAGATGTGGTGTGCCTACATGCCATATTGCAGAGTGCATTCAGCAGTGGGGCAGAGAAGCCAAATGCACCTCACCTTTTTCATGGGTTTGACAAATGGCTGTCATAAATTAGGGGCATGACTACTTGTGGTTATCAGTTTTATTAATGTGGCTGTTAACTCTTTCAAGCATATATATTTTGTTTCCTTCTTCCCTCAAGCATATATGCCTTCTTTTCTTCTCTCAAGCATAGGCTATGTCTTTTTTTTTTTTCTTTTCTTGCTATCACTAGTTGACTTTATTCAGTTTAGACAAAAATTAACTAGTGGTTTTACTGATTCCCTTCATTACAAAAGGTCTGCTCTAAGGTGAATTCTCTAAAATTGGCTGGAGGTAGCAAGAGTAAACTAATAAAGCATTTTATCTGATTCAGAGGTTAAACTTTGGTTATATAGATGCTTGACTTTGAATGTGTGAGCATGTATATATGTGTATAACTGAATGTGTGTGCTTGTATACATGTCTCTGTATTTGTATCTGAATGTGTGTACAGTACATATTCATATGCTGATATGAAGATATGTTTTAATGTATTTTTTTATACATGTTAGTACTGAATATGAATATTGTTGTATAAACATGTATGTAATATATACATACATATACATTAGTGGAAGTGTGTTGTGTGTGTGAAAATGAAAGTTTAATTCAGATTCGATAATTTTTTCAGATACAGATTAATGTGGAAGGAAAACAGAGAACCATAATCCCTTACAGCATAATCAAGAAAGTCTGTGAGAGATTTTTGCACTGTGTATAATTGTCCATTCCATTTCTGTGAAAACTGCAGATTTGTTAATGTTGAAAAATACTGTAGAATGATATTAAGATTTGATGCACTATTTTTTAATGTAGGGATGCAATATTTTGCTGTATTGTTCAGCATTCACTAATTATGGTGTATATTGAGTAGTTTTATGTCCTGAACAATTCCATTTTAAGTATTTTTTTAGTAATTTACATATTAGGTGTACACTAATTTACTATAAATGCTGCAATTCATACTATAAGTACTGTAATACTAAGCTGGTTTGCAGGTATGCAGCTGGCTATACCAGGTGCAGTATTTGCCCTAGTCAGAATCCCCTTATCTCAAGTCTAGGATGAAGGCATCAGTATATGAACATAGTTTCATGTGTGTATAGTCAAGGACATTAGCTGGCTTAGTATTCCACCGTGTCTACTTGAAACTTAGTGTAGAGTAGCTATGTCTGTCACTTGCCTCCCTGGTGCATCACATCACAGTGCACCAAGCCTCCTTCAGCTTGGAACGGTTAGTCAGCAGAGGAAAATGTGTGGTAGAAGAGATGAAATATTAGGCAAACTTTTATCCTTGATTGAATACACACCAGACACACCTATGCTTGTCAGATATTTCTGCTTGTAGTAGAAGGTGTAAGTTGTTCATGAGCTCTAGTTAATAACCCTCCTGTGTCACATTTCACTACCTTGTTTTCATCTTCCATATGCTTCACATGTCTTTTTCATAATATATTTTGAAACTTTATGATTTGTCTTCCCTATCATTATTCCTGCAGTTGCTCTTTTGTGACTGATTCTTTTCAATGTATCCCTTTCTCATCCATTCCCTCGTCTTTTCTGCTTCTCTTTCCCTTCCCAGTTCCTTGTCCTCAGCATATCCCCACCCTATCCCTTTCTGTCTGTCTGTCTATCTGTCTGTCTGTCTCTGTCTGTCTGTCTGTCTGTCTGTCTGTCTCTCTCTCTCTCTCTCTCTCTCTCTCTCTCTCTCCATCCCCTCACTATCCCTCCTTCCTCTTACCATCCCTTGTTACTCATGAATTCCCTTTCATCTATGTTTGTTAATTTTTCTCCTCCCCCTTTATTACCCTTTCTATATTTCCTCTCTCTTTCATTTCCCCTTTTGTATTTGTCCTTTCTTTATAATTTCACTGTTTCCCTTCTTTCTCTGTTTCTTTCCTCTGTCTGTCATTTTCCCTCTGTATTTCCTTTCTCTTTCTGTATTTCTGTGTCCCTCCTGTTCCCCTCTCTTTATTTTTCCTCTCTTTCTGCTTTTTCCATCGCTTTCATTCCTCTTATCATCGCCACACTTCCGTTTGCATCAACTTTGGCTTTACATAGTGCTTAACACACACTCAGGTATAGGAATCTCATGGCTCAGTATTTTAATATTCATGGATGAGTTATGTCAGTTACCCACAGCTTTACTGATATAGCCGTGTCACGATGAGAGTTATAAGTTTAAAAATTTTTTATGTTGTAGCAAGCTTAAAATACAGTAAGATCTGCTTAAGTTGGATTAATTGGGGATGATGTTTGTCTGTCTTATCTGAACACCTGACTTGTCTGTGATAACCCCATCTCTAGGGAAAAGTAGAACATTTTTGCTATTAAAAAATATATTGAAAAATTCAGTTAAACCCCTCCTACATGGCTATTTCAAGAAGATTTTCAGTTTTTCTTATAGAATGGTTATATCCCTAGCAAATAAGAATAAAAGTGACAAGAAGTATAAGACTTATTATATTATTAAACTTAAATAGTAAGTTTATGTATGTGTGTATTTACAGTACATTTATGCCTCTGGTAGTTCACTTTACCTCATGAGTGGGACTTAATGTGATGTATTCATGTTGTCACCCAGACTACAACTGAATGTGGGTGGCAACAACTGATCACTCACAAGTCATAAACAAGCCGAAATTGCATCCAGTTTATGGGAGTTTCCGACTTAAAGAAGTTTGATTTAAGGAGGTCTTACTGTAATCATACTGAAGGGTGAACTGATTTTCAATTATCATTACAAGAAGTGTGTCTTTTAACCTACACCGTGGAAATGTTAAAAGGAAAAATTATTTGAGTATTTATTATTTAGAAATTCTCACAGGTGCTGTGTGACTGTTGTGTGTGTATTTGTTAGATGCATTTTTGAGATTATTGTGAAGTGTGTGATATGTATGCGTAATTTGAATCCAAATTTAGTTCATTCATTAACAGAACAATACTTTAGCTGCATCCTTTTTAGTGCACTTGGTTTGGGTCTAAAATAAGTAATTTCTCAGAGTGCATTTGTCCACCCACATATCAACACCAAACTTCCAACAAAGCCTCACGTTTCACTTCTCGGACACTAATACCCATTTTCTTTGTTGTGATATGGTAGGGATATCTATGTATTTTAAGGGAAAGGGGCTTAGAGGCTTTGTGGATAATTATGGAAGAGCAAAGAAATGTGTTTACAAAATTCAGGCATAATTATAGCACAAATAGATGGATGTGCAGTGTGTCCCTATATGCAAGGCGTGGGGGGGCTAGGTTTATGATGGAAGAGTTGAGAGGTAGGATGGGACTGGAATATATTGGTGTTGTAATGAAGGGAGGTGGATTGAGGTGGTTTGGGCATGTGGAGAGGCTGGAGGAGGATGATTGGGTGCAGAAAGTGAGAAATGTTAATATTAGGGGTGGGGCTGTGAGGGGTAGACCAAAAAAAGGCCTGAAACGAGGTCATTAATTGAGACCTCATGGTTAAGGGACTGAACAGGGAGGCTGCCAGAGATTGAGTAGCATGGAGAGCCACCATTAGGCCAACACATGCATGTTGGAGCCTTAAAAAAAAAAAAAAAAAAAAACAGTGGTAGAGCTCTGGAAACTGCAGATGTGCCATGCTTCCGTCTAATGTGTGGCCAGAGGTTATTTTCTGTCATGTTAAATGCCATGAGGGACATAGGATGATCTGTGGCTTAAATGATATGGGCATAAGTCTTGTATTAGGCCTTCCCACACCTCTGGTCCTCCAGCGCCTCCAAATGGGTAATAAGGAATTAACTGTTTACCATTTTACAGATTCAGAGACTTTTTCTGCAATAGCTGGATTTTGAAACCAGTTATGTAATCCACAGTCCACTTCTTGTACGTCTAGCCACTGCTGCCATCCTCTTTTTTTTTTTTTTTTTTTTTTTTATATAGCGAGCAGTTGTAGGCTGTGTAGATGCTAAAGCATTTCTGCCACTGGAATGGAAAACAGTAGGATACTTAGATGCGCTTTCTAGTGCAATAAAATTCTCCCCTAGATTGTAAGAAGGGGAGTGCTTTTGCCTTTATTATATGTACTGCTGAGAGTGTGAATTATCATGTAAGTCTTAGTGAATTATATCTTTTACTCTAGCTTGGCCAAAAACTGCCACCTCTTCATCTTGAATTCTGAGTTCAAACAAGAGATTAACACTAGAACATGGTGCTAGTTAAGAATTAAGTGCATTGGAAAGGATATAGATGTATAGCGTTATTCTGACACTAAGCAGTGTGAAACATTCTGCAAAAGGACAAAACTCTGGACTAGGGTCAAGTAAAAAAAGATTAATACAGTAGTTCCAGGAGTTGTCCACACCACTGGAAAAAATGGATGAATGGAGCATAATATCCCAATGAAAACTTAATCTATGGAAGAAATTATGCCCATATACTGAAATTGTTTATGTATTGTTTTGATAGAACACTTTTGATCCAGGTTGAACCCTATTTTGGCTAAAACTTGGATCCTCACAGTGGACTACCAGTCAATCAAAATCCTGTAGGGATGGCCATAAACAAATTGCCTCCATGTCATCTTGTCTTCCTCCATCAGGTGTCCTTCCCTCAATCTCATACTACTGTCATTCATAATACAGTACCTCTTCACTCCATCCATCCATCTCGTCCTTAATTTTCCTCTTCCCTTTCACTTTGCCCACATACACTTAACAATAAATATAGCTTCAGTTTGTGGATATAATTTCTTCCTTTTGGCAAAGTGATATCAAGACAGTTTATGCATAGGTTTGTTATACTCATCTCACCTTAACTTGGCTCAGATATTCATCCTTTTGCAGCGTATTTGATGTATCTCACTGGTGGAAAAAAATAATTCTACTACACTATATCCTTTTTATGGCACTCCATCATGAGCAGCATCATATTCTGTGTTAACTGTCTGCTTCACCTTAACATTCAACGAAGAGAGATTACAATTTTAGACCAAGTTAAAATAAACAGAGTAGCCTATAGTTAATACCTGTCAGCTCAGAAGTGCACATTCCAGTGAAGGCCAGTTCACACTGATCAACACCTTTCAGTGCATTTTGTTCCAGTCCATAGACAACATTAATCCACTTTTCTTTCTTTTTTTTTTTTTTTTTTTTTTTTTTCCACAGATAGGCATTTTGAACAGCAGAACATTGATAAGAGCCTTAATAATAATCTTCCTCAGTATGAGAGGCCTTTCATAACTAGAATGTAATCATGTGGTAGCAGCAAGAGAAAGGACATCACCCGGATTCAAGAGGTTAATATATTACAAGCAGTCTCACTATGGGGGTACTGAAAAGGAAACATGACATAATTTTTATTTATTTATGTATGTACAGGTGTACAAAAAAGTATCGTTACTCAGGGGTCTGATAGATATGTAACGAACACCATGATGGCTGCTGTTTCCGAGGGGTTGATACATTCATATCAATGCATTTATTACCCCAAACACAGGAAATGCCTCTTATATCCAATGCATAACCAACATTGTTGGATATGCAGGGGTACCAACAGTTTCCTAGCCCCCTGCCTGTTTTTCCTTAACCATTGTCGTTGTTATATTGTTTGGCACAACGTCGTAACGATACTTTTTTGTACAGTTGTACAGTGTGTGGATTGAGATAATAGCTGGAAGATGAACGTTCCATTTCATTGGTTCACATTCTGGACTTGCATTTCTTAACTTCACCTTCATTATGTGTGGGAATGAGAAACAGAATGCACAGAGCTTGATCTAATGATATGGGATTCTAAAGTTTATCCTGACCTACATGGTTGGACTGATTGTGTTTGAACATGTTTGATTCAAACCTCAATTTGAACAGGCCTTGATACTGTACTTTCTTATTTTATGTTCTTTCGGTATAAAATTATTAAAGAATGATTGGTTTATTATGTTTTTATGAGATTAAAAAACATATTGAGTTTGATCTTATTGGAGTAAAGTTAATTCAGGCATTAATAACTACAGTATGGACATTAAACTTTAGGTAACCTTCACGAGTCCAAGTCAGTTGCATAAAATCGAAATGTAATGGAAAACAATGTAGGTGAAATATTTCAGGCCTTCCAAGTTTGTATTTGTCCACGCTTATTGTTATGAGATAGGCAGATGGTAAAAATAGTTGGCTATATAAACTTCTTGTAGTACTGATATGTTCAGATGGCCTTCACATACCATACGGTAATTGTATGCATATAAGTAGCTGTTGAGGGAGAAAACATAATAGTATTTGTAATATTCATATTTTCTTTATCATTAATCTTTAAAATAAAAATTTATATATTCTCTACAGTGTACTCTTTATGCATTAGATTTCCTGTACCTGATATAGTGTAGTATACCTTCCCATTCTTACAACTTTCCTAACTTTACAGCCTCTCTAGCCTAACCACCTTCCTGACCTGACTCCCCTTTAACTTTGAAAAGGAGGATGCAGGTATAGGCCCAGACTGCACTGGATCAAGACTAAATTGGTTGACCACAATAACAGTACAGTAATAATTTCAGCAGGGTAGCAGTATGGAGCACTGCCACCCACCATCACTTCAGCACACACATACACACACAGAAATATTCCTCAGCACCTTCCCGATTCTTCTAAAAGAGGATGTTGGACTGCAGATTAAGTCAACTTTAGTCTATAGTCCACCGAGTTTACGTTTCAGATGAACCTTGACACAATCCTACCACGGTACTGTTATACCACACTAGTTTTTTTGTTTTTTTTTCCTCCAGAAAACATACAGTAGTTGTTTTTCATAATGACGTCCTACTCATGTTTATTACATTTCTTTCAAGAGGATGCGATACACCCAGCATCCTCCATTTTACGGCTACCAATAGTTTGGTTTGTCGATATTATGATTCGGCTATTATCTCGATAGTTTGCGTGTAATTTGAAATAAAGTCTATATGTAGAGAGGAAGATTGCAACGAAAATCTTCAGTAACTCAAATTAACAAAATATACTACAAACAATGCGACATTTTATTCATCAACCAATCATACATTCGGAGCGACGCTTGGGCAGGCAGTGGACGAAGACAACATTGGAACATATTCAAAATGGAGGTACTGTACACGTGAAGTGTGTGTGCATCAGTTTTCCATCTCCCTCGGGTCTTCTACGCTTCTGGCCTGTTTATTCTTCCTCAAAGGTGAGTAACTGTGTCACTGATGCTTTAGAAATAGTTATTATGCCACTCTTACCAGCATAGAATTCTAAGTTTATGTGTTGACCTCAGTGTCTTTGCGTTTAGAACGGATACCATGATTAATTCTTCATACCTTCATACCGAGTAGTCTGGCTGAAAGGCTTGCGCCTGTATGCCAGGTTCCTTTACACTATTGTGATCTAATTTGTCCACACGCAACATTTTCTGGCAGCTGAACACATTCTAGGTTTCTGTCTCTATAATACAGAACGTCTGGGCAATATGATGAACGGGGATGAATAAAAAGAGATAAATGTTATTTGGTTATCCTCGGAAATGACGCCGAGCCAAGCAATAGGTCGGAAAAAGTCGGAGATTGTGTATGCTTGAATTGTGTCAGTTTTCACCTCCGTTGGATTTCTGAGTGTCTCTCTGGATTGATTCGTCATTTACTGTGAGTGCCGGTGTCACTGATGCTGTATGAATGCGTATTATACCATTCTTTTGATCATTAGGTTTATGTGCGTCTTTTTTTCGATGTGATGTTTAGAACTGTAGTACTTTAAAATAAAGTTTTATGCTGATGATCTTACAGAGTATGAAATATTTTGCCCACCAGATGCGAATTATTGCTCATAGTTGAGATTGCTTTTATATGATATTTAAAATGTTTAAGAAAGGCAGGTAGGCTGCTGGGTATTGTGTATGTGCGAATTATGTGCTCCAGTTTTTACCCCCGTTTGGTTTGAGTCTTCGTGTTATATATGTTCTTCCTGCATACAGGCGTCACTGATGTTTTAGAAATGGCTTTTACATCACCGTTTAGCACAGGGTTGTTTATGTGCAAGTATGTGTATCTAGCTGTTTTGGCGTACCGTACATTTAGAAGTGGAATACCTGCATACTTTGATGAATTTTGATATACAGTAGGCCTACTGGATAGTGTTATTCATGTGTTCTTCCATATCAGGAAATCGTAATTTGCTCGCTTGAAGATAAGTATTGTGCCTATTCATGTTGCAGCCAGTCTGATAGGTGTTTAGGAAGGGGAAGTGTAGGTTATAGTTTATAAGGAAGGTAATGGAGCAGGGAAGGAGAACATTCGTACGGTGTGCAGATGAAAGACAACTAACGAGCAGCTGCTTCTCGTAACCAACATCACAGGAAAAACAGAGATGGTGTAGATATTCCTGTCTCTTGTTCTTGCTGAAAAAAAAAGTAAAAATCCATTACAATCTTCAACTCTTAGGATTAATTTTTCTTTAAGATTTTTTATATACTTACCATAAGTCAAAGCCCAATCAATTTTGAGATTTGTTTATTCAGAATCCTCTTTTTCAGTCAACAATGCAAGCTTCAACTGAACTCTTGGAAAATAGACACTGGCAAGGAACATAAAATGACAAATACTGTGTGTGTGTGTGTGTGTGTGTGTGTGTGTGTGTGTGTGTGTGTGTGTGTGTACGCGGGCGCGTTCGTAAGTTACCATCCATAGACACCTGCAACACCCAGGGGGACATATGGTGACAGGGCCAGAGAGAGTTGAGGAATGGCAGAGGGCAGTTAAGGTGGGGATGTGAGATACCCGAAGAAAAGTCGCTGGCCGCAGTGGGCATGAAACCTGCGTCGGCCCGGCCCTTGCAGTCAGACACGTTACAAATCACGCTATGGTCATCGCCACAGAGTGCATAGTTTCCGAAAATACTTCAGTTGCCCATGAACAGATATTAGTTTTCTTTGGACTTTTGGCTGTTTGTAGCATAAGCTTGTGCACTAGCTGTTTACGTCAAAAATTTCTTTGGCCTAAGAGCATGAGTATTTTTTAGATGGTAACAAACCTTTCACCATATGCTGTATACTCGTGTACGTTCGGGAACTTACGCTCACTTACCCAGACAGTTCAGCAGATTTCGTCCCAGTCCACTCTAATGCGAAAATCCATACTCGAAATATAATGTGTATTGCACAAGAATAATCTTCAGTATCATTTACATGGGGCCGAGTAATCATCTCTAAACTGTTTTTTAGGGTACAAGTATAATTTGTCGCTGTATCTGCATTACGAGTAGGCTATTGTGAGAAGCCGCATGACAGACTCATGGTAAATCTGCTTATTAGAGAAATTGACTGGCCTAGGAATTATATAGCCTTTGGGATCTCTTGGTTACAGGAAGAGAACAAACTTGAATTGCAAAGAAAGTATTCAAGATATTAGATTACATTTATTCCTTACAGGAGCGTCCGCAGGATTTTTTTGTAAGGGGGGGGGGCAAAATGAAAGAAAATATACATATATGTGCGGTCATGGGCGTCCGGAGAGGGGGACCGGGAAAGTTCCAAACACACTTTGGAATTCCAAGGGGGACAGTTGCCCCCCTTGCCCCCCCTTCCGGACGCCTATGGTTCCGTAACTTGGTTTCCTATATAATTTCAAGTGTTTGGTAATCGAATAATACTGTTTTTTGTCGTGGAAAAGTTATATCTTGTATGATTATTATTTAGCAGCTTTTTATTTATTTATTTATATTTTTCTGTTTTCATCTGTCAGTGGAAACTACATATAAACATGTCTGGCTACACATTCTTACCCTTTTTCTGTGCAGTGCAGGAGCTAACCAGTAGCCCCACTATTCCATAGCCTTTTTGCAAGTGGTAAGCTTAGAAACTGTCTTCCTCAGTCTGTCTCGCCCACTGCCTATAACCTCCAATTAAATGACCTCCAGCCTTTAAATCGCGAAACCTTGACGCATCTCGAAAATAAATGAGTCGATTTTTTTTTTTTTTTAAGGAACAAATTTTTGCAGCTCTTAGCTATGGTTTCATCATATATATATATATATATATATATATATATATATATATATATATATATATATATAAGAACCGCATCAGAAGGATATAATATTGTGGGCAATATGCTCGTATCCAGACAACCCAAGTATTCAGCTGGCCGACAAAACCTGCCCGATAACAGCAATGAGAGAGAGAGGCTGGAAGTGGACTGCCCTCACCTGCCCGAGCAGCCCGACTTCCTTCCTGATCCTTGAGTGGCTGCCTGGGTACGATAACCACATTTATTTCCCCATAATCCAAAATGCATTATAAAACTAACGTTATACGGATTCCTGCCAACTTTTCCTTATAATTACGCTACATTCAAACACCCTTTCCCCAAATCATCCCCCAGATTATGATCTCTCACAAATGAGCTAAATCGCCCAGAAAATGGAATTAGGGGAAACGAAGTGTATCCTACTCCCGCCAGCCCCCATCACCATCATCTCCCGCCCACCTGCCTACTAAAATGACGCTTTCTTTTCTTTTGCATCTCGGCCGAATAGTGGATTTCAGACTAACATAATTATCGCCCTTATGGCCGTAGGGGATAAATGTGGATTTTCCTTGCGCTGGCAAGGATCGTGGGCAGTAATCTGGAGGAGGTAATGATGAAAGCAGAAAGGGTAGGGGCAGTTGAGATTTAGAGGGAGGGAGGGAGAGAGAGAGAGAGAGAGAGAGAGAGAGAGAGAGATTTTACCTTATGGTTTAATCTCTCTCTCTCTCTCTCTCTCTCTCGCTCTCTCTCGTGCTCTCTCTCTCTCTCTTTCTCTCTCTCTCTCTCTCAAAAAGAAAAATGTTTAATTCTCAAAGGAAATGTGTTCAAAGGGTCATCCAGGGGTCAGATCTCTCTCTCTCTCTCTCTCTCTCTCTCTCTCTCTCTCTCTCTCTCTCTCTCTCTCTCTCTCTCTCTCCCCATTCACGTCAGGTCATATTGTCTGTAGCCTTCCCGGAAATTGTCGGTACCCTGTTGTTGATTGTATTATTCTTGTTCTTCCGTTCCCTCATTCAGGCTTCTCATGAAAATCGGCGAGTTTATCGATTGTATATGCTCTGACGTGTTTGTATGTATGTATGCATGCAATGACGTTGGCATTGTGTAAGCTATGTAGGCTATGTATATTTAGTATGTATAAATATGGATGTATGTTTGAGTGTTGAGCTTGTATGTTTGCATGTATCCAAATTCCGAATCTTTATAAGGGTCCAAATACCTTGCAGTCGGAAAAAAAACAAAAACACTCAACATTGTAAAGAAAAGCACGTGGTTCAAACCAAGACGAATATAATTTAACTAACATGACAGAAAGCTTAAAAAGTCATTTGAGAGAAATTAAATCATAACGTTTAGATGACTTTAAAAGCATACCGAGTAAGTTAAAGGTCATTTAGGTAAGTACCGTACTGTCATCCGAGATTTAATTTACAGCACGTTCTTTCATTAGTCCCAACCACGTCAGTGTGATACCGTATTTTTAAATCTTTCAGTGTGATAATTTTAATTTTATTCAGACTTGTTCTTTTACACTAACTTGCCGTAGATTTTCGTCCCATTGCAGTTAATTTCACATAGTTCAGTGGAGGAAAAAGGCAACACTACTGCTGTGCATCCTTTCCGTAGCAATTGCTAACAAACATCTTATGTAATTGTTAATCTGCGCTTGCAACCCAATATTTAAAACAGAGATGGCAGTTTTTAGGCCAGGTTAGAATGAAAAGAGTACAATGACAAACGACTTCATTTACCTCAAAATTCACGTAGCTAAGGTGTTGGTGCAAATATTAACTATATATTTCCTAAGGTTCGTATTATTTGAAAAAAAGATGATGACACAAAGGCGTCCCGTTTTTTTTTTTTCTTTTATTCATAATTTTGAAAACTATGTACAATAATCATTTTACGCAGCTGTATGGCAGGGAGAGAGTCTTGAGATGTTTGTATAACCCAGCAGTCGTGATACACAATTATGTCGGTTCCACCACATGAAGATGTCTCTCTAGCACCGACAGCAAGCTTAAAAGAAAAATAAAAAAGTTCTGCCTTGTTGCTGGATGCTCTTTATACCATGGCAGGCAGGCTAACTCTATCTATTGTGCACAAAGATCCCATAAACGACTGGTAGAAATTAGTTACATGTTTACACCTTGGCGCATGCAGCCTTCAATAATAGACCTTGTGTTCCAAAGACAAGTGGTTCTGTATAAGTAGGATAGCGAAGACTCAAGTGGTAATTTTTTTTACATTGCGGATATTTGAGGCTGAACACTTGAGTATTTATTTATTCATTTATTTTTTTTTTTTTTTTAGCTAGTCCCTTTTTATTTTAGCGGTCCCATGTATGAGATTATCACATACTACCATCAAACTCAAGAGGGCGTCACAGCGTAGAATTAATGTTTGTGGCGACGGGACTTCATTCTGGCATGCCTGAGATAGCCTGTGGGTTTTCTGAGTCTATATTAAAGCGAGAGAACACCAGGGTCATTTTCATTGAGTTTGTTGCTATGGCCCCAGGTTCATCTTATCGTGAACTCGGTGGACTACAGGCTCTATTCTCGTTTTTTTTTTTTTTTTTTTTTTTTTTTTTAAAGCAAGAGCCAAAGAATATGTTTGCAGTTGTCCTGCTTCAGAATACTATCATCCTTTCTGGGGACAGGGAGTTAGTTGGACATTATATACAACCAGACACTGGAGTCAAGAAGTTGTATCAGTGTCACCACAAACTTAAGTGTCCCTCTCCGGCATCTTTGTGTACCTTTAATTGCGTATATATGTGGGCGTTTAGGTATACTCATACTCCTTCATTTATGAAACTGGTTTACTCTGTGTGTGTGTGTGTGTGTGTGTGTGTGTGTGTGTGTGTGTGTGTGTGTGTGTGTGTGTTTCCCTTATTGAGTACTTCCCATAGCCTGTGACCTCCAGTGTTTTCTCTGGAATGGACGACTTTTTGCAGGTAGATTGCCTTTAATTCTTTCCATTTTCTTTACAAAAAAGGGAAAAAATCATAGTTGCGACATAATGATTCTGTTTCTGATAATATAGTAATTCACTTTTATGGAGAATTAATAACTGTAAAGAAATAATTAACTCATAATCTGGACAATTCTAGTATCTTATTCTAGCCAACGCGAGATGAGTTTATTCAGCTAAGAGTGAGCTGCAAGTACCTGAGAGCGTTAATACTGTCACCCTTAATTCTCTCACAATCGGAACAACTCTAGTATTTTATCATAGTTAACGTCTGTGGATTTTATTCAGATGATTGTGTCACACGAGCCTGTGAGGGTTAAGATCCTTTATGAATATTTGGGTCCTGACGCGGTACACCAGCACGCAGTGTTACTGATATAATCGGATGGCTCCACTGCCCGGATACACAACCGTCCATCAAATCTCTTCCTATCTCCCGAAAGGAGGATAGTGAACTGTAGAAGGGCGGCTTAGCATACAGTCCACCGGACTCACGTTTCACTTGAGCCAGGGGCAACAACAACAATATCTACAATTACAAGATTAATCATCATCATCATCATCTTCATCATTATCATCATCATCAGGAACAACAACAACAACAGTAATAATAACAACAACACACATGAGTATTTGCCTTGACCTTAACTTGGGAGCAAAGATATCAAGCCAGCATTACCAAACTCGCTTGACAGAAGGTCCTCTAGGAAACGTGAGTAGCAAACGTGTAACCAAGGTCTTGCGTGTAACAGGGGTCCATGGGTCGTTCGTCCAAATGTAAATAAACCCGCGTGCTTTGCTTGAGATAAACTCTGCCACGTGCTTGTTACGTCCCTCTCAAAACAAGGTGATGGGACTGTGACTGTACTAACTTAGGTTGCACAATTAAGAACACCAAATGCAAAATGAAGGAATGCTTTCAGAATGATGATGAAGAATGTGTTACAGAGAGAAAAGGGAAGTGAAAAGGCAGAAGACAATCGCAGTTGCGTGCTTGCCCCGCCCCTCTAAAATGTGATGGGACTTTGCCTTTATATTACTCGAGAGTGCGAAATTCAGAATGAGAGGTGCAAGCTGAAAGAGTAATTTGTGAATGGCTGTGAAGAATGTGTTGTGTAGAGAGAAAATGAGAATGGATATGAAGGAGAAAAAGACGAAGTGTGAGGATGGCTATGAAGGGAAGCTTAAGGAGAAGGACGAGATGAAGTTGAAAGGGAGAGAGGAAGTAGAAGAGATGGCGAGAGGAAGAAAAGAGCAAGAGGAAGTAGAAGACAGAGGAAGTACGGTAGAAGTGAGGAAGCAGATAGGTGCAGGTGTGCGGATTTGAATTTCCATCCTAACAGTTCCCCAAAATATGTACGCTTACTATTCCCCTCCATACATTTTGAAACGCTAAACGTAATATTACACAAATATTATCCACTAGTTTGTCGTGTATATGAATAATTGGTGTCTGTTTCTGATATCTGTAGATGATTTTATTTAGTTTAGGATAGACTTTTCGAACTGATTAACCATTTCAGCACTAACTTTCCTATTTAAGCTTTCTATCCCTCTTCCCTTCTGTCTTTTTCTTCCCTCTTCTTCTATTCTGTTTTTCCCAATTTCTTCTCTTTTTCCCTCTTCTTCTCCCTTGCTTTTTCATTTTTTCTATTTTCCCCTCCTCATCTCCCTTTTCCGTCTTTTCCGTCTTTCTTTTCCCTTGCTTTTCCTGTCTAGTTTTTCTTTCCATCTCCCCTTCTCCTTTTCCTCCACCATCCTTCTCCCTTTCTGTTTGCCCTTCTTTTCTCTTTTTCCTTCCTTCCTTCCCTCCATCCTTTTCTCCCTCACTCCCACCCTCTCACCCTCTTACCCAGAGGTCACTGTACCCTGTTTCCGTACCACATACATATTCCCGCCAAATGTATATCATGAGCCAGTATTTTCTAATTCTCTCTCTCTCTCTCTCTCTCTCTCTCTCCTGGACCGAGCGAGTTACATAATTCCAACGAGGTGATCTTGCTTAATGTTATGTCTTACTCAGTTGAAAGAAGTAAGATAAAAGGATAGAAGAGAGAGAGAGAGAGAGGGGGGGGGGCTGGTGTAGTGTGGCGTGTAGGGGAGGGAAATAAAGAGTCACATACCGGACGTTAGCTGCCCTCTCACCCCTTTCTCTACTCGCTTTCTGTGTGTGTGTGCGTGTGTGTGTGTGTGTGTGTGTGTGTGTGTGTGTGTGTGTGTCATAATACACCAAAGGCTACATAGTCAGATGTACAAGAACTTTTTATATTCTTAAAAAAACAGAAATCGAATTATAGGCCTTATTTTAGAAACTAATTGATAATATTTTTTTAGGTCAAAGCATACACATACGACTGAGGAACAGTATATTAGCATAGATTAAGGTATTTTGCCTTATTGTGTTTACAGTGAATATATTCCTGTTGTTTCCTAGGATGGCTTTTTCTTTTTTTCATTTTCCTGCCGTCCTGTATGCTAGAAGGAGTGGTGTACGTGCCATGACCTCATTCTGGGAGAGCTTTTCACATACAGTAGAATTTTTATCATAATTTGCATTACCACAGGAGCTAGCTTCATATATTGGCATTATATATCTGATTAGTGTACTTCTGTGTACTCCTGTGCTTCACTTCTTCCTTCCTCCTCTCCCTTCCTCCCTCTTTACTTTCTTCCTTTCTTTCCTTCAAATCTCCTCCCTCCCTCCCTCTCAACCCCTTCCTGCTTCCCTCCCTCCCTCCTCCCAGCCTCTTCCTACCTCCCTCCCTCCGTCCCAGCCTCTTGCCACCTCCCTCCCTCTCTCCATCCATTCTACTTATCTTCCTCTCTCCCTCCCCTCCTTCCTCCTACTTATATCCCCCCTTTCCTCCCCCCTACTTATCCCCCTCCTGCCTCCCTCCGTCCCAATATCCGCTTCCTGCTTCCTCTCGGCAAAGTGAATGACAGGAATTTGCTGTGTTTGGTTAAGCTTAAGTTGCTCGGAATTAGCGCTGTGTATCTGCGTGTCTGTCTGTACTAATTTATCATGTAGTGTCTTTACTTGTGTTTTACATATCTTTATATGCACGTAAGGAAAATAAGTATTGTTTGGCTGTTCATCTATCTATATATCTGTATGTGTGTATGTTCGTCTCGTATTGTTTTTATTCGTATTAGCTATTATTATTATCATCAATGTAATAGTTATAATTTATGATGTCTAATTACACTGATGCTGATGTTTTCCTAGTGACAATAAACATCAATTAGTGTTTACAGGTTACTTAAGTGGGTAATCCTCTTAGGGTCAGTTTACTTTCTAATCCATGTTATCCTGACCACCCCCCTTGCTCTTTCCTGCTTTCCCCTCACCTGTTTGTTTCACTTTACCTGTCCTTCTCTGTCCTTCCCCCCCCCTTCTCTCTCTCTCTCGTTTCCCTGTTTTCTGGCTTACCCTACGTGTCCTTTCCTTTCATTTATACCTGGGGAGCGCGGTAGCACAGTGGTAGCGCGCTGGACTCGTAATCGGGGGATTGCGAGTTCGAGCCTCGCCCGGGCTGCCGTGCTGGGAATGGTAGCTCGCTCCCGTAACCCTAGCGGGGCTATATAGTCCAATACAGGGCTTAGCTTGGGGGAACTCCATTTCTCCCATTTTTTCCATTTATACCTACCTATCCTCTAATCCTCTCCCCCGTCCATCCTTCCTTCCTTTGTTTCTACTGACCTACCTACCCACTCACTCACCTACCTACCTACCTACCTACTTAACTACCTACTTACTAACGGGCAGTGCGTGGCCACACAGATGGGATGAGTGTTCTGGGTAAGGTAAATGTGGAGAGGTGTTTGGAGGGAAGGAGGGAGACAGAGAGAAGGAAAGGAAGGAGAAGGAAGGAGGAAGAAAGTAAGGAAGGAAATATGGAGAGAGGGAAGAAGGAAGGAAGAAATAAAGAAAGGAGAGAGAGAGAGAGAGAGAGAGAGAGAGAGAGAGACCTGTACTACCGTTACCATACATACCTTCCTTTCACCACACAGCCTTCCACCTTTCAATTACTGTTCCAAAAAAAATGCCTGGTGATTAACCTTCCATACATCCTTACCTGGGGATTGGAAAGAGGGTGGGGGGAGAGATTGGAGGTCAGGCAGGTAATGATGAAGGGTGGAGGGGGGTATTAAGTGCTGGATAAGCCCCCTGTTTGATCCTTTTTTGACCGTGGATAGTGATGACCTTGTTTGACCTGTCACGTGATGGGGGTGAATTATGTCGGGGATGAGCCGAAAATAGGGGTGAGGAAGGAGGGAAGGAAGGAGGTAGGGAAGGAGGGAAGAAGGAAGGAAAGCAAGAGAGAAGGAAGGAAGGAAGGATGTATGAAAGATGGAAAGAAGTTAAGGAAGATTGAAGGGAGGAAGGGATGGAGGGAGGGAAGGAAAGAGAGAGACAAATGGAGAGAGGGACGAAAGGAAGGACGAGGTGGAAGAGATGAAGAAGAGAGGGAGAACTGAAGTGGAAGAGAGAGAGAGAGAGAGAGAGAGAGAGAGAGAGAGAGAGAGAGAGAGAGAGACGGCGTAGATGATGGCATTGAGGTGACGGAGGGTAAGTGTGGTTTGAGTTACACACAAGGCAATTCACGGACAATGGCTGGGAGATGGAGTATGAGTATGTGGTTTTGGGGTGATGGTGGTGGTGGTGGTGATCGTGATGTGGTAGTGTTGTGGTGATGATAGTGAGTGTGGAAGATGTGGTAGATGGTGTGATGGTGGTGTAGGTTAGTGATGGTGGAGATTATGGTGGTTGTGGTAGCTGATGGTAGTGGTCGTAGGTTTGGTAAGTGTGATGATAGTGGTAGTTGGTGATGATAGTAGTGATTGTGGTAGTAAATGACAGTGATGATGGGAACTTATGTGATGGTGCTAGTATGACAGTAGAAATGAGTGTGGTGATGATGGTTGTGTGAGTGTAGTGGTTATGGTAGCTCATAGTGTAGTGCAGTATGAGTGGTAGTGGTGGTGGTGGTGGTGGTGTGGTGGAAGTGGTTGTGGTGGTGGTAGCTGGTAGTAGTGATAGTGACTGGTTATGACAAAAACAGTGTTCAAAGATGTATTACTGATGAGAGAGCTAGTGTACTTGGGATTAGAAACTAGAGACGTAGGTTGTCCAAGTGAATTTAAAGTGTTATCGTTGGCTTCTTTTCACTTGACGGAACTAGGCCACTCCTAGAACTTGAGTGTTAAGTCGTGGTTGCATAAAATTCAATTAGCCTTAGTTGTGAGGAAGAAATGAGTCTCCTTGGTTACTAATCAAAATAACCTTCCAGTTTGACTACACTCAGTCGTCAGTTGAAGTGAATGGCGTTAGGGAAACAAGCATTATAATCTACTTAGTCTCTTCAGTCCAAACAAATCTTTAGTAGTTTATTATCGGTATCTCTAGATGATTTTATTATGGTTAGTAGAGAGTACTTGTAGTGAGGGGTAAGGAATATTGCCCATTGAACTGATCATAGTATAAAGAATCATTTAGACTGTGAAACTGATGGTGTGTGTGTGTGTTGAGAGGTGTGTGTGGGTGTGTGTGTGTGTGTGTTGAGAGGTGTGTGTGGGTGTGAGTGGACACAACTCCTCCCATAATTCCACACACTCTCCCTCAACTTCCTCCTTCCGGCCAGCGAGCATTGACCTAGGCCATGTGGGCGCGCGCGCGCGCATGTGTGTGTGTGTGTGTGTGTGTGTGTGTGTGTGTGTGTGTGTGTGTGTGTGTGTGTGTGTGTGAGAGAGAGAGAGAGAGAGAGAGAGAGAGAGAGAGAGAGATAACATGCGATAGGCTGTCGAGTGTGGTAAAATTAGGCCAACGTGATGGAATAATAAGGATAGAAGAGGCTCAGACATGGTGGGTGAAACGAAATACCCAGCCATTATGGAGGTGATTTAGGATGAGAGAGATGTCTAAATTACTCAATACGTTGTGTGGTTTGCAGCCTTTAGTCCGATTACCTTTTTATTTTTCCCTTGTTTCTATACGGTTTTAGTTGGCGTGGGGAGGATTTTTTTTGTTTTTGTTTTGTAGTGAAAGGATTAATGAAGGCCCTGTCTAACCCCTCCAGTCTGTCCGACCCCTCCAGTCTGTCCAACCCCTCCAGTCTGTCTAACCCCTCCAGTTCTGAAAGTCTCTCCCAAGCTCAGTGAAATCATCTAGCCTATAGGTGGGAAGAATACAATGTGTCATTTTTATTGAAAGGGATAACCACCTTCATACTACCACGTTCATTCGTTTTTATTCTTGCGCTCTCCAGACGATTTTATTGGCGCTCTCCAGACGATTTTATTGAGCTTGGGGGTATTTACAGACTGGAGGGGTAAGAGAGGGATTTAGGGGAGGAATGGGGAGGGAAGGAGTAAAGGGAGGTGAAGGAAATGTGAGATACGGGAATGGGAGGGGAGTCGGGGGTGAGGGAGGGTGAAGGAAAGGTGAGATGAGGGGAGAGGAAAGGGGGTGAGGGGAGAATTAAATAGGCAGGTGTTTCACTCTGCCCCACATCAACACCTGCTACTTTCCCCCCCTCCCCCTCTCTCCCCCCTTCCCTCCTCTCCCCTCCGCCTTTACCCTCTCCTTCCCATTCTTTTTTTCTATCCTTTAATAAAATAGTTTGATTAGTTATAACAGCCGCGACAGGACTAACAGGTCTGTTGCTGTTTGCCTTTGTGTGTACTTCTTCGCACTCCTTTAGTTCCCCCTCTCCCTCTCGCTTATATCCCCCTCCCTCCTTTCCCCCCCCCCTCCCTCCTGTGCGTCTCCCTGCTCTCTAACCCCCTTCCACCTTTGACTCACCATCTCTCTCTCTCTCTCTCTCTCTCTCTCTCTCTCTCTCTCTCTCTCTCTCTCTCTCTCTCTCTCACAGCATAATGCACTGTTACTCCACCGCTGTCCCGACCATTACCTTGCTTCCGGCATCTCCAGCACCCACACTGGGATTAACTCTAGCTCCCTTGGGATTTACATGGGGATTTGAGGGATTTATAAGTGGATTTTGGGGACTTACAAAGGGCTTTAGGAAATTTACAAGGTGATTTTAGGAAGTTTCAAGGTTTGGGGGATTTTAGTGATTTACAAAATTTTGAGGATGTTAGGAATTTACGAGATTTAAGGGATTTACCAGATTTTGGGGATTTACAAGGTGATTAGAGGGAATTACAGGATGTTAGGGATTTACAAGAATGAACTTAAAGGCAATTTTAGGGATTTACAAGTAGATTTGGGATTTACAAGGAAAATTTAGGGATTTACAAGATTTTAGGGATTAATGCGATTTATGGGGTATTCATTGGATTTTAATGGATTTATAAGGATATTGTAGGGATTTATTAAAAGATTTATGGGATGTTCATTGGAATTTAAGGGATTAATAAGGAGATTTTCGGGATTTACAAGGAGATTTAGGGTTTTTACAACATTAAGGATTTACAAGGTGATTTCGGGGATTTACAAAATGAAGGATTAACAAGATGATTTTTGAAATTTATAAAGTAATCTTAGGAACTGATGAGGAGATTTATTGGATTTACAGTGCAATTTTAGGGATGTAGAAGGGGATTTTTTCGCGGGGCTTTTCCCTTTTATTTGGTGGGATTCTTATATCTGATGGAGGGGATGAATGTTCGAGTGGAGACTTTATCAGGGATTTTTTCTTATTTGATGGAGATTTTTTTCTTGGGATTTTTGCGTGTTTTGGGGTTTCATAGGGATTTTTGCCTGTTTGGTGGGGATTTAAATGATTCGTTGGGGATTTTCTTGGAGATTTTTAATTTAAGTGATTTTCATGGGTGATTTTTTTTTTTTTTTTTCCGTTTAGTGGAGATTTATTTCTACATCTCCAATATCTCACGTCAAGAGAGAGAGAGAGAGAGAGAGCACGGTATAAATAAATCACTATTACTGTTCATATTACGCTGTTCTGCATTTTATTTTTTTTTTTCAGTTTTACCCTCCTAAGTAAATGAGAACGTCGCGTGCTTACTTCTTCCTCAGGTTCATATTCCCGCTTTTGAACCACGTATAAAAAAAACCTCGTCTGCTCCTCCCCTACGTCTGCTTCACACATAGGATATGCGTTTCACTTTTCTCCCTGCTTCGCATCATATCGGAGAGAATCAGCTTTTGGAAGAGAAATATACGAGTGTCTCAGGTTAGAGATATTAGCTAGCAGAGGAAAGTAAGAGGTAGAAGAGGTAAAGGATTAGGAGAGAGAGGCATATCAAGCCTATTTCATCTTAGGAATATATGCCAGCAGAAGAAAGTGACGTGAAGTGAAGGAACGTTGTGGGGTAGATGTCGATGTGGTTGAGAAGATTAGGAGAAATACACTGAGGCGGTTTGGACATGTGGAGAGAATGGAGAACGAAAGACTGACTAAGAGGGTGTATGTAGGTGAGGTGGAGGGAAGGAGAGGGAGGGGTAGACCGAGGATGAGGTGGAGGGATGGAGTTGAGAGGTATATGAGGGAGGGGGGGTGAGTTGGGGGAGGGTAGTCAAATGGTGGGTGACAGAGTGACTTGGAGGCGTTTTGTCTGCGGCCACCCTTTGCGGGATTAGGGCGTCGGGCTATAGATAGATAGATAGATAGAAGAAAGTCAAGGTAAATGAGATAGAGTAGTAGGAAAGAGAAGCATACCAAGTCTGTCCCATCTTAGGAGTATTAGCCAGCAGAGGAAGAGGACAGGTAGAAGAGGTAAAACATCAGGGCAGAGAAGCATTCAAAGCCTCTCTCAGCTTAGGAAAATGAGCCAGTAGAGGAAGGTGAGAACCAGAGGCAAAATTCTGGGGTGGAGGATACCAAGCATCTCTTAGCGTAGGAATATTAGGCGGCAGAGGAAAGTGACATACAGAGGAGGTAAAAAATGAGGGCAGAGAATCATGCAAGCCTTTCTTAGCTTAGGAATATTAGGCAGCAGAGGAAAGTAATAGGTAGAGAAGGCAAATTATTAGGGCAGAGAATCATACCAAGCCTCTCTCAGCGTGGAAATATTAGCCACCAGAGGGGAATAAGAAGCAGAAGACATGAAATAGTAAACAAACTTCTGTCCCTGTGTGTACAGTGGCGAAAGCGTGTGGAGCTCATCCTTAGAAGTGCAGGCGAACCAGTCATAGTCACATCAAATTTTTACTTCTAATCGGCTTCAGTTATCGATTCTCCACTGATGACATACGTATACTGAGTTAGGTCGGGAGTCTCTTGTTGCCAGGGACGAAGTAACTATTGTGTATATTTGGATATTTGTGTATATGTGAATATTTGTGTATATTTGAATCAGTGTTGTGTATAATAATTAGTCCATTAACATTTTTATACCTTTCAGCCCGAGTAAATTTTTAATACTGTATTGTTGCTATCTACATATGATCACCTTGGGAGAGCCATTAACACTGTCTGGCTCCTTTGACTCACATGGTTAAATACAATCGTTTGGCGTCAACTGGAATGGAATATTAGAGTTGTTCCGACCGTGAGGAACTTAATGGTACCGCTATTAACACTGAGGCTCCCATGACTCACTCTCAGATGGTGCAGAAGAGGAGAAAAAAGAGGCAGTCTTGAGAGGGTTGGAGGTTATTTACTTTCATTTAGGACGAGACTCCTCGTGCCTTTACTCGGCCCAGATTTTCAACGTTTTCCAGTCTATTTCATCTGGTCAATAGAAGAAGCTAGTGCTGTGGCTATATATTCTTTCCATAGCACTTTTTCTTGACTAACATCATATTCTAATGTTAATCTATTATTACAACTCAGCATCCAAGATGGGGAAAGAGTAATTTTTAGGCCAAGGTAGAGTACTGCTGGTAAAACGGTATAGACTGAAAAAATAATGGATAGATAAATAGATAGATATATATAGATAGATAGATAAACAGATGAATAATAAATGAATAAAGTATGCATTTCTGTGGCATTGTAACTTACTACATATCTGTGATGTTATAGAAAAAGTTATCTATTCCTAGTGATTGTTTTCTATTGCTTTCATATTCCTTTTTAACTGTTGAATGGTGAGATGGCCTTGAAAATGTGAGAGAGAGGTAGAGGTACTAATTATGATCGTAAAGTTGGGTGAGGGTGAGGGGAGAGGTGTTAGAGAGGGGGTGGGGGGGGGAGGAAGTGGGAGAAGGGGCGGAGGTAGATGGGAAGCAGGAAGGGGAAAGACTGGGGAGAGGAGTATGAAAAGGGGAAGAGAGGGAAAAAGTGAAGGGGGAAAAGGAGAAAAGAGAGAGGAAACTGATGGGTAAAATTAATTAGGGGAGGATGTAAGGGGAGTACTGAAGGAGAGGGGACAGGAGGAAGGAAGAAGGGAGGGAAGGCGAAAGTGGAGGAGAGAAAATGGGTTTGAGGGAAGGACAAAGAGAAAAGAGGAAACAAGAGGGAACAGAAAGAGAGAAAAAATGTGTAAGGGAGAGAAAATCAACGGGGGAGGGGAGGTGTGGAGGTAAGTGGAAGGGAGTTGAGAGCAGAAAGAAGGAAAGGGGGGAAATAGGAGGGTGATGGGGGAGATAGGGATGGATGGGAGGGAAGTGCAAAACAGTCTAGAGGAGGTGAAGTTGGAAAGTAAGAGAGAAGTAGGAAGATGGATGCAAGGGGAGTGGGGGAGAGACACGATAGATATAGAGCGAGGAGGCTGAGGGGAGAGGTGAAACGGAAGCGGAGGGAGGGAATGAAAGTGAAGGGAGGAAAGGGGGGGAAGAAGAGTAAGTGAAAAAGGGAGGGGAAGGATGAAGAGGGAACGAGAAAGGAGAGGGGAGAGGGAAGGGAGAGGGGGTAAGATGAGGGAGGGGAACTGCAGAGGGAGAGGGATTAGAGGGAGGGAGGAAGAGAAGGGGAGTGGAGAAGGGGGAGGGAGAAGAGGATAGAGGGAGCGAAGGGAAAGAGGAGAGCAGGAAGAAAGAAGGAGAGGGAAATGGAGAAAAAAGGGAAGGGGAAGAGAAATGGAGGGAGTGGAAGAGAGGGGAAGTGAGGTAGGAAAGTGAGCTGAAGAGGGGAGAGGGGAGGAGACTGCAGAGAGAGGGGAAACGGGAGGAGAGGGAGGGGGAGAGAGGATTGGGGGAGGGTAGGGGAGGGGAGGGGAGGAGGAGGGCAGGTGTCCGTCACGCCTGCTGGTCCCCCAGGTAGTAGCCCCCAGGTAGTAGCTGACTCACACACACACACACACACACACACACACACACACACACACACACACACACACACACACACACACACACACACACACACACACACACACACACGAAAAGCTTGAACTTGTGACTGTGAATGTGAGGCAAAAATGAGAGAGAGAGAGAGAGAGAGAGAGAGAGAGAGCAACTAACAGTGTTCTAACCGCAGCCTCGACTATTACTGGTCTCTCTCTCTCTCTCTCTCTCTCTCTCTCTCTCTCTCTCTCTCTCTCTCTCTATCCTACATTATTCTTAGATTCTTGAGGCTCTTCAACTCTTACTATTAAGCTGTAAGTATAATAATTTTCCGGTTGTGCCATGTAGACAGGATCAAAGGCCTGTGTGGTCTGTAACACTGTGCAGCTCTGTGTAACTGTACCTTAAATTACCTATTTTGTATTCTGTATGTTACAGTTCTGTTCTCTCTCTCTCTCTCTCTCTCTCTCTCTCTCTCTCTCTCTCTCTGTATTTATTTACCTACTGATTTATTTATAAACCGTTTGAACAATTTGTTTTTATTTGACTCGCGATTTAGCTATTCGTTTTTTTTTTTTTTTGTTTCAAATTTAAGATCGGTATATGTATCTGTATTTATATATATATTTTTGTATTTCCTTAGTTATACATTTGTTTTGTCACAGGTAAATAAGGTGAGGGAGTTAATGATGGAAGACAGTGGAGAAGGGGAAGAAAAAGAAGTGTTGAAGAGTGTTATCTAATCGTGTTTGTGTGTTTGTTTTAGTAAAGTGTTTGGCGTTGAAGTGTTTGGTTTTTAAATGTTGGTGGGAAATAGTTGGTGTGTGTGTGTGTGTGTGTGTGTGTGTGTGTGTGTGTGTGTGTGTGTGTGTGTGTGTGGATGTACTGGCGTGTCTGAGAGGGCTCAAGTTAGCTTGGTTTGTAGAAGAGATTTGGGATGATCACAGCACGGCCTTTGAATCTATAAACATTGACTGCCAGCCAGTACAGTAATTTTAGCTTGATTTATGAGCTGTCAGCATCCACTTAGAACACAAGCACGCCCCATCCACTACCTTGTTAACAACGACGCCTTATTTAGTGCTTCATACTATTACCGTCACTGCTCTTATGGTCGCGATAACTCTGGTATTATATTCCAGCTAACATCAAGAATTTCTAGTTAGCGGAGAGTGAGCTATAAGAGCCTGTGTTTGTTAATTATTTCTCTTTGATTGGTAAGGATATTGTAGGCGTGGGTAATGCCTTTTGGTGGTTCTCGTAAACGAATGTATGAGGGATTTGATTCTAGTTAATGTCGTTTGATTTTATACAGCTGAGAAGAGGCATCTGCTATCAGAATGTGTGGTAAAAACTATAATTAAGTCTCGTCAGGTTTAGTAAGGCAACACTTGAGTAAATACGAGTACTTTTGTGTTGAAAATCAGTTAACTATTTAGAAGACTAAGGAATCAGTTAGGTAACTTATCAGTGCGTCCCTAAAATAAGGCAAAAATCTTCAAATAGTATACAGGGTGCATAATGTATTGTTTACGTCACACTGGTATACACCCTACTATCTCACCCTTCCAACTGAACCCCAGCGGTAATAAATCCCTTCATTCACCCACTTCCAAAGCCTATAAATCCAGCGACCCCTCGCCCACAGACATATCCAATCATTCAGTTACATATTTACGAATTTTCTTGATATTCAGTTGTGCATAAGATTTTTTTATACTATTCTATTGCTACGGTATCTATCTATCTGAGCAATAGACAGATGGATAGATAGATATACTATTGTTGTCATTCATATATCCACCATACACTTCACGACAAAATCAGAGTGAATATTGACCTGTAAAGAAATTGAAACGATGTATGATAGCGTAGGTCTGCTCTTGTAAGTTGGGCTAAAACTGCACTCTCTCCATTCTGAGTGCTGAGACCTAAAATTGCCATCTCTGTCTTCAGTACTGACCTGGAATAACAGCTTAGCACAACACGCAGTTATGATGCTAATCACGAAGTCCTGTGGAATGGATGTAGAGTCGTAGCACTTTTTTCCAGCCGGTGAGTTACTTGAAATGACTTGTAAAGGGACGGAAATTATGAATGTACCTAAACACAATGCTAGTCACGAAGAATCGCTATGGAGAGCTGCTTTTTTCCTGCCACTGACCTCTTGAAATAATCCGCAAAAGGACGAATATTTAGACATTAACCCTGAAATATAATGCTAGTCACGAAGACCTGCTGCTGTGCGAAGGGCGTAGAATTGTTGCACCGTCTTCTTTATTTATTTAATATGCTACTGAGCTGCGTAAAATAAGCCACGTAAGGACGAAAATCTAGGCCAAGTTTAGATGAAAGAACTACAGAAACCGCTATGGAGAACTGATTGAAGATCTTTAATAAATACGAAGCCAGCCAGACCTAGGGCGGGGTGAGGCCTATTTGTATCAACTACGCGGCCCGTCGATAGTCACTGATACCCGATGTTTATGGCCTAGGCAGTGATTTGCAACGCGTAAAATATGAATCAGGGTTAGGTTATTGAGTTTTCGGGTCCTGGTGTAGGTAATCTGTCTGTCTGTCTTTGTCTCTGTCTGTCTGTCTGTCTCTCCCTCTCTCTCGGTATTTCCTTTTTTCATCCTTTTTTCGTTTCTCATTTATTATCACTGTCCTCTATCGTGTCTCCACCCATTTCACCTTTTCCTTCCCCCCCCACCCCAACCTTTTCTTCCTCTCTCTTTTTGCTCTCTTTATATTGTCTCTTTTGTTGTCTTTCATCCTTCCTCTCATATTCCTCTGCTTTTTTACTTTCCTCTCCTTTTTGTACCTCCTCCTCACATATCGGTATTTCCTTTCCTTTCTTTCCGCGTCCCTCTCGCATTCTTACATTCAGTGAGATGTGGACAGTTTCATTCTGCACATCACTATCTCGTCGTCAACCAACCCCTCCCTCTTCTTAACCCCCTTCAGTTCATACCGCACTACCTCTTCTCCACCCACTTTACCAACCTCCACCACCCGCTTCCTCCACCCCCTCTGCGACCCCACTTCCTACCTCTGCATCCCACCTCTCCTTTTCCTGCTTATCCTCCACCCTCAGGTGTTCATTCATATATCTGTCCCTCTTACTCCCACTCCTCTTCCTCTTCCATCCACTCTGCTTTCTGTTCCCTCTTCCACCTGTATTTCTCTCCTTCGTTCTCTGCTCCCTCTCACTTTCCATCCACTCCCATTCTTCCTCCTACCTTGCCTCTCCTGCATCCTCTACTTCTTTCTTTTTCGCCTCCACATGTGCAGTGCATCCTTCCTACTCTTTCCTCCTCTCCTCTTTCTCATTCTTCATTTTTTTTTAACAAATTCCCTTTCCTTTCTTCCTTCTTCATTTCACCCATTCCTCCTTCTTCCTACCCTTTCCTCCTTCTTTCCCTCCTCAAACGCTCCACCCCGCTCTCCTCCTCCTCCTCCTCCTCCTCCTACTGCTTCTGCTTCTCCACTCCTCCACCCCCTCCTCCACTAGTGCCCTCTGTTGACCTATAGGGAATCAATAAAGGGCTAGGTTTTTGAGGCGAAGTGATCATCCACCCCACAACACTGCATCACTAAGGAAGGATGGAAGGAAGGAAGGAAAGAGGGTTGAAAACGAGGGAGGGAAGGAAGAAAGGCGGTGGTAAAGCCGGAGGGAAGAAATAGGGAAGGGAGGGGAGGGAAGTACATGGATTACAGTGAAAGCAAACGGCAACATACCTAATGGTCCTTTCGAGGCTGCCTGTCACAGAGAAAACCATAGAGCAACTATGTTATCTAAGACTTGGCTAAAACAAGAAGGCTCTTCCCACCCATCTGTCCCTGCCGCAGAAATGAGTAGGAAAAAGGGAAAACGACTGTCATATTCTATAAAAACAAACAAAAACTCGGGGAAATTTTATAGGGCAGGATGAATGGAGAACTACAGGGTATACCTGAATTAATCTTTCAGGGAAAAGAGTTATTAATTGCCTAACGATGTTGCACTTTGTTGTATTAGCCATTATGTTGATGAAAAGAAAATATGCGAGTCTAGCCAAATGTTGTATTATTTAGTTATGAGCGTGTTAGCTGAGGATAAGAAACTAGCTAATTATCTCAATCTGTCCCGTTCTCAGATAGATTGAAGCATATGTTTACAGCGCTCATTTGACTGGATAGATAAGCAAGGAAGGATAGATGGAGGGAAGGAAGTAAAGACAGACATTTATTCTTAACATTCTGAAGATAAATAAGAAAATAAAAGAAGTAGGGCTAAGTGAATTAATGAATGAATGAATTATGAATAAATGAATGGGATGAGAACATTAGATTCTGGAGAGAGAGGAGGAGGAAAGAAGAACAGAAATAAATGAAAGAATGAATGAAGGAAAGAAGTGAGGGGTGAAAGGAAGCAGAGAAGGCGAGCTGGGATAGGGGAGAGGAGAATGTCGAGATGAATAAAAGAATGAAAGAGCGAGAAAAAGAATAGGGAGAACCAAAAGAGGAAAGAGGAAGAAACGAGGAGGAAGAAGGAAGAAGGGAGAAAGAGGGAAAATGTCAAAAGATTAATAAAAGAAGGAAAGAACAAGAGGGGGAGAGAGAGAGAGAGGCAGAAAAGGAGAGAGGAAGAAAGGAGGAGGGAGGAGGAAAGAATGAGAGAAATGAGGAAGAATCATAGAGGAGGAAAGAAACAAAGGAAGGCAGGAGGAAAGAAAGATGAGAGTGAAGGGGTAAAGAAAGGAAGGAAAAGGGGGAAAAATGAAAGGAGAAATGTAAGACAGTGGTTGTCCTCTCCACAATATTGCATTACGAGAGACAAGAGCTGAGGGAGTGAGGGAGGGAGAAGGAAGGAAGACAGAGAGAGAGAGAGATGCATTGAGTGAAGGGAGGAAGGAAGGTAGGAAGGAAGCGCGAGAAATCAATAAGGAAAAACTGGAGATGGGAAGTAGGGAGAGAGAAAATCATTACCATTAATATCCATAAATGAAACAGTATATTACCTTAGCAAAATGAATAAGAAATAAATAAAAAAAGAAGAAAGTACCGAACGTCTGTCTTGGAGAATCGTAATATTTTTTTCTCCCCAGGATGATGAAGCCTGTCACTCGTCACGCTACGCTTATCACGCATACCGATAAGGGCTGGAAAAATATATAAGAAAACAGAATGAATAAAATACCGGTAGCGCAAAAACTAGATGCATAAAATCAGGGTTTTATAAGGGGTGTCCCAAGAGAAAAGGGCGTAACGCTGGAAAATTATAGATGACGAAATTGTAAGCTAAAAATACTATGCCTCTATGAGTCCAGATCCCCACCATTTTAGAGATAGTAGTTACTGATGACCTTCTGGGTGAAATTTGTAGAGCTATGCCAACTTGAGCGTGTAAGTTCTCCATCTTGTGCGTAATTAATGGCGGAAGTTAGTCTGCGTAATGTGATGTTTACGTAATCTTAATCGAAGGAAGAACGATAGCCGGAAGTCTGGCTACCCGCTTTACTAAATCGCACAAGTTTGCTGTCGGTACGAACTTTTGGCGGTACACACACACACACACACACACACACACACACACACACACACACACACACACACACACACACACACACACACACACAGACAAGGGGCACCACTTCCTTGAATTAAAAAACTTTAGAACTGAGATTAAGTCAAGACAAGCGATACAAGAACCGACGTCTGCCACTTCTTAAACGCACGAAATTTTGTTGCAGGCGTTCAGTGATATTTTGAGGCTGTGATGAGAGTAACCCTTCAATCTGTTCCTTCATTCTTTCCCTTTTTATTTTATTCTTGCTGCCGCCAGACAATTCTCTTCAACCTGTACATCCTCTTTACTCTAACCCTGCCTAATATTACCATCTCTGCATCTTGAATGCTGAGATGTATAAAGAGATTAACACTAGAATATGATGCCAGGCATGAAGTAGTGCCACGGAGATGATGTAGAGCCACAGTATTGTCCTGTTCTGCCTCTGAGCTACGCTGAAATAAGCTGCAAAACGAGAAAAATATAGATTAAGTTAAGGTAAAATGACCACAGCAGTGAAGGGTAATGAAATTTATATCTACCATGTCTGCTCCATGTAGAAATCTCCCTCCAAAGCTGAATAAAACCGTCTTGTATTGTTGCATATAAATATTAACTGGGCACAGATTTTCGTCCTCTTGCAGCCTAATTCCCGTAGCCCAAGGGCAGCATACTACGGCTCAGGCTGTGAAGGCGTTAGTGGAGACTAGCTAACCCCATCACTACAAATGGTCTGTCCAAATCTATTTAAAAAATCGTCTGGAAGTTGCATGGATTATATAAGAATTAGGTCATAGGGCTAATGTCAAAGAGACCTAAAGCATCTCACTGCGAATGGTCTCATAAAACGTTAATCAAATGGTCAGGAAATTGCACAGAAATTACGTCAGAATAATTCAATACACAGACCCACATCCTCTCACTCGTACCGTACTGGAATCCACGTCACGACACTATCTCCTCCCTCCTTAGCTATTTGTGGCGCAGGTTAATGCTGTGTAATCCCTTCCCGTGGCCGCGGAGGTCAGCTGAGGGGCAGAGAGGAGAGGTTGTTGTCCAGTACTGATATTCACTAAGTACTGGACTTGTGTGGTGTTGGTCCGTGTCATTGTGATCTCTCTCTCTCATCACGTTTTTGGGATTATCATTGTTATTATCCTCATCGTTAAAAAATATTCCATTTATTATCCAGTTTGAGAGAGAGAGAGAACGTGAAAGTTAGTGAGCAAATTGGAGGAAAGAAACGGGATGATGTTAGAGTTTAATGAGGAAGACTGTGTGTGTGTGTGTGTGTGTGTGTGTGTGTGTGTGTGTGTGTGTGTGTGTGAGAGAGAGAGAGAGAGAGAGGGAGAGAGAGCGCACAGTGGAGGGGTTAAGGGGTAGGACAATACTAGAGCTAGGATGAGAGGTCAATTTGCCGGCAGAATGGGAGGAGGGTAAACAGAATGAAGTGGGGGGGACGAAGGAAGGAGGGAAGGAGAGAGGCTGGGAGGACGGAAGCATGGTACGAGTAAAGGAGGAAATGAAGGGAAGGAGAGGAGGGGAAGGGAGAGGGAAGACGAAAGGGGAATTGAAGAGGAGGGAGGAAACTGAGTAGGAGTGAAGGAGGGAATTAAGAGAAGAGGGAGTGCAGAGAATAAAAGAAGAGAAGGAGAGGAAGAGAGTGAATGAAAAAGAGGGGGAAGGTGGAAGGGGGGAGGAGGGAAAGACAAATTGGGGAATGAAGAGGGGAAAGAAGGAAAGAGACAGGTGGGGAATAGGGGAAAGGTAAGGGGAAATGAGGGAGAGGGTAAGGGCAGGGAAGAGAAAAGAAAGGAAGGAATGGAGGAGGTGGAGAGAGGGAAGGGAAATAAAATAAAATAGGTATGGAAATGGAATGGTGAGGTGAGGGAAAAGGAAAAAATAAAAGGAGGAGGAGGTGGAGGATTAGGATTAGGATTAGGATTAGGAGGAGGTGGTGGAGGTAGTGGTCAGATGGAAGTTGGGGAGGGGGGGTAAATTGTGTGAAGATGAGGCAATGAGGGGGCAGGGGAGAGGGAGGGGCAGGAGAGGAGGGAGCGAAGAGAGAAAAGGAAGAGGAAGAAGAAGCAGTAGGAGAGGTAGAAGGGTAGTGGTCAGACGAAATGTGTGGGGGTTAACTGTGTGAAGGGGGAGGGAGCAGGGGGTTGGCTGTGAAGGAGTAAGTGGACAAGAGGAGGAAAAGGGAGGTGGGAGTAGCAGGAGAGAAAAAGGAGAGGGGAGAGGAGAGAAAGGGATAAACAGGAGGGATAGGGAGGAAAAGAATAGATGAGAACAGGGGATTGAGAGGAAACAGTGAGGGGAAAGGAAAGACAAGAGGAAGGAAAGATGAAGGAAGAAGAGATTGAGGGGAAGGTAAGAAGAGCAGAGGAAAAAAAATAAGAAAAGGAGTAGGTGAAGCTAAGTGGTGAGGGGGCAGGGTAGTGGTTAAAGGGAAGGTGGAGGGGGGGAGGGTAAATTGTGTGAAGATGAGGCAGTGAGAGGGAGAGGACCGATCAAGGGAGGGGGGAATAGGTCAGGGGAGGGGGGGCAGGTCAGAGAAAGGGGGGGGGAGCGTTCCCAGGGGTACTGACCATCAAGGAATCAATACGATGCAGTCTAGACGTGCCACCCCGGGGGACCTGCCAAATTACCTCACCACGCCCCCCACACTGACCCCTCCTTCTTTCCCTACCCTCTTTCCCACACCCCCTCACCCCCAACTGGACCCCTTGTTTCCCCTCCCTCCCCATCCTGCTCCCCCTGTCCTTTTCTCTAATCCCTCACACCGTTTCTCTTCTGTTTTCCCCTTACCTTGCCTCACCTTACCCTCACCCCGACTTTTACCCTTTCCTCCTGCCCTTCATACCTCCTTTTTCTCTCTCCTTCCATTTTTTTCCTCTCCACCCGTTTGCCACCTCTGCCCCCCCCCCTCTTTTTTTTTTTTTTTAATGCAATTCCTACCCCTCAGTTGTTCACCCCCACTACTCATCTTTTCTTCCACTTTTACATTGTCAGTCACTGTTACACATCACTGTCTTTTCATTATTCTTTTACCCTCTTCTTCCATTCTACTCTTTCCTCTTACCCCGTCTCCTCCAGTCATCCTTTTCCCTCACCCCTCCCTTCTGTCCTTACCCTATTTTCGTACCCCTTACTGTTCACCTTTCTCTGTCTCTTGCACCGTTTTTCGCAATCCTAGTTTCCCTTCTCACCTCCTCGTCTCTCTTCCCCTGCTTCGTTGCACTCTCTCTCTCATCATTTTCTTTTCCTACCCCCTAATTCTTTTCGTGTCTTATCGTCCGTGTCTTCACTGATAACCTTTGTAATAATTACCAACACAGGGCGACCATTTCTTTCCCTGTACCTTTCTTTGACGCGTGCATTTGTTAGAGAGAGAGAGAGAGAGAGAGAGAGGAGAGAGAGAGAGAGATTTCCACTTACTCTCAAGAATAGTCAACCCAATTTAACCCTTTCTATACAACGTCTTTATATACTTCGTTCTTGCTGTACCCTTTTCACTGTAACCACCCACCCACGTAGTCCCTTCAGGTCTAGGACATGTTATTTCTTTCTTGCTATATCCAGACAATTACACGCATTTAAGGTGGGGTTTAAAATAGTTTCCATTCATCTCTCTACTACTGGACGTCGTAAGGTTAAATAAAATCGTGTGGAGCCTACTGCGCTGAATGAATTAAGCAATTTCTCCAAACATTCATAGTGACTGCCAAAGCCCTATCAGAGGTAATGATGGTAAATGTCTGTGTCGACCCCCTTCATCCCAGTGCAATTACAACCCCTTCCCCTCCCTCACTTAAACGAGCTGTGATGGACGATGTGCCGCCTCAGCTAAGCGATATGGGGACTCACCGTGACTGGAGCCCCGCCTGGAGTCAGCTAAATCAAGTGATGGATGGAATGAGATACTGGATGGATGATTATGAATGCAAGCGGACGAGAACGAGAGGGATGTATCAGTTATATTTGCCTATATACCAAATTCATCTCCTATACCTCTCCGTCTGTCTGTCTGTCTATCTATCTCTCTAGTTGCCTGCCTACCTACCTACCTACCTGTCAATCTGTCTATATATCTGTCTGCTGTCTGTCTAATTTCGCTTTATATGTGTCTATCTATGGTGTCCCGCGAGGTATGTGAGAAGCTTCAAGAGGTTTTTCATAGGCTAGTTTTGAGTAAAAAAAAAAAACTCCGTATCAACTTGGGTCCAATTTTCAACCGTTACAAAATTGCAGTTACTAATTACCTTATGGACAAAAATGACCTCACTTACAGTTTTCACCCAGATCATTAGTAGTTGTTGCTCCACTTACCCCCCCCCCACAAGTTCATCAGTAACTTTTGTTGCATATATAAGCCTTCCATAAGGTGATCGGTAATTATTGTTCTGTAATGGCTGAGAATTGTAGCCTTGTTGATAAAGCATTTTTTTACCCATTAGCCACACACACACACACACACACACACACACACACACACACACACACACACACACACACACACACACACACACACACACACACACACACACACACACACACACACACACACACACACACACACACACACACACACACACACACACGAAACCAGCCAGACCACCCCATGTCACTCACCCGCACCATTGACAAACCACTACACATCTACACCACTACACACATCGCTGCACCACTACACTACACATCCAGCCAGACCAACTCAGTTTGCACAACCATATTAAGTTGCCTCCATTACCGTAACTCCCTCCAACAATATTACCTCCCACGCCAGCCGACCAATAGGCGCCTCCCTGCCCATAACGGAGGCAGTTAATTGGCCCAGGATTCATGCTGGTTTAGACAGAGGCAGCTGATTGGTCTAGGATTCACGCTGGTTTAGGCAAAGGCAGCTGATTGATCTAGGATTCACGCTGGTTTATAAGGAAGCAAATTATTGATCTAGGATTCACGCTGGTTTAGGCAAGGCAGCTGATTGGTCTAGGATTCACGCTGGTTTATAAGGAAGCAAATTATTAGTCGAGGATTCACGCTGGTTTAAATAGAGACTGGTGATTGGTCTAGGATTCACGCCGGTTTGAAAGAGAACTGAAGATTGGATGAGGCTTCACGCTGGTTTTATAAGAAAGCCTATGATTGGTTAAGACTTCATGCTGATTTATAAGGAGGTGAATTATTGGTCGTAGCCTCACGCTGGGCTAGACGGAGGCAGCTAATTGGTCGAGGCAACACGCTGGTTCATAAGAAAACTGATGATTAGCTGAAGACTCATGCTGGTTTGAAAGAAAGAAAATAAGTGATGGAGGCTTCATGCTGGTTTATAAGAAAGCGGGAGATTGGTTGAACACATACACTTCATAAACCTTTTCAATCCTTAGGCGTGTTGTACTAATTTCATTTTGTTCCCTCCAGACGAATATTTCTCAGTTGTTTTCCTACCCATTCATTTATGCTGTTATCTTTTATTCACTTAAGTTTCGCCAATTGTACTGGTATGCGAGGTAGTACTTCTTAACAAGGTGGATGTTAAAGGCTTTCGCATCATCATCCCTACTTTCACTCACTCTTGGCCGCAATGTTTCATCACATACACACACAGAGGCGCAATCAGGATTAATTTTTCTTTGAGGGGGGGGGAGGATGGCTGAATTGTGCTTGTCTTCATATTTGAGACGTTTCTGCCATGAAAGTGTTATAATAGTATCAATTTAAATAAAAATGAATCTAGTGTTAAACAGTAAAAAAAGAAATCCAGGAAACAATCAATAAAATACCAGAATGAATAAATAAAAGTATAAATAATGACTAAATGACAGTCTTTCCGCACAGGTTCAGTCCTGTCATCCCCTCCCCTTGGCTGCACACACACACACACACACACACACACACACACACACACACACACACACACACACACACACATTTTCTGCCACCCCTACTGCACTGGCCATTGCACTCCTAAACTCTGCCTGCGTGCCTCCCTAGCATTAAGGCGAGCACACAGCACCCATTATCCTACACTGGCACTCCTTTTTCTCCCCATCATTTTAATTGCAGATAACCGGCGATCACAGTCCTTCATATACAGAGACAACAAGTGTCTTCCCAAAGTTTGACAAATACAGAGCGAAAAAAAATCAACCCACCTGAAGCACGTCTGATTGAAGGGATTACTTCACGTCAGAGGTTGATGATTCGCGACTTGACCGCAATGTCCCCGTCATTTCCCGATCATTTCACGGCCTGTTCGCTTTTAATTACATCTCTTTACCCTCCATAACCTTTGCTGTGAACTGCTCTTTCGGCTTCCTTATAGTGAGTCAGCTCTAACTTAGTGTCCACGGCTGATATTTCATTTTATTTTTTAGTGTCAGCTTTTTCTCTGTCTTCCCCTTCTCTGCGCTTTCCCCATCCACTTCTCTGCCCCCCTTTCCTCTCTACCTTCCCTCCTCTCCCTTCCCCTTTCCCCTGTTTTATTCATTTCTTCCTCCCCCCTTCCCTATCCTTCGCTTGTCTGTCCCCTCACTTCCTCCTTCCCATTTCTTCTTTCTCATCCCCTTCGTTTTCCTTTACTTTCCCACCTCCTTACTGCTTCTTCTTTCCTTTCCATTCGTACCTCAGGTTTTTACTTCCCAATTTTCTCCATTCCCCTCCCCATCCTCCTTTCATTTGTCGTACTCTCTTCCCAAATACTTGTCTCCCTTTCTCCCCCATTCCCTTTCCTCCTCCTCCTCGCTTCCCTTCCCCTCCTCCAGTCCCTCATCTCACCATTCCTCCTCTCTCTCCTCCCTTCTTCCTTCCTCCTTAACTCCTCCCTCCTCATTTCTCTCTCTCTCTCTCTCTCTCTCTCTCTCTCTCTCTCTCTCTCTCTTCCGCGTTCTTACCACCCCATCTCCTAAATCTCAGCCAATATTTCTGCTGTCTGACCTACCCTGTTCAGACCCCCTCTTCCGTTTTCTGTCTTCCCGTTGTTTCCCGTTGTATATTGCGTTTTCTTTTACCCCCCGTTGGCTTCCGTTGTATATGGCGCCTCTCGTCATCCCATTGTCGTTCTCCTGTCCGTTAATTCCCCGTTTATTTCTGTTTTCTAGTGTTTATGGTGACGTTATTTCGTCTCGTTCGTTTCCGCTTTTGTTGATGTAGTGTTTTTGATTTTTGTGTTCCTTTTAATGGGGTATATGATTTTCTTTTGTTTTATATGGGTGTCTTTCATTGCTTGTAGGTAGAAAGTTCTCTCTCTCTCTCTCTCTCTCTCTCTCTCTTTCTCTCACACACACACACACACACAATGCATATGTCTGTACGTCTGTGTGTGTATGTGTGAATGAGAGTGCGTGCGTGCGTGTTCACCTGTAAAGCTGTGTATGAGGCTGTGTGTACCGTGTGTGCTTTTATTTATGGATAGTGATTTTGTGTGAGTTGTGCAAGAAGGTCAGTAGGACGAATGTAAGAGCCAGGCGCAGTTACCCCACCACAGACAGGCACCGAAACCAGCATAAGGAAGGTAGGAAGGAAGGGAGGGAGAAACGAACGAGGAGAAAGGAGGAGGAGGAAAGAAGAGAGGGAAAGATTACTACATGAGGAAGGGGACGAGAAGAGGGGGAAGGAGTAGAGTTGGGGAGAAAGAGGAAGGGAGTGAGGGAGAGACTGCAGCATGAAGGAATAGGGGAGGGGTGGAGAGAAGGAAGTGGAGAGGGAGAGGGAGAGGACAAGGAGCAGAAAAAAGAGAAAGAGTTAAGAAACATACGTATGAGAGAGAGAGAGAGAGAGAGAGAGAGAGAGAGAGAGAGAGTCAGACAGCAGAATCGTCCTCCTGTTATCGATTGTGGAGCGAGTGACTGCGGTGGCCACATGGAGGCTGACCTAGCATGACCTCTCACTGACTCATCTTACCTACACCACCCACCTACCACCATTGCATCATCACCTGCCATCACTGCATCATCATTCGCATCACTGTATTATCACTTGTATTATTGTATCGTCACTTGCATCGCTACATCATCATTCATATCATTGTATCATCACTCGCATCATTGCTTCATTATTCTCAACATTGGATCATCACTTGCATCACTGTATCATTGTCTCTCGTCATTGCATCCTTGCCTCACATAACTGTATCATCACCTCACGACACTCGTATCACTGTATCATCACTCGTATCATCATCTTGCATCTTTGTAACATCACCTTGCATCCTTGTATCATCACCTTGTATCACTGTATCATCGTCAGCTACCATCATTGCATCATGGCATCATTATTTGTTTTACCGAGTCTGAGCTCATCTTGTTTTCCCTAACTTTTTTTATAGTTAATATTCATGCTCGTATCTTCTGGCCTAACTTGACCTTTTTCCTTGTATTTGTGCCTGTTGCCTTTGTCTGTCTATCTATCCATCTATTCATCTATCTATATCTGCAGTATATGTCTGTCTGTTTGTCTATCTCTTTCTGTCTGCCTGCCTACCTGTCTGTCATTTTTTTTTTCATTATTAGCCTGAGATATTATTGTGCATCATTTCCTGCGCTGGCGAGCGAGAAAAAAAATTATTGCTTCATTTCTCTCGCTGACCTGGAATTTATAGTATTTTATATTGCTGCACCGAGAGCTTTAATACAGAATTGTAATCTAAAGGACTTTTTAATTTTCATTTTGTTGCATTGGAAATATATAATAGTCTCCCTTCAGTGCCCCCCCCACCTCCTCACTTATGGTTTGCACCTTTATCGCATGGAGAGTGAGACATTACAAAAGTCTGAGTAGGCTGGCGTTATCCGTTGCGTTATTATGTTGCAATGGAAAGTTATAATCCAAATCCACTTTATCCCAGACACCTTGTGCTCACATTCTGTCGCAGTGGAAGGTTAAAATAGTTTCCCTTTTGGATCTGGCGTTATATTCTGTGTCGCTGTTGCAATATAAAACTAACAACACCGTTTAACCAAGGGAACTTTTTGTTGGTTTTATATTTCTACGGTCGAAAGTTGCAACAAATGATCCTGGCTTGTTTCATGTATTCTTCTTTTAGAGCAAAACGAACTAGTTTATTTCATTTTATATATATCACAATCAGTGGAAAGGTGCAAAATATGATTCTATTGTTTTTTATTTATCTTTATTTTCATACTGCCAAGGTTATTTATTTATTTATATTTAGAGCAATGGTTGAGAGCGATGCCTTCACTTGATGGCACCGTTATAGCCGGCTGTCTCCACTGCCAGGTTATACAAACATCCCTCACCTCCCTCCCTCTCCTCCAAAAGGTGGTGGACTGCCCAACAACGGCAACTTCAGCCTGTTGTCCACTGGGTGTACGTTTCAGATGAACATGGGGCTACTTCTACAACTACTACCACTACTACTTCTGCTACTACTACTACTACTACTACTACTACTACTACTGGCAGTGGAGAATCGAAACCAGACTATTTAACCTACACCACTATCTGACGTAACATATGTGTACTGTAAGCGTCTAGCCCACACACTTATGTACTGTAAGCCTTCTTATAGTATATTTTTAAACCCTAGGCTTTACCCTAACGTTAGTATGATCAGACCACATATAACCATACAATCCTAACCCTACCAAACCTAACGCAAAACCAAACCTAACCACCCCTAACCCTAACCTAGCTGCATCCAACCCAATGCTAACTTAGCCTAACCTAACCACCCCTTACCCAACTCTTAACCTAACCTAACTCAACCCTAATTTAACCTAACCTATCCCAACCTGGCCTAACTTGATGCTCGTATAACCTGACAGCCTAACCCTACTTAATCTAGTTCTAACCCTAATCCTTGGACCGGTCAGACTCATAGAACTAATGTGTTTTTCCCTTGATTCTGTTTAGCGAGCTGCACAACTAGGGTCCTGGATGCGCTTTCGATTGTTGCAGGTCGTATTTTGTTGTAATTTAGGCACTTTAAAATGACACTGATTATCTGCATTGATACCCTTGTGAAATCAATGGGAATTAATATACTTTTTCTTATCCCTGATTTATTATTTTTATTATTGCTATTATTATTATTATTATTATTATTAATTATTATTATTACTTAGGGAGATCATGCTTCTGTGATCATGCAGCCAATAGACATTAATCTAAATTTTCTTCTTTCCGATGGCAGATTGGGCGTCCTTCTGTCTTCCTGGACCCAGATGCCGTCGTCTACTTCAGTTTGAAGGTTTGTGATTAGTGGTGCTGTTGAGACACTGTTTTTTTGAGCACGGTTGGTCGAGGGAAAATATGATGTTTAGATTAATGTCACCAGCCATGAAGGTAATGTTTTTGACTCGGTTCGTTTTTTCTTTCTTTCTTTTTCTGCCTGTGTGTATGAATGTACAATAGCAATATTATGGAAAAACTAGTGGACAGCACTGCATCGAGTTTGGAATTGTGGTTGAGGATAATCAGAGGAAGGTGTGATTAAATTTCGGGTGAAAAAGGCCGAAGGTCAAGGCTGAAAGGGGGAACAGTGCTGACTTTGCGGATATATACGTTGTGGAGATATAGGCGTTATGTTATGCCTTATGTGCCAGACTTAGACAACAGGTTTTATATCCCTTTCATCATATCACTCTTTCGTGACTAGCATCGTATTCTAGTGTTAATTTCCTGATACAGGTCAGGATTCAGGATGGAGAGATGGCGATTTTATGTCTTTCTTAAGGATTTGATAGTCATATGTTCAGGTTGCACACACACACACACACACACACACACACACACACACACACACACACACACACACACACACACACACACACACACACACACACACACACACACACACACACACACACAGAAGACAGAGAGAGAGAGAGAGAGAGAGAGAGGATAAGTAGCATGTCCTAATTTCCGCATCCTGGCTAGACACTGGCCGTACAAGCAGACAGACCCATAGACAGTATTAAAAAGCAAGTGGACGCCGGATATCCATTATGGTGTGTGGGGGAGGAAAGGGAGGGGGGAATGGTGAAGTGGAAAGGGGATGGAGGGGGGATGGGGAAATGAGGTACAGTGAACGAATGAATTAATAAATGGGTGAATGAATGAATGAATCTCTCTCTCTCTCTCTCTCTCTCTCTACGTTATTTTTTGTTCACCATTATTGTGTTCCAACATAGTGTAATCAAAGGAACCCCGCCCACAGTGTTTTCCGCCTCTCACTTACTCCACTTTCTCACGGGCAACTCTCTCTTTCCCGGAAAATCCATCACATTTCCCGGGCCTGGGGATTCCAGGAAGACACTTCAGCCCTCACCTCCCCCTCCCCACCTCATGTATAAATCCCCGCCCAACCCCACCTCTACCCCTATGCCGACCCCCACCCGTCCTCTCTCCACTCCCTGTCTGTATCCTTCCTTCCCTCTCCTTTCTCTCATGTCTTCTTCCGCCTTCCCCGCCCCCTCCTCTCCCTCCCCTTCCCCCTCTCCACCCCCTTTATATTTCCCCTCCCTCCCTCCTTGCTCTCGTGTCTTCTTCCTCCTTCCCTGCCCCATCCTTTCCCTCCCCTTCCCCCTCTCCACCTCTTGTAATCTCCCTTTCCTCTCCTCGCTCTCATGTCTTCTTCCTCCTTCCCTGACTTTCCCCCGCCTGTTCTCCTTATGTCCCTGTTCATTCAGTAGTATAATTAGGGACCTGGGTGTACATTCGATTGTTGTGTGTCGCATTCGCAAGATTTTGACGGGAAAAATAACTTAAGAACATAAGAAGAGAGGATAACTGCAGTAGGCCGGTTGGCCCATGCTAGGCAGCTCCTAGAAGAGTAACTGAACTACTAGAAGGGTTAAAAAAAAAATGCTTTTGGTTTATGAAGATGAACGTTTAGGAGACATGAAAGAAGGGCGTGTGTGCTTGCATATGGGGTCAGCAGCATTCTCTCTCTCAACCCTTCCCCCTCTGTGACTGCTGCCCTGGTCTCATCCTTTTTCAAATCTCCCCCTCCCCTCCATTTCCCTCTCCCCACTCTGCATCTCCTCTCCCCTGGTCTCCCCCTGCCCCTGGATCTCCCCTCCCCTTCAGATTGCCCTCCCCTCCCTTCAGCTTATGTAGCGTCCCCGGATTTGTCACACGCCAGGAAATCCAATTTGAGTGGCGACATTCTGCTCGTACGAATGTTCTCTCCGACCCCCCACCCCCACCCCATTCACTCTCTCTCTCTCTGTCTCTGTCTGTCTCTCTCTCTCTCAGTTGAGCCACCCGGTTATATCAGCGACCCCACTTGAAGGCATCCCTCCTCAACCACGTGAAACCAGTAAAAGGCGACTACATTAGGCGGAAGGGACGTGACGCCTCTACCTCTCACCACTGGAGTGCAAGCAGCCTCGTGGGAGTTGGGACTTTCTCCACTCTCTTTATTTTTCTTTATTTTTTTTCTCTTTCTTTTTCATATGAGGCGTGATATCGAAGAGCCTTAGCATAAAGCCAGCACTGGAAAACTGGGTGATGATGATCCATTCCCTGAACAGTATTACAGTATCATTTAGGGTGGGAATTAGATGTAAAATATATATGTCTCTATTATGGGAAGATCGCACACACACACACACACACACACACACACACACACACACACACACACACTGAGTTATGATGATCTATTCCCTCAACATTATTATCATTCTAGGTAGACAGTACTCATGAAAATACTCTCCCATCATTAAAAGAGAGAGAGAGAGAGAGAGAGAGAGAGAGAGAGAGAGAGAGAGAGAGAGAGAGAGAGAGAGAGAGAGAGAGAATGCTGCTGACCCCATAGGCAAGCACACACGCCCTTCTTTCATGTCTCCTAAACGTTCATCTTCATAAAGACTAACCAAAAGCATTTTTTTTTTTTTTTTTTTTTAAGGAGATCAATTTGGCTGCATTTTCTGGGAAGTCCCCATTAACCCTTCCAGCCCAAGGTCGTCATTTTATTTATTGTAATCCGGATTTTGCTGGACGATAATCGCATGCTTAAAAAAAGGCTTTGCTCGATTGGGGGAATTTTAGAACTAAGTGCTTAAGTGGAATTAGTAAACCTTTGTCGTCGAAAACTGAAGTGGGGATTACAGTCAGTTTTAGTTCATTATTATTATTATTATTATTATTATTATTATTATGTCCATATCGACAGCTATGCAGATCATCACATTCCATGTCCACAGAAGTAAAGAGGATTGTTTGGAAAAAATTCCCATATTAAATCGAAATGAAGGGAACAGGGTAAGGAAAAAAAAAATAGGTGAAATGAGGAAGGGGAGGGATTAAAAGCAGCATTTGGAAATGATAAAGGTATACTGCAGGCTTGGTGGTGTATTGGCGGTGTTAGCATTGAGGGTTGGCACGTATTGGCATATTGCGAGGTGGTGTTGACACAGCTGTTTTTCAATTAGGAGTGGTCATGAAGAGAGTGCGTCGAGTGTTTGCATACTTCCTGGGGCCGTGGTGCTGGAGGGGGACGCCTTCCCGTGGTGGCACTTACAGAACCGTGCGGCTCCATTGCTTGGTTATGCAGAGATCCCTTGTGGTGTTGGAATATTGTGTTGGCATGTGGAGAGGTGTTGGAATATTAAGATGTTGGCATACTGGGGGTAGTGTTAGCATGTGGGTAAATTTTTCAGCCTTATTATTGAGCAGAGTTTGAGAGCTCTCCATCAATTCGTTGTGCTCACCGCCACCTTACATTCCCCACCCCCACCCACCTCCCCTCCCACCCCTCCCCCCACCACACCCCTCCCACATCTTCGCACTCGCCTCATCCAACCCCACCCCACCCCTCCCACACCCTCACAACTCACCCCTACTCAGTTGCACACCACCCCATCCCTATTCTCTTCTCAACCCCACACAACCCACGCCCTACTTCTATACCCCATTCACTCCCACACCCTCTCACCACACCCCACCACACCCTCATCCCCTCCCCTCACTCACCCCCCACCCTTGATCTCCCCTCCCCTACCCTCTCCCACACAATGCCCTCCTTTCCTGCCAACCCGTCGATAATCTTCAGTGTGTCAGTGATGCCCCCTCTTTTCTTCTACTCCCCCCCCCTCTCTCTCTCTCCTTCCTGTCACCTCCCCTCTTGCTCTCCTTCTTATCCTTTGCCCCCTTTCTCTGTCGTCTGCTCCCCTCACCTTTACTTCCCCCTCCTCTTTCCTTTCTCTTTCTCCCCACTTACTCTTTCCTTCTTTTGCCCTTCTCCTCCTCCCCCTCCTTCTATCCTCCTCTTCTTTCCCGTTCCGTTTTTCCTTCTGTCCAGTCTTCTCCCCGCCTGCCTTTTACTCCTTCCCTCTTTCTCATTTTCACTCCCTCTCTCCTCCTTTTGCCTTCCTTTCTCCCTTTTCTTTCCTCTCTTTCGTCTTCTACCACCCTTTCTTTCCTCATTCCCTCTTCCCCACTCTTCAACTCCTTCTCTTTCTCCCCATTGTCCCCCCTCTCGCCTCTTCTGCCTCAGTTTTTCAGACACACACCCTCTTCTGACTTATCCTTTAACCTTTTCGGCGGAGGATCTTCACTCAGCTGAATAACATCGTCTGATAATTCCCACAGTAACATCCTTGAATGAGAAAAGGTCAATGGGTGGCCTCTTTTCATTGTCGTGTGTGTGTTTGTCAAGAGTGAGAGCAGTGGAAATGAGTTACTTGAGAGGAGCATGTGGAGTGACGTGGAGGGACAGGTTGACGAATGAAGAAGTGAAGGAACGTTGTGGGGTAGATGTGGATGTGGTTGAGAAGATTAGGAGAAATACACTGAGGTGGTTTGGACATGTGAAGAGAATGGAGAATGAAAGACTGACTAAGAGGGTGTATGTAGGTGAGGTGGAGGGAGGGAGAGGGAGGGGTAGACCGAGGATGAGGTGGAGGGATGGAGTTGAGAGGTATATGAGGGAGGGGGGGGTGAGTTGGGGGGAGGGTAGTCAAATGGTGGGTGACAGAGTGACTTGGAGGCGTTTTGTCTGCGGCCACCCTTTGCGGGATTAGGGCGTCGGGCTATAGATAGATAGATAGATAGTGTTTGTCTTTTTCGCCTTCAGTGTCTAACCACTGTGCTCTAACCTTACCTTGTTGTCTTTTACGTCTGTGCATCCCCACGCCATCACTGTATTTCTTCCCTTATATCCTCCTTTCTCTTACTTTCACTCCTTTAATCCTCTCCCACCTCCCCTTCGTTCCCTTATTTCCTGTTTTTGCCATCACAGTTTCTGAAGCTATAGAATACTATGTAGTATTTTCATTCACTCCGGTAAAACTAGTCATGGTTACATTGAAACCACTGTGTGTGTGTGTGTGTGTGTGTGTGTGTGTGTGTGTGTGTGTGTGTGTGTGTGTAGGCAAAATTTTGTACACACACACACACACACACACACACACACACACACACACACACACACACACACACACACACACACACACACACACACGCACTCGTATAAAAGGACATTACTATATAAAGGGGAATGAACGACATCGCCCTCTCAGACATATCCTGTACCACTAAACCTACCAGACAGTCTTCAGTCACCACCTCCCCCCCTTCTTCCCCCTCCCCCCTAGACCCCCAGACAAGAGCTTTACCCACCCCAGACAACGTGACCTTGCCCCCTCTTCTCTCCTTACCCCTGAGCACCCCACACCCCCTCAAACACCTGGCTCCCACTCCCCCCCTCTTCACCTATCCTCTGCCTTCCCTACACTTATACATCACCCCCTGTCTACTGTTTCTGCTTTCTTTTACTCCATCTCTCTTCACCCTCTGACCCTCCATCTCTCTCTCTCTCTCTCTCTCTCTCTCTCTCTCTCTCTCTCGGTAATGTTCAAGTGACTATTTTTTTTTATAATATGCCGAGCAATTTCTCCTAATAAAATCATCTTACGGCAGTCACAATAAATTTCCAAAACCGAAGTCAAAGGATAGGGCCACTTGATTTTTTCTTGTATATCCACAGTATTTTTCAGGAAATATAACTGAAATTTCAGGGTGAACGGAGACGTAAACTTTACCTAAGATTCCTGCCCATCTCTCCCTCTATGAAAGATACGTAAGAGAGGTTTAAAGATAACGGGGAAGTAACAGAAACAGACTAATTACGGTACTGTTAATTCCACACACATCCCTTCTGTCTCTTGTCTCAGCCAGTACCTCCTTAACTCCCCCTCACCCCCACCTCCGACCCCTCACCCCCCCGCCTCCTTCCCCTCACCCTCATTGCCTCCATAAACGAGTCTTCTACCTCCATCACAGTCACGGTGCCTGCTTTTCCACCCTCCCTCCCCCTTTCTCTCCCTTTCTCTCTTTTCCTCCTTTCTCTCTCCTCTTCCCATCTCTCCTCCCTCTTTCTCCCTCTTCTCCCCGCTCCTTCTCCTTTCTCTCTCCCTCCATCCCCTTTTCTTTTTCATTCACTCCTTCCCTTTCTCTCTGCACACACTCCTCCACCGTTTCTCTCCCTACCTCCCCATCTCTCTCTCTCTCTCTCTCTCTCTCTCTCTCTCTCTCTACTTCTACAGGATATAAAGACAGCAACTACATAACTAAAGGAAGAGTATACAATCACCATACGAATTAATTTGGTCAGAACAGGAGGCAGGCAAGTAACGCCATTTAAATTTTCATTTAAATACCGTGTTTTGCAGACAGAACCATACGCACATATGCAGTTTACATTTTTATTTATTTTTCAGTCATAATTTAAGCAATGTATTAATATCCTATCAGCATAAAATCCCGTTTGCATAATTTTACCGCGGACAGAAAAACAGGTCACCAAATACGAACGACCAGGTAATTATTGCATTATTTTATCCAATTAATCATGCCAGTTTAATTTAGGCTAGTCTCATTTGCGCGTCCAGGTGCGGATTGCGTGTCAGTGAGGACCATTTGCTGCTGGGGTGGTATTTATAAAGGATTCTAACCCTAACAGTTAACTACTTTTACTTTAACTTGGCCTGCAACTGCCATATCTCCATCTTGAATGCTGAGCTGTCACAAAAATATGAATACTACAGTAGAGTATGATGCTAGCTACGACGAAGTGCTGTGGAGTGGATGTAGAATCGTAGTACTGTCTTTTTCTGCCGCTGAGCTACGTGAAATAAGCTGCAAAAGGTTTAAAATCTGGGCCAAGTGAAAATGAAGAGAATCATAAGGGATAGATTTGTTTTTCGCACATTTGTCATTTTAATATGCACCTTAATTTTACTGTGAAAGATCTGGTAGCTGTTTGTGTGGAGGCGAACTTATGTACAGCTTATCAGCAAATATTAGTCGACAGTCTGCTGCCACTATAACCTGTCTTCTATATTTTCCAGTCCACCTAACGCAGAAATCTTCTCATGCCTCATTGCTGTGGACTGTCCCGTATAAATGGTCCATGCAACCGCTTCCATTGCCTCAACCAACAGAGAAATGATAGCGAACTTCTGCTTCTGGCCGTACAAGAAATCCCCAACGCATCCTTAAATTAGGGTACCTTAGATCTTTTCTCTTTGCCTTGGGAGCTTTCTTAACACCTCCTCCTATGCGATTCATTTTGCCGTATACTCCATGCTGTCCTCCTGTATGATATTTATATCTTTGAAATATCGCATAATATTATCAGGAACACACAACAAAATGTTACCGTGAACGAGGCAAAATAAAGCTCTTGAAAACAGATATTACGAAGGATCTGAACGGAACGAAATGAGACACTTTATACATACAGCCTCTGATTCATCTCTCGCCTACCCCCCCCCCTTTTTCTGTTTTTTTCGTAAGTTGGACACATCAAAGAGAGATTCAGCTCACATGACGGCCACCCGATCCGATATAATTTGATGTTCCGTCCAGATTTGAGTCGTTTGAAAAGATTGAAGGTTTCGTCGGGATTTGAAGCCTTTGAAATGATTTGAGGCTTCGTTTAGATATGAAAGAATTTGATGCTTCAGTGTGATTTGAGCAATATGAAATAATTTGATGCTCCGTCTAGATATGAGCAGATTGAAATGAGCTGAATGATTTGATGCTTCGTTGGGATTTGATCATTTTGAAATTACGTGATGCTTTGTGGCGGTTCGGACCATTTGAAATTATTTGGTGGTAATTTGACTCTTTTGAAATTATTATAGAGTCGTGTGTGTGTGTGTGTGTGTGTGTGTGTGTGTGTGTGTGTGTGTGTGTGTGTGTGTGTGTGTGTGTGTAAACATTCTTTAACTGGCAGTTTCCGGGATGCTTGGTGATCATAAACAAATAAACGAAATGCAACATAAAATAGCGTTGTGGGAAATGTTATTCTTCTGAAATTTACTTCCTCGTCGTCCAGTCCTTTCTCCGTCCCCCTTCTGAGGTGCAGTAAGCCATGTAATATTTCAGGTGCCCTCCTTCTTGTTAATATAAAACCTTTAATTATACTAATTTCAAAAAATCTAATTTGGATTACATTTGTCATCTCTCCATCTTGAAAGCTGAGATGTTGCAGTAGCTTAAAACAGGTGTGATGCTGATCACGAAGAAGTGCTATGGAAAGGATGTAGAGCCACAGTATCCTTCTTCCACACAGCTGTGCGAATTAGGCTGCTGAAGGACGTAAATCTGGGCCAGATTAAGGCGAAAAGAGTATAGTTATTAAGCCTTTCAGTTAATGGGGGAAATTACGTACCCGGGTTGAAGGAATTGCGGTGAATGGTGATGATGATGATGCACCAAGTATACAAGACATTTTGGATATTAATTGTGCTTTAATTAGCGGACATTAGCAATTATATCCATTGGTTATATCAGATATCCTCTTAATTCATTTCAGTTTATCTCAATTTATATCTACATGACGGCTAGAAGGATAAGCTTTATGCCTGTTTATTCTATGAGGGCATTAATACGACGCTCAACGGTCGATGTTATGCTCAGGTCCCCAAGCGCAGCGCAGGGTGACAGGGGACTAGGGGGAAACAGTCTGTGCCTAACATTCTGACCAGATCTAGAGTCAGACTCAGGGATTCCCTCTTCTGAGCATGTACAGTAGTTGCATACCTCCCCTTTTACAGCAAGTGCGTAGTATCCGTTTAGCATCCCGCTCTTACTCCTCAATCCAACTGTAATGCACGAGTTAACATGGCCTGTATTGTTAGTCCGACGTATATATAACTGGTCGGCTGTGAAAATGTCCTTCCTAATCTATATCTCCCTCTGCCTATGATCTTCAGTCTTTTACAGGCAGTAGGTCCAGGCATCCTGCATTTAATAGTTGCTGAATTAGGCCCATCGTTGTGGAAATTCTCTGGAAGCTTTGCAGAACGTGTAGCCTTTGGTTCTTTTGCATCGGATAAAAAATTACGTGCTGGATGTGCTAGTCAATATACCGTGGGAACAGAGGTTATAAAAACGCGAGAAAGAGTCAGTTTGTGCGCCTGGCAGTGTTTCCTCTGGCACGATCATGCGAGAAAGTGCCATTGTGTTTACCTACCAGCGACACCTTTGGCTCGGCTATCAGGAAATACACCGTGTTAATACATCAGAGTCATAGTGCAAACTCCAAGACACTCCGCCTGCAGTATGTCATCACTACGCTAATGCTTATTGATTGTTCTCTTCAATACTTCCTCTTCTTAGCTCTCCCTGTTTTCATATATGCCCTTCTTGATATCTTCCTTCCCCTGAGAGAGAGAGAGAGAGAGAGAGAGATATAACTTCGTCTTTCCACCTTTCCCCTGTCTCTTGCTAAATGCTTCCTTGTGTCATCCTCCCCAGCCCTTAATACCTACAACAGAGAGCGTCGTTGTTTCTCTTCTTGTCTAGGTGTCATAGGGATCTTCGTATCTCCTTTTCCTAGGCGATTAACCTTGCCTGTTACGCTTTTCATTCTCTCTGATGTTCTCTGTATCGTCTTAGTTATCGGTTTAGTCTGCTTTAGTAACATAAACAATGGTATTGAGTTGATGTGCATAATAAATCGCTGGGAAGAGGTGTTCGAGATCTCCAGAGCCACTTAAGAATACGACCCAAGGTGATGTCCCCTTAAAAGCTAATGAATGTATGTTGTGTGTGTGTGTGTGTGTGTGTGTGTGTGTGTGTGTGTGTGTGTGTAGGATGGCGGGAGGAGCTGTGTCATGCACGATAGGCAGGCGAGGGTCATGCAGGGCTCACACATGGTCATGCAGGCTCACACACCTTCCCACTCCACCCCACCCTTATCTCACTCCTTTCCTAACCACACCACAGGTACCCTCCGGAGGTATCATGCACACCAGCCAGCCGCGGGTCATGCAAGCTCTCTCGGTTATGCAGGCTGTCGCTTCACCTCACCCCACCCATACCTCGCTTCTTCCCTACCCACACTAGTTTCCCTATAAATCAGTATTCTTCTCACAGTAACAGGTATACAGGATAAAGTTTAAGCTCCCACAACCCTCCATGCACCTTATACACTGTACCAACATTGCGGTGCCGGTGTCGGAGGCTTTGCGCATGCGTACTTAGTGAAGGGATCGACCCATGGCCACCTTTTTTTTCAATTGCCTTACGATATACTCACAAGATTACGTCATATACACCAGGTCTCTCGAATTCGTTCCTGTATTCTATATTGTGAGTATATTGGATTTTGTGAGCTGTGGTAAATGAGTGTGGTATATGAGTGTGTGGGAAATGAGGAGGGTGTGGTGGAGATTTTCGTGTGGCGGTGTGTGGTAACTGAGCTTGGCTGCCTGGAGTGGTAAATGAGTGTGATGTTTGGTGTGGTGGAGATATATGTTTGTGTGGGTGTGATGGTGAAGATGTGGAGATGTGTGTGTGGCGGTGGAGATGTGTATTTGTTTGTGGTGGTGATGTGGTAGAGATGTATTCGTCTGTGTGTGGCGGTGTGTGGCAGCTAACTAGTAGGTCTGCCTGGGTTGGATGCAGACTGGAGTCTCAGAGCCGCCGAGGCCCTGGTGGTGTAAACAAGGCATTGCGACCGCGCCACCCCACTCCCCTCGTCTCTCTTCACCCAGCACTACGATTGGAGACCTGGATGTAAATTCGGTGGTTGCGTGTCGTATTCTTGGGGAAGATTGGGCCTTGTGGTGTAAACAAGGCATAGCGACCGTGCCAACCTTATCCCCCTGTCCCTGTTCACCCAGCAGTAAAAATCTGGGACCTGGATGCAAGTTCGATGGTTGCGCCTCGTATTCTAAGGGAAGATCGGGTCTTTGCGGAAATCGTTTTTCTGCCTCAATGATCCCTCGTTCAGTCAAAAGGCATTAAAACTAAGCCTTGTACTTTTCTCGTCAGCGCCACCCCCACCCATAACAAGCCATCCACGTGCCCGAGCATGGAGAGGCACTGGCCCGCTAGACTTCAGTGTTTCGTTGCGTTATCGAGGGTGCACACGGCGTTCAACCTTGGCACCAAATCGCGTACTCTTTGAAGAAAAGTCCAAAGAAGCCAGAGTCGCTAAGTAAGTCAAGAAAATTGCCATATTAATTGTACTGGGAGTGAGCACGAAGAAGCAGTACAAACAGCACTAGTCATTGGTACAGTCTCGTGCGTTGGTCTGGTGGCCCGGGAGTGAATTGAGTGTGTGTGTGTTTGTGTGTGTGGACGGCCAGTTTAAGTTACGTGTGTGCAGGGGGAGTACGTGGCGTCGAATCCATGAGCTGTATCTATAAACTGCAAGGAAATTGTGTATGAGTTTGCTTTTCATGAACGTTCATCTTTTCTCGTACAGCCATCGGACATCCTACGACCAAATCAAAGTGAATATTAAAAAGGTGAAGAGATACGATAAACAAACCGATCTGTGATACTAATTAACTGTTATTGGAGAGAGACTTGTTTTTCGTGTAAATTAGCGTGGGTCCTTAATAAATACGACTGCAGGTGTGTGGATCCTCTATAAATACCGGCACAGGTGTGTGACAGGTGTGTAGGGGTGTGGATCCTTTACAAACACGACTGCAGGTGTCAGGATCCTTAAATAAATCCGATTCTAAGTGTGTGGATCCTTCGCACATACGACTCGAGGTGTGTGACAGGTGTGTAGGGCGGGAGATCCCGCTCAGAAGGCAAAAGAAAAATAAAGTAAGAGGAAAAAAAGAAATCAAGACTCACGACGGGCGGGCAGGGGCGTAATGAGTCGCCACGCCCCCGGCCGGCTCCTCCTCGCCGCTTCCTCAGCAGGTTGGGAGAATCCGCTAGGGTGGTGAGCCGGGGAGCCATGACCGAGGGGAGCGGCGCCCCCCCGGGCCTGCCCCCCGCTCCGCCCCTCGTCCTCACACTACTCATCCTCACCGCTATCTGCACACCAGGTAAACAACATTCAAACCTTCATTATTAGAGCCCAATGACCATGATAGCCTGTGTGGGTCTTTTCACTTGATGGCAGCTCTCTTGAGTCATTTCCCTACTGATATCACTGTTATGAAGGTCTGTGTATTTCATTTATGCCTCATACTACTCATTCTTATCCCCATCTGCACACCAGGCACACCAGGTAAACTCAGCATTCGTACGTTTACTTTCAGAGTCCATTGACCATGAGAGCTAGTGTGTGTGTGTGTGTGTGTGTGTGTGTGTGTGTGTGTGTGTGTGTGTGTGTGTGTTTCCCTCTTGATCTCCATGTGTCGCAGTCTTGAAAAATTTCCTTACTCGGTCCCCAGTTTTAAAGGTTTCTATAGTTCATTTATTCCTCGCTACTCCTTCGATAACTTATGTGTCTTTTTACTGGAGGGCAGCTCTTCATATATCGCGATTTTGAGTCTTTGAATGAGTTCCCTATCTAGAATGTCTCTATAATCACTTATTCTTTACCTTACTCACCCGGTAGCCTATATGGATTTCTTCATTCTCTCCCCCCGATGGCAGCCCTCCATGTGCCTCGATCTTGAGTTTTTCCCTCATCATTTCCCTCTCCCGAATGTCTCCGTTCTTCATTTCTCTCTCACACTGCTCATCCTCACCGCTGTCTGCACCTCAAGCAATGTCATTATGCGCTTTCACTCCAGCTTGGTCTAAAATTGCCCCCTCTCCATCGTGAATGCTGAGTTGTAAGACTAGACTAGCATTTGATTACGATGCAAGTCACGAAGGAGCTCTGTGGAAAGTATATAGAGTTGTAGCGCTGTCACTTTCTGCCACAGAGCTACGTGAAATAAGCTGCAACAGGCTAAAAATCTGCACTAGACGGAAGGAAAATCACTATATCGCCTTTCACCACAATGTCCCTTTTCCGGACGAACAGTTGAAGGTTGTGTCGTCATTATTGGAAGGGTGATCAGACTGCTAACCAAGGAGATTCATTCATGTACTACTTCATAACTACCGTTCGTCTAATTTCATGCAACCACGACTGACCATAGTACGGGATACAGTACGTGCGTGAGAGCGGCCCAATTCTGTCGGGAATTTTTAAAAAAGAAATTGACTAAGTTACCGGTATAATTGCTCTCACCATCGCAGCTATGCTTCATATTTATCCTGAGGTTATTCGTTACTCATACATTCGTCATAATTTCGGTCATACATTCATACTTTCACTCAGATTACTTCCTTCACTCATACATTCACCCAAGATATTCTTTATGAACCTTCCTACTTTAATTCAAGATCTCCTTACCCATTCCTCATTCATGCATTCATACTAAATTTACTGATTATTCATACATTCACTTTTAACTCATCCCTTGCTCATATTACCGTAAATATTCATCATCCCCTCTGCATTCATCCTCCCTTACTCATTCCTTTCTCATGCTGTCATACTAAATTCATTCCTTATTCGTACATTCACCTTAAACTCATTCTCTTTTCTTAAATTCACCCTGAACTCATTCCTTCTTCACCCTAACTCATGCCTTATTCATAGTCACCTTAAGTATTCATCAGGATCCCCATGTATCAGTCCTAAACCTTTTCACTCATTTACTCATGCATTCATACTACATTTTCACCCACACTCTTGCCCTGCTTTCCTCTCACCTTCACATAATTATACACACTTCTTTAATTAATCTTGGAAGAAACTGAACTTTCGGCAAGAGGGCTCACCTGAACATGCGCTTTTAATGTAACTTGGTCGTTTGCTTGTATTTGTACTAACTTTTTATTTTTATTTAATCGTATTTTGATGACTAACTTACACTATCAGCAGAAGTCAATATTTAGTTATTTTATTTTAAGAGTTGCAATGACTTTTTTTTTTTTTTTTTTTTTTTTTTTTTTTTTGGAAATTTACATGTCGATATGTCCAAATTAAAGGGGAAAAAAAAGGCTTTGAAATCTTGCGTGATGGTGTGGGTAGCAGTGATAGTATGTGATTCTGTGTGATTAATAGCGTCTTTCCATGATAAATCGTTCTGCTAGATTAGGAGTCATCATCGTCTTTCGCTGAGTATCGAAACTTTTGACTCCGTATTGGCTGGCTTGTGTAGGCCTTATTTTATGAGTGGACAGCTCTGCTATACATCTTCAGCTGTAGCCTAGACTTCGTGTAGGCTACTCATGCATACCTTATCACACCAAATAAGTACTGGCTAAACTAATCAACAGTACCGTACTAATTGAACGTAAACCATGAATGATTTCTGTTGAATTTACTCTCAAACTTTACTGTAGTGTGGATTATCGTATTCAAAATTAAACTTTATTTTGTTTTTAAGTAGACTGTTGTACTCATTTACTACCTTAAGTAGATTTTCACTTTAAAAAAAAGTAAAGACAAATTTATTAACCTCTCTGGCCCAGCGTTCCCCAGGGTTTAGAACAGGGGCCCGCATGTTGTATCTAAATTCCTACTGCATCATTAGACGAGGCCATCGGGATAGTAAGACCATTTCTGCATATATGATACTGCTAAGAGATGGTAATAATGTATATAGCGGCACCTGTCTTTACCCTACACACCTGCAAGTACCAACACATCTGCATATAACTACCGCCTCTACACATATGCATTATTTGTTAGCTTTTCTCTTCTTTTCCTTATATTATTTCTTTCTTTTTCTTTTTTCTTTCGTTTTTTTTTTCTACGATGCCTTGTACTATATTCGGTGAAAGGGAGATTTTTTTTTTTCTAGCTGGTGGGGTTTATTAGCATTCATCAATTTCTTCTTTGCAGCTGTTTCACCTTAACTTGGCCTGGACTGTCGTCCCTTTGCAGCTTATTTTGGGCAACTCGTTGTCAGAAAAAAGACAGCGCCGCAGCTTTACATCCTTTCTACAGCGCTTCTTCGTGACTAGCATCATATTCTGATATTAATAATTTGCTACAGTTCAGAAATCAAGATGGAGAGATGGCAATTCTAGCCTTAGAGCAAAACGAATTGACTAAAATGCTTTCCTAGCCTGTCATAAATCGTTTTGCAACAGGAGGAATGTAATAAAATGAAGGCAGATTTGAAGCCGCGTGTGGAATGATATTTTTATTTTTGAAGTACCAGGTGGAGTCAGGAGTCCAAGGGCTTGAATGATGAATGAATGGGAGTGAGGCTCATTCATTTAGATAAACTTTGGGTAGTATCTCATTGCATGTTTTTTTTTTTTTTCCTGGCTCTCCAGACCCCACCTCAAAGTGGAAAAAGGAGATGATGACGATGATGATGAAGGCGTTTTGCTTTATTGTGTACCGTAGCGCATGGTTAGAAATAAGTGCTATACATTGATACGTTAATATCAATGTCTGCCTCACGGGTCAGTAAGTAAACGGGAACCAGATAACAGGGCTAGAAATTACGTGACCTTGTGGCATATTTCATCCGTCATGCTGTATGGAAGAATTATGCCAATGTGGGAAGGACTGAGAATGAAAGATTGACTAGAAGAGTCTGTGTGAGCGAGGTGGAGAGGGAGGAGACCGGAGCAGGTATATGCGAGAGAAGGATGAGTGTTGCAGAAGGAGAGGAAGGATGAGATGGAGGGTTGGGGTGGAGAGGGATATGTAAGAGGAGGGTGTTTGTCGGAAGAGGAGTCCGAGGATGAGATGGAGCGTTGGGGTGGAGAGAGATATGGGGATGGGTGTGGCAGATGGAGAGAGAGCGGCCAGATGGCAAAGGTCAGAATGAGGTGGAGGTTCGTTCGTGGCGATCTGCGGTGGCTGACGATAGATAGTAACACACAGACAGACAGACAAACAGCTACATATATTTATAGATATAGATGGATAGATAGATAGATAGATAGGTAAATTTATAGTCAGTTTTGGAAAGAATTGTTTATTAGGTAGACAATCACCTTCAGCCGAATTTGTTGTATCTCCCTAATAAACACCTTTTCCAAGCGGGTATGATTCTTCTGTTTGTACAGGTCACGCCACTGATAACAAGACACGCAATGTAGAGCGTCTGAAGAATATTTAACTGTCGACTTGTACCTACAGAGTGAGGTGGAGGGGAGAGGAGGAGGGAGAGCCCAAGGATGAGATGAGTGGATGGTGTGGATAGATGTGAGGCGGAGAGGAGGAGGGGGAACCAAGGATGAGATCGAGGAATGGAGTTATGAGATATGAGGGGAAAGGAGGAGCGGGAAGCCAAAGTTGAGGTGGAGGGATGGGGTGGAGAGATATGTGGAGAGAGGAGGAGAGGAAAACCAGGGATGGGATTGAGGGATAGAGAGATAAGGGGAGAGGAGGAGGTGGAGGCCAAGGATGAGATCGAAAATGCAATACCCTGGCAGCCTAGTGAATGCATAGCCCCCCCCTCCCTTCACACACACACACACACACACACACACACACACACACACACACACACACACACACACACACACACACACACACACACACACACACACACACACACACCTCTGTCATTCATAGATGCACGTATAAAATCATGCCAAATCCCTATTTAACATCTGTGAACACCTGCACGCCTCACCCGTTGTTAACCTTCATCCCACCTTGAAGTTCACAGTTTTCCAGATAATTATTTTGATATTGCATTTAGGGTTGCTGATGATAGGAGGTGGGATTTACCAAAAAAAAAGTCATATTCTTTATCTTTCTTACTTTGAAAAAATTGTAAATGCCAAAAATGGATTCTGTAAAAGACAAAAATGTGTTTGAGCACCAGACAATCCCGTACCTATTGGGTCTTTCATAATCCCTCTTCCTGAGACATAGTTTTCTTATTTTTTTGGTGTATGGATTATTTGTTAATTCATTTCTTTTTTTCTTTCTTCTGTTCAGTTATTAAAAAAATGAAGGGCATATCCAACCATTCCAGTTCGACAAGTCCCCTACCCCCGCTGGGTCTTAGTCGCCTGGAGATATGAGTATGTTAAAAAAAAAAAGGCGTCCTTGTATTGAAGAGGTTGACAACCCACTTTCTCTCTCTCTCTCTCTCTCTCTCTCTCTCTCTCTCTCTCTTGTTCACTGCACCTCCGTTATGTGAACGAAGTTAACAGAAACGGTTCGACACCTGAAACCAAATTCCCGCTCACAGTGCGTTATGTCAGGTGTTAATATCTCACCTCATTATAACAAATTCCGGGTTTGCCATCGAAATTACATTGTTTGTGTCTTATCATCGCCGAGTATCGTTCATTAATGTAATCGATTTACAGCTGCAATTTACTACTTGCTTTCCGGCTGCCCAGAAATCTCAGTGCCACCATACATTGTGCTATTGTCTTGTTGTTCCTAGTCCAGTGACTTTGAAATAATCTTTTACATTTGTTTGTACCACACGCGTACACGTAGATACCAACATTAAAACGTGTGATGTTGAAAAAGAGGCAGAAACCGGAAGCGAGACGGATTGAGGATAGAGGGAGATTAGTGAAGAGAGACAGGGAAAGAGTGAGGCGGTGATATAAACAACGAGAGCCGGATGGATATATATATAACTAGTTTACATACTAGTGGATATACGAGTACTTGCGATACAGTTGGATGGTGTGAGTGCATAAAATATTACTATAGTTAAAAATTAGAACAGCAGTTTGCATACGAACACAAATATTTACGGCATAGTACGGTGTGTGAGTGCATAATAATACCGTTTATTGTGCCCTTGATACAACGCCTGTTTCATACATCGAAGCCAAATCAGACATAAGGAGGTGCACGTCACCTGTTCTCGTTACTGTCATTAGAACAGGGAACAGCGAGCCCCACTGTTCTCCCCCAACCCGGCGAGAGCAGATCAGAAGGAGTGAGTGTCTTCCGGGTGGAGTCCCTTGAAACGGAAGCAGGTCAGCACGTCGGCTTTAATGTACAGTTTTTTGAGACCGGGGTAAAAAAATAGAAGGCTGGTCCCTGTCTGAGTGTGCTGGTGGTGGTGGTGGTGAGGCTTTGCGATACATTCCAACATATCTTTTGATCCGCGGGGTGAGGGAGGGAGAGAGGGAGTGAATGAGAGAGAGGGGGTCAGGGAGAGACAGCTCGGCTACGTAAGCGAGAATTTGAGGGAGAGAGAGAGAGAGAGAAGAGATGGATGAAGCGAGATTGGGTGAAAGAGGGAGACAGAGATAGGTAGGGATCGAGGGATAGACAGGAGAGTAGAGAGAGAATAAAAGGGACAGGCAGGTAGGAAAGGGAGGGAGGGAAGAGAAGATAAAGATGGGGAAAAATATTGTCCTCGTTTGAGTGTGGTGGTTGTGTGGTTGTGGTGGTGGTGGTGAGGCTGTGATACATTCCAGCTCATCTTTTGATCTGCTGGGCGAGGGAGGGAGGCAGATAGAGAGGGAACGAAAAAGAGGGATAGACAGGATGGGATGGAGAGGAAAGAGAGGGATGGATAGGGTGGGAGGGAGGGGAAAGAGGGATAGATGGGATGGGAGGGAGGGAGATAAGGTGCGAGAGTGAAAGAAGGAAAGGAAAGAAGAGATGGTGAAGCCTCGACACATTCCAGCTTATCTTTCGATCCGTTGTAAGAGAGAGAGAGAGAGGGGGGGGAAGTGGGGATGAGAGGGGGAGATTGGGGGGGAAAGGAGAAATAGGTAGGGAACCAGAGAGACAACGAGAAGGGAGAAAAGGATGGGATGAGATATGGCGCGAGGGGGAAAGGGAGGGAGGGAGGGAGAGTGTGAGGGAGGGAGAAAATGGGGTGATAATGAGAGGGTGAGAGAAACCCAGGAGTGTTTGAAGAGGGTAATAATAAAAGGGAGCTTGGGAGCGAATTAGAGACAAACGTGGAAGAGAGGAAGGGAATGAAAGAGAGAGAGGAAGATGGAGGAGTGGATGCAGAGGGGGGGGGAACAGGTAGGGAGGAAAGTAAGAGCTATAAGTAGGTACGGAGAGAGAGAGAGAAGCAAGCGGTAAACATTACGTAACTTAACCTTGGGTGGCGAGAGACGCAGAGTTAAACGAGTCCTGTACAGGTGAATGACTGCTGGTTGTCCACTCTCCCTCACTCCTCTGGGTTATGTCTTCACTGCGAGGACGTATTTTTATTTGTATTCTGCTTACTACATACAAATTTTATTTAACTTAAGCCTTTCAGCTCGATTACGTCATTTACATTATATTTTTGCTAAGCCACGACGTTCGTATTGACTCGACAATTTTTTTTTCTACTGAAGATAAATAGATATAGTAATCGGTAGTCCCTTCACTGTTGCAATGCTTTTCAGACCTGAAGTAAATCGTCTGTAGTGCGTTTACTCTAACCTGACAAAATTCTCTGACCCCTTTCAACTTGCCTGATCGCCAAGTGTAGTCGGAGTGGAGGGTTGATTTGGCCATTACCGAAGGAGATTCGTTCCTACCTCATTACTAAGGCTTATCGAACTTGGTGTAACCACGACTTTATGGTTGCGAGTGTGGCCCAGTTCTCTCATATGAAAACAAACCAACTAGAGTTATAGCAAGGCTAATAAAAAAATTTCTTAATGAGGGAGTTAAGAGAGCCGTGAATGGGAGTTCTGGAATGCGGTTCTGTAATAAAGGAAAATCGTTGTATATGGGCGACAGAACAGATAAGAGAAAATGATGAAGCACTGATTAATCTCCCCTCATGATGCTAAGAGATAAGCAAGCGAAATATTTTAGAGCTGGCGAGAGATTTAACAGGACTGGAGTATATTAAGGAGGGCATTAATATAAAACTGGTTGTGTGACAGAGTTAAGGATCCACATGTTAAAAAAAGAAAAAAGTCGCGATGGAACAATAGCCAGGCACTTACCCAATTAATATAATAATAATAATAATAATAATAATAATGATATCCTCAGGTTGAAGGGGTCAATCCAAGAGTCTGTTCAAGACACCCACGAGAATGAGAGTTAAAAAAAAAAAGTGACAAAAATGATGCCTAGTTCCTTCGCCATCACTCATCTCCACGCCCTCCTGCCAGCCCAAGCCGCCCTCCTTGCAGAATATTTTAATAATAATGATGAAACCAGTCATAATGGGGCGTTGCTTTAGCCCTTATACTTATGGGGAAGAGTTGTCTGTTTTTACTCTACTGCTGAAGAGGGGCGCCTTCATGTGATGGCACCGATATAACTGGATGGTGTGGCTGTCTGGTTATATAAACGTCCTTCAGCTCCCTCCTTGTCCCCCGAAAGGAGGATGGTGAGCCATAGAGAGGGGCAGTTTCAGCCTGCAGTCTACTGGGTTCACGTTGAAATGACGTTAATAGGAAATCTAGTCCCTTGACATCTCCGTCCCTGTTCAGTAACGACCTCTCCTTCCACACCTCCACATCACCACCATGAAACTCTACGTATTTCTGTCCCTACTCAGTAACGACTCCCTACCCCATTTCACCACCATAAGTCTTTGCATGCCTGTCCCTGCTCAGTAACGACTCCCTACCCCATTTCACCACCATAAGTCGTTGCATTCTTGTCCCTACTCAGCAACGACTCCAAATCTCACGCCGCCCCACTATGAGGGACACACCCACACACACGCAGAGTGAACGTACATTTTATAAAAGGAATGTGGGGTGGGGTATTTCCAGCCAGGACCGGGTCGCGCACACACACACACACACACACACACACACACACACACACACACACACACACACACACACACACACACACACACACACACAGAGGGATAAAAGGTCGGGGTTCATTGTTAAAATTAGGAACGTTGGTTTATAGTTAGCGAAACAGATACAGGCTGGATGAATGTGTGGGAAGGAAGAGGAGGGAGATGGAGTGGAAAGGGAAATGAAATGTGTGATTGTAGTTTTTTGCCTTTGTTATGTGCATTTTTATATTTTTTTAATTGTTAGAATTGGCAGGATGGTAAGTGTAATTGGGGAAGTAGATAATGGCTGGCTGGATGTGTGGGAAGGAGGGGGGGAAGTACAAGAGCTAATATTCCCATTTTTGTGTCTTCTGTCGCGTTGTTTCTTTCAGTTTTTTGTTTTTTATTTATCTGCTTCTTTGTCAAAATTAGCTTTGTGTTTTATAGTCAGCGGAGAATGTAGGCTGGCTGGCTAGGTGTGTGGGAGGAAGCCAGAAGGGGGATATGAGATGAAGTGCTGTTTTCACACTCCTCTCTGTTTTTATTTAATTGCTTTCTCCGCACGGTTGGTTCATTGTTAAAATTGGCAGCTTGTTTTATGGTTAGGTAAACATATTATATAGGCTGACTGGCTGTGTGGAAAGAAAAAGGAGGAGGAGGGAAGTGGAGAGGGAACATCAGAGCTATTTTTCGTATTCTGTGCCTTATTGTATACTTATGTAATGTCTAGTTTATTGTTGAAGTTATAAACGTTTTTTTTTATAGCTATCAAAAGAGATATACTATTGTCTGGTTGTGTGGGAAGGAGGAGGGAAGTGAAATGAATCGCTTTTGTGTTGTTTTACAGTACTTTCGTGTGGTTTTATAGCTTACAGAATTAGTCTAATTATGTGACCTATTTCGATGTTATCTCTTGTGTGTAAGGGGGTATTTTTGAAGATTATAGTTACATTCATTAGGTGATAAGTCTTCGGGATTTTGTTGGGTATTATTTTTACATTCAGTGGCTTTTAAATCTTCAACGAGATAACATTCAGTGCTCAAGGTTAAATCGCCATTGCCCCAGAAAGTTTATTTATATACACAGCCGTTGGTACATTGATCGCACACGCCCTTTTAATGACATTTAGACCCCGTTGGTTATCCTGGCGTCATGTGTCTGCGGGAACAGGTACGAGTGATCCATGTTAGACGGAGTGGTTCGTATACAGCGCAACACTGGTTACTTCTGGCGATATTTTTTGTGTCGTGGGGACGCCTTAGTCGATGTTATCGATGTTTACCTTGCATCATTGTCAAACCTGCATTATTTCTTCATTTCCTACTCCCACTGCCACACGCACACTCACACCAGCAGGCTGAGCCGTCCCCACGACACAAAATACCGCAGGTGAGTTTGTGGTGAAGCGCAGTCTATGGGCCATCCTTTATAATTCATTTATTTTATGCTTATGTTTTGCGTGGGTGTGGCAGTGGGAGTTGGGGATGAATAAATGATGCAGGACGGGCATCGATCACGGTGACGTACGTGTTGTGGGGATGGTCCAGCCTACTGGTGTGGGTTGAAGTGTGGCAGTGGGAGGAGGAAATGAAAAAATGATGCAGCCTCGACATACATCATGCTGACTGAGCCGTCCCTACGAAACACGAGGAATTGCCCTGTGGGGAGGGAGAGAGGAACGTTGCATATGTGCCGCAGATTTCCGATGTGTATACCATTCTTGCTCTACACTTTAAACTTCCCAGGATTATTACCCTTCCATTTTTTCTTTTCTTCATTTCTTCCTCAAACCTAGCTCAACCCATCTTAACCTATCCTAACCTAGCCTAACTTAACAGGTTAACCTAATTGACTCGCATACTAACATAACCAGATACTAGGAAAGCAAACCAGACCTAACCTACACCTTCCTTGATAAGAAAAAGTGCAAAAATGGTACAGAGAAGTTACAGAACGATAATCAGCATCCGGGGCACACTGTATATCCGGATTGCTGTAAGAACTGATCCAGGATTGGCAGATGTAGTGTGTGGGTGTGCTTGTAGGTGTGATTGCATGTTTGAGAAAGATAATCTAGCCTCAGTAATAGTTGTGTTTGGCAGTGAATTCCGTTGATTTTCGTACATTTACAGTAGTTCTTCGTTGACAGGTATTTGGGTTGGTATGCTTTGCGTGGTTGAGTAAATGATCAGAGAGGAGAAGGGGAGACCAAGGATAAGATTGATGGATGGAGTGGAGATATGTATGGAAGATGGGTGTGTGATTTGAAGGGAAAGTAGCCAAATTGCAGGGGACAGGGCGACGTGGGGGCGATTTGTTTGTGGCCACACCTTACGAGATTAAGGCGCCTGGCAATAGATAGATAAATGAATAGACAGATAGGTAAATAGATGGATAGATAGATAGATGAGATGGATGATTAACGATGCTAACAGTTGGTTGTCGTTCAGTTTATATGATGCTGGTGATCAAGGGATGCCAGATTTGTCAAAGCCCCTGAGCCTGTAACCCCTTTTCCTAGCATAGTCTTGATGCTCGCAAACATTTTATTTATATTTTAAGATACAGGAGATCTGTAGTAGTGAAGGGGTAATGAAGACTATATCAAACCTCACTATACTCTTTTTACTCTAACTTGGCCTAAAATTGCCATCTCTCCATCGGGAATGCTGAGATTTAACAGTACGGTAGCATTAGACTAAGATGCCAGTCACAGAGAACTGCTATGGAAAAGACGTAGAGCGCATCATTGTCTTTCTGTCACTCAGCGGTTTTTGAAGTTGAGCCAGTTCACCACCACCACAACCACCACCACCACCACAACGATTATCATCATCATCATCATCTTCATATTCATCATCAAGTCGTTTTCTCTTCATTTTCCTTCATCTGTTTCACCACATTTACTTATTCATTACCTTCTCTCTCTCATTGCTATACTTCCATCTTCTCTGCAGTACTTCCTTTTTTTCTCTCCTCTCTCTCTCTCTCTCTCTCTCTCTCTCTCTCTCTCTCTCTCTCTCTCCCCCTCCCTCCCTCCACTTTATCCCCCTCACTTTCCCTCTCCTCTCCTCCCCCACCCCCCTTCCTCCATTACCTTTTAATTCTCCACGACATCAATCATCCGTTCCTCTTCCTTTCCCTCCTCTCCTCTCTGTCCTCCTACCTTCTTTTCACCTCTTCCCCCTTCTCCTCCTCATTCTCCACGTTCGCTCTTCCTTTCTTCCTTTTTTTTTCCTCCTCATCCCTTTCTCCTCCTCTATTATCCCTCTGTCCTCTTGCATTTTTCCCCCTTTTTTTTCTCCCTCTCTCCTCCTCCTCCTCCTTCTCCTCCTCCTCCTCCTCCTCCTCCTCCTCCTCCTCCTCCTCAGCCCCTTATAATGGCTCCCTGATAAAACTTTAATCTGGCTCAGGACGCCTTTTTTTTTTTCTTTTTTCCAGCGTTTTGAAATTCCTTTGAGGGGATTAGCTCAAGTAATCTCACAAGTTATAATTTTACTTCCAGCCTAACTTTCGTAATTAATCTCAGGCCGAAAGTTATGCCCTGTGGATGGTCATTGCTCCATATCCTTCCTTTATTCTAACTTGGCCCAAAACTGCCATCTCTCCATCTTGAATGCTGAGTTGTAGCAGTAGATTAATACTAGAATATGGTGTTAGTCACGAAGAAGTGTGATGGAAAGGATGTTGGGCCGCAGTACTGTCTTGCTTTTTTCACTGAGTTGCGTGAAATTAGCTGCAAAAGGACGATTATCGAGGCCGAGTTAAGGTAAATGGAGTATTTATTTTTTCATTTATCTGTTTATTATGTTTACAAAGATGAATACTTGACTTTCCTCAGAACGAGACGTCTCTCAGAGTTTAATTTAAGCGATCTCTCTCTTCTTCCTTCGTCCATCCTTCCTGTTGTTTCCCCTCTCCTCTCTTCCCTCCATTCTTTCTTTCTTCTTCCCTCCATCTTCCTGTTTTTTTCCTCATTCTCCTCTTCCCTCCTTCCTTCTTGTTCTTTCCTCCGTCTCCTCCTCCCTTCTTCCTTCCTCTTCTTTCTTCCCTCTCCTCTTCCTTCCAGTTCCTCTCCTCTCTTCACTCTTCTTCCCCATTGCCTTCTTTCCCTCTTCCCTTTACCCATCTTGTTCCTCTCTTCCCCCCTATCCCATCTCTTCTTCATTCCTTCCTCTTCCTCTCTTCTCCTTTTCTCTCCCCTCCTCTCCGTTCCTTTCCTGTTCTTTCCTATCTTTCCTTTCCTCTCCTTTCTTTTCCTCTCATCTCATCTCATCTCCTTCACTCCTCTCCGCTCCTCTCTTCCTTTCCTTTCCTTTCCTCTGCTCTCGTCCGCCCCATTCAGCTTCCTACCACGCACGCAGCACTTTTTCCTGAAGTTTGTATGAAGCTCCTGAAAGTTAATCCAGCCTCCCTGTTTCGCCCTCGAGTGAAATACACCTCAATGGACAGCTCTGGAGGCGGAGGGCTTTGAACACGTACATACATACGTACAAACCTAAATACATACAGTACATACATACGTACATGCATGCATTCCTACATACATATTTCAGCAGGCACAGGCACATATCAAATGCACACACACACACACACACACACACACACACACACACACACACACACACACACACACACACACACACACACACACACACACACACACACACACACACACACACACGCGAGTGGATATTCAGTTCTGATTCGTAAACGACTGGTCGAATTTATCAGTGGCCATCTGTTTTCACGTGAGGGGACTGGGCCACCGCCACACCTTGAATGCAAAGCTGAGACTGCTTGATGTATGAGCCTTACGAGGTAACAGTGGATCTCCTTGGTTACTAAACTATTTTAACTTTTAGCATAAAATTGGCATCTCTGTCTTGAACACCGAGCTATAGTACGAACGAGCTTAGTCCAGTCTTAAAATATGATGATAGTCACGAAGAAGTGCAATGGAAAGGATGTAGAGTCATAGTATTATTCTGCTCCGCCTAGTTCAAATGAATAAGCTTTAACTACACGCCACACTACCTAATTTACCTGCAAATTAATAACGCTATTAGCATACGTAGATACAAATTAGCCAAATGACCACTCTAAATTATCTCTGGCTAAATAATTAACTATATTAGAATCTGAACTGGTTAATGAACTTGGAGATTGGATATTAAACTTCTGACTCGCAGACTAAATAACAGACTACGGTAACCTACTGACTAAATAACTGATCCTGAGTGAAGAGACGGGCTTACCTGCGAAATAATTGACCAGCCCACTTAGAAGTTCTTAAATTCAAAGGTCAAGGTCGCAGTGACTTTGTGATAAGCAAATGACCAGTGAAGGAATCCGTGAAACCTGTTTATCTATCAGTCAGTCATTATATCTATCTGTCTGTCTATCTGTTTACCTGTCTGTCTCATCCTGTCTTCCTACCTGTCGATTTCTAACTATCTGGCTACCTGTCTATACATTTTCTCTCTGAATATCTATTATTTTTCTTGTTACTCTCAGACAGTTTTATTCATCATAGTATATTATGTTAAATGAAGTAAAGGATGGTAGATAGATGATATACGTAGGACGATAGATAGATTATACAGGATGATAGATAGATGCGACAGTATATAGGATGATAGTTGATATATAAACCAGGTCCTGAACCATTTGTGATCAGGTTTAAAGCAATTGAAAAACAAAAACAAAATACGTGAGTGAAGTAATGAAGGTGTGATTCATCGGAATGCCGGCATGCTTCAGAATATATTTTGCATGTTGTACTTCAGTGATGTAGAGGGTTGCCTTCACGTGGTGGCACAGATATAGCGGGCCGGTGGAACTGTTTGGTTATACTTACGTCCCTCACCTCCCTCCCTAGGTGGATGGTGGACTGTACGAGAGGAGAAACATCAGCTTGGAGTCCAGGGTAAACAGAGAGAAGAATTTATATGGACTGGCTGCTTAATTATTTGTTTATCTAGAACTTTCGTACATATAGATAAGGACTGGGTGTGAACTGTTATATAAATATTTGTGGGGAAATAAATCATGTGTATGGATGGGCCTTATTCGCAGTGGCTTTGATTTCGTAACGTCTTTCCCTCAGCAATTTATTTTGCCTATTAAACCATCTTCCATATTTACAACTGCATACCACACCAGTATGAAAGAGATATATAGAGCATAAAGCAGACCAATGAAGTGTATTTTGGAAGCTGGAATGCTAAAAATAACGCTACGAAGTTAGTATGGTTCTAGGTGTGTATGTGTGTGTGTGTCTGTCGGTGTATAGACTAATGGGCACATCTTTTTCCGTGTTTGGTTAGTCACACACACACACACACACACACACACACACACACACACACACACACACACACACACACACACACACAGGTGGGTAAGATAGTGTGTCAGTCAACACAAGTGTTCTGCCAGTGTATTCTTTGCTGTTTGTTGTATGCTTTTTCACAGCTGATCTCGTCTTACAAACAATTATCTCTCTCTCTCTCTCTCTCTCTCTCTCTCTCTCTCTCTCTCTCTCTCTCTCTCTCTCTCTCTCTCTCTCTCTCTCTCTCTCTCTCATCTTTATATAAGTAATGTAAGTAGCAATGCAGCCATATTTAGTTACATAAATAATTTGTATTGAAACTTAGGCACACACTTCCACATTCATCAACACATGCGCTTTTATATGAACGATACGCATCATAAAGACTATATATAAATTCACACACACACACACACACACACACACACACACACACACACACACACACACACACACACACACACACACACACACACACACACACACACACACACACACACACACACACACACACACACACACACAGGTACACGTGTCGACTTCCGAGATGCCAGCTCACTCTTAGTTTCATCCCAAACATTTGTTCCAAACGTTTGCATTAGTGTGAGTCAGTATCCACGTGCAAAGGTCTTGACTCTTATTTTAGGTTACAGTATCAGCTGCGGATGTGTGTGTGTGTGTGTGTGTGTGTGTGTGTGAGAGAGAGAGAGAGAGAGAGAGAGAGAGAGAGAAAATCTGTGCCATCCTCCAAGTCTTGTATATTTAGAAAAATAAAATAAAAAATAAACTCACGCTTCACATCCAAACGTTCCCTCCTGAACGTTTGCAGCAGCCTGAGTCAATGGAATACCTCGATTCATCCAGGTGCATACGGTCTTATTTTAAACTACAGGAGCGGCGGGCAGGTGTTGGGGCGAAGCCGGCCAACACTTCGCAGGTGTGGTGGTGTTAGTCATCCTGGGCCGTGTTTACAAAGTTTCTTAAGCTTTACCCTTTGAATCAGATGCTGTTTTCTAGTGCTGGCTTATTGCTGCTGTTTTCAGAGGCTCCGATTTAGTTTAGGATGAATTTTCTCAGGTGTATATGCTTAGGTTTGGGTTCTTGAGTCTCTTGTCCTGCTCTTTTGGTTTATTCCTGCTGTCTTGAGAGGAATTTACTCTGTATAGGAGGGTCTTTTCGTGTTTATAAGCCCCGTATAAATCGTGTATGTTTGCTGGTTTACACCTTTACCTTCACTCAGTGTTTTGGCCACAGCTGTGTTCATCTAACCATGAACTAATTGGACCACAGGCTAGAGTTACCTTTCTACGGCATTTCTTCTTTCTGGGGTTAGGGAGGAAGCTTGGCGATGTTTGTATAACCGGACAGAGGTACTGGCCGGTTATATTGGTGCCACCACATGAAAGCATCTCTCTCTAGCACTGTCTTCAGTCTAATAAGTGCCAAATACTTCACAGCTACACCAGAATGCTATGACAAAATGCATTTATTCCTGATAATAGTTACCCAGTATGGATGCTCATTTTAACGGCAATGGAAATTGGTCGGGACTCTTCGTAAATACAGGCGATGCTCAGCTGTGTGGTGACGTCACGCTGCACATGTGCTTAGGGGCCAATTAATGCCCGCCACGTCACGGTGCTCCACACCTGCGTGGGGTGGGTGATGTTGCGCAGGGTGGGTGGTGGTGGTGGATGGGGAGCCGTGCATGTGGATTGGTAAGATTGAAATGCAAAATTACGGGAAGAGTTTAAAGTTATATATAGAACCATTTTTTTCTGGGTGTGACGACGCATATATATATTTACTTATCGGGTGGATTGTGGGGTACCGTGTGTGTGTGCTGAACGGATTGATTAAGTCGAAATGCAAAATTAAGGGATAAGTTAAAGATTATTGATTTTTTTTTTTCAGTGTAACAACGCATGTATTTATATATTTATTTATTAATCAGATGGATTTTGGGGTGCCGTGCATGTGTTCTGAAAGGACTGATAATATAGAAATGCAAACTCAAGGAAGAAGTTATTTGTAGACTTAATCTTTTCAGTAAGGCGATATATTCTTTTTATATAAACTAGGAATAAAAAAAATATGAAGAATCTATAAACCTTTAATATTATTGGTGTGTCGATGTGTTTTAATTTTTTAAAATTAATATTGATCCTGATAGCGCCAGATTATATATAGGGAAAGGTTAAATTACAAAAATAATGAATGCTTAGACCCAAAGTAAGATGAGTACCGGTATCTTACCGTTATGCGTTTACAGGTCATATAAGATTGGTCGTGAAAATAGGCGAGACTAATTTGAGAATATACCTTAATTCTACCTTCTACACGTACAGTTTATACTACGAACACTTTGTATAAAAATTAAACCTTATTTAAATGTATGAAAAAAAAAGAGTACCATTAACATACTGCATTACTGATACCATGACGGGACGACAAGTTTAGTACCGGTATGAAAAAATTGCATGCATAACAAATTTTCGTCATTAACATACCAGTATTTCACTTTTATTTCAAACACGGTGCATGTAGTTTGACAGCAGCATTTAGCTAGTTAGTTATTTCATGTGTGTGTGTGTGTGTGTGTGTGTGTGTGTGTGTGTGTGTGTGTGTGTGTGCGATAGGGAAAATATTTTGAAACAGCTCAGTTTTAACATTTCCATATCCCGTCTATAATACAAAGGGGATGGATCAAAAATCTCAACAAAAATTCTATCGTGTACACAACATCCCATTGGTATTACGAATGTTTTGAAAATCTAACTAAAATACAACAATTCAGCTCCTCTCCCATTCCGTTTATATCACGAACGCGGTAATGCGGCCTTCAACACTTGCGTGGATTATTCACTGACGAGCATTGATTTTTGGTGGATGTTGTGGGTTTTTTCAAGACAGCAGGCGCCAATACCCGTCTTTTCATCGTTTTATTGTATTGATATGGAGGTTTTCGTATTATAAGGTGGCGTGTGAACAGCGGCACACTAAAAACTCACTTCGGGGTGTCGTGGGAACGGCTCAGTCTGCTGGCGTGGGCGTGGCTGTGGGAGTAAAAAATGAACAACGGATGCAGAATAGACATTGATAACTCTGACTGAGCTGTTTCCGCAATACACAATGAATCTTCTGGTCGAGTGGAAGAGGAGCGTTATATTTGAACATCATAGTATATAATTCTGTCGTGCATATGATAACCTGTTCTTCCTACATAACATCGTATTCTATAAAGTCTGTTATACACATGGTAGGTTATTCTCGTCCATTACAACATAGCATTTCATAACATCTAGTAATCTTACATGCCGCAAGCTGATCTCACTTATAGCACTGTATTACCTTCACGTGGTGGCACTGATATAGCTAGGCGATGGAGCACTCCGGTTATGCAAACGTCCCTCAGATCCCTCGGTATCCCCCCAAAAGGAAGATTGTGGGCTGCAAGAGAGAAGCATCCTAAGTCTGAAGTCCACTGGGTTCACTTTCTAATCATACTCCCTTACAGCACATAGTTAGAATTTATATAACTTAGAACTTATATCACACTAGTCTCATTGTTACATACGATAGACTCTTATTTATCGTTGTGTTGTATATAATCTCAAGCTCACATACTCTGTCATTCTTTCGCATTAACTTGACCCAGATATTCTTCAGTTAGCAGCTCATTCCACGTAGCTCATTGGCGAAAAAAGATGATTCTACTGCTCTACATCCTTCCCATAACATTTCTTCGTGGCTAGCATCATAGTCTACTATTAATCCATTGTTACGCCTCAGCATTCAAGATGGATAGATGACAGTATAATGCCAAGTTAGAGTAACGAGTATAAGATCATTTGACTCCTCTGAAATACCGTAAGAATCAGGCAGTAGAACAAAGATTGCCATCCTGCTTACTCCCTGGTTCCATTTTTTCCCCACTACGTGACGTGTGCATATTTATTCAGTCCTAGTTCTCTTGCATACAGTTCTTACCTAGCCAGCGTAGCCTTATTTATTTCGTATGTGTAATTTTAGTAATAATTTGATGGTTTTTATTTGTCTTATGTGGTTTGTTTTTATATGTCAGTACGTTATTTCAGAAAGTGAGACACGCAGGTATCTGTATTATGGTTAACATTAATTATTTTTTACTAAAGGAATTCCGGTAATCGTCTTTATCAACATTATCATCATCATAATTTTCATCATCGTAATCATCATCATTATCCTTTTTTCCGCCTAAAGAGGAAAGATGCACAAGCAAATAACAACAACAACAATAATAATAATAATAATAATAATAATAATACTAATAATAATGCAGATATGCAGTTTCCTCCAGTGCTTACGGAGCTAACATGTAACTTTCATATCCAGTCCTCAAACACACACACACACACACACACACACACACACACACACACACACACACACACACACACACACACACACACGCAACACAACCTTACTCAGCCCTCACCGAGATCGTTTGCTTCTGTGAATGACGTGGAGATCAGGTGTGCGAAGGCATGATTGGCACTAAGAAGAAATTATCGTGTGTGTGTGTGTGTGTGTGTGTGTGTGTGTGTGTGTGTGTGTGTGTGTGTGTGTGTGTGTGTGTGTGTGTGTGTGTGTGATTCAGAATGTGGTGTACTGTATTTTTAAATTATTTATATATCACTGTATTTACACTACACCATTTATGTACATTAACATCAACAGGTGTAATACATCTCCACCCCTCTCATTAACCGCTACAGTACTCGAGCTAATTAAAGCCGTCTAGAGGTTACAAAAAATAATATTAGAATACAACACAACACATATGAGAGTCAAGAGAAAGTTACTCATTCACTTCGAGAGATCTCCCCAAAATTGAATGAAATCGCCTGGCTGTATAAAAAAAAGTACATTATAATAAGACGCTGAGGTGCTTTTGGGGGTCATTCACCTCTACTTGCATTCCACGCTTACCATTCATTCACTTTACTGCGCCATACACCTTGCGTGTTTCTCGGTCTCGCAGTTGCACTATATATATTTTGTATTCCTGTTCATTTTTCACCCCCCCTCCTCACTTTTTTTTTCCTTTAACCCATACCTCCTCTCACCTCACTTTCGCACACCGTTTCACCCCCTCTCTCACGTTCCCCACGCCCCCCACTCACCCTCATCCGTCTCATCCCCACCCCAACTAACCCTCACTCCTCTCATCCCCACCCCACACCCCTTATCCATGCCCCCACCACCGCCATTGTATAGGACATTGATTGCTCACTTCACATTCTGTTACACCGACCCTCATTCGATCGCCCTCCTCCTTTACCCTCCTTGCCGCGCCTCGTCTCTTATCATCCTCTTTTCTTCTTGCCTCGCCTTTCTTCCTCGTCTCCACTCCTTTCTTATATCCTCCTCCTCCTCGTCACTTCTTTCTTCTCCTCGCCACTCCTCTTTTCCTCTTCCACTCACTCCTCCTTTCTCCATTTAAAATCTTTTCTTCACTTCTCTTTTCTCCTCGCGTCTTCCTCCTCCTGTTACATTCCTGTCTCCTTTTTATTCCGCTCTTCATATTGTCTGTCCTTGCTCTCCATGCCTACTTCCTTATTCTCCCCTCTGCATCTTCCTCTAAGTCTTTTCTTCTTTTCCTCTTCACTCGCTTCTTTCCTCTCCTTCTTACATCTCCATCCTGCTCTTTTATCCTCTTCCTTGAGTCTCTGTATCCCACTTTTCTCTCCAAGCTTCTCATCACCACTTTTTTCATGTGCCTTCATCTCCACATTTTTCATATCCTGTCGTCTTCCTCTTACATAATCCCTCCTTGCCTTTTCTCTTCTCTACTTTTCCCTCACTTCTTCTTCCTCCTCCCGCTTTTGTCTCCTTTTCCACATTTCTTCTCATGTAGGCCTACGAGCATTTTTCCCTCCAGTAAACAATATTTCTGTATGTGAGAATGATTCTTTCAATTAATGTTTTTTCCTTGTTCCTAGAAGGGTTTTTGATTGGCGTGTGTGTGTGTGTGTGTGTGTGTGTGTGTGTGTGTGTGTGTGTGTGTGTGTGTGTTTTGTGGAATGGTGCAGTATGGTGTTGTATAGTGCTGTGTGGTGTAGTGTGGAGTGTTTGTACAGTGTTGTGTAGTGTGTGTGTGTGTGTGTGTGTGTGTGTGTGTGTGTGTGTGTGTGTGTGTGTGTAGAATACAGGCAAAGCGGTCACCACCACACCCAGTCATACACAAGCCACTCGTAAACTGTGGTGGCGGTGAACATAAAAGCCACACATGCACTCTGTCCCAACACGTAATCACGAAGAAGTGCGTGGGGTTTTACCAGTGTATTTTACTTTCTGTCTTCTTATTGTCCAACCCTGCATCTTGTTAGGGGTGATCTCGACTGAAGGCATCGAATGGTTTACGTTTATCTGTATTTTTACCCAGTCCTGCTTCTTGTGAGGGGATTTCGATAAAAGGTATCGAATGTTGTACCATAGTCTATTAGATTGACCTGTGCACCTGCGATGTACGGGGCAATTAGAGTGTGTCTGATTCGCGGCTGCTGATTGGCCGCCGATGATGTTACTGAAGTAAATGCAGGCATGTGTGGTAGTGACACATGCGGACGTTGGTGTACACCGTGGGTGGATATTGCAGTGCAACATGAGGACGTAGGTGTACACCGTGGGTGGATAATTTACTTCAAACTTCACTCATCGAATATAAAACTTTATAATCACCTTAATTTTCTTTGATAACAGTAAACTTTTAAAGCTATTTTTGAGCTCTTTAGCTTCGGAAATTATTCCATATTGAAAATGGCTGCTTATATTGCAGGCTGTTCAAAAATATAAATATATACGTTTTAAAATAAGAAGAGCTGTATATTTACATCATCGGCGGCCAGTCAGCAGCCGCGAATGAAACACATCCTACTCGCCCATGCATCTCAGCTGCACAGGTCAGTCAAATAGGGTATAGCTATGTGTAGTCATTGTCCAGTCCTTCATCGTGTAAGAAGTGATCTCGATGAAAGGCATTTTTAGACGAAATGCATAGGCTTCTTTGAGTGTTATATATATATATGTATGTTGTATCTGTTATATGCACAGGATTTTTCGAGTGTTGTATATATGTTTGTCTGTTACGTGCATAGGCTTCTTTGAGTGTTGTGCGCTCTGTATTCATTTTCCAAACGTGCATCTTGTGAGGTTAATCTCGACAAAGGGTATTCTCCAGAAACATTGCCCACTCTTTGATCACCAGTTATCCACGTACGAGTCACCTTTGGTTATTTTTCAGACTTGATTTTTTTTTTTTCTTAATAACAAGCATACCTTTCCTCCATTGATCGCTCTTTCCATTCTCACTCTTCCTCCACTATTGCAATTATCCCTAAGTCTGGTATCACAACATTCCTTTCGCTTACCGCTATTAATAGCTGGCTGAAACATTCTCTCTCTCTCTCTCTCTCTCTTCCTACCGAATAAGCTCCAAAAGAACGAAATTCTGGGCCAAGTTAAGGTGAAAAGGGCAATTTATTTTCTCCTTTCTTTCACCAGAGTAATGTAGGCTGATTTTCCCTGACGTTACATCACGAGACCTTTAGCTTGTGTTTCCAGTGTTTCTCAAGGTTGTGTTGATGTTAGTTTAGTCTTGTTGTGGTACGTTTGTGATGCCTGTGTGATGTTGTGTGTTCCCTGGCTGAGTGTTGTGTTTCTTATGTAGTTAGGTGTGTGTGTGTGTGTGTGTGTGTGTGTGTGTGTGTGTGTGTGTGTGTGTGTGTGTGTGTGTTATTTGGACTTCATTCTTGGGAATTGGCCATCTGTATGTTGGGCTGAGAGTGAGGTATATGAATGTGTATGTGATGGTGTGTGTGTGTGTGTGTGTGTGTGTGTGTGTGTGTGTGTGTGTACACGTTTTTATGTTTGTGGATGATACTGTGTGTGAAAGATGGTAAATTTATTGATGTGTAATTGTGTTCTTGAGAGAGAGAGAGAGAGAGAGAGAGAGAGAGAGAGAGAGAATATTTCTGCGTATGTTTGTGTATTTTTCTCAAACAACATTGTGCCTCTGAGTTTGGGGATACTTGATTAAGCACACAACAGCTCTCTCTCTCTCTCTCTCTCTCTCTCTCTCTCTCTCTCTCCACATAGTTTCTTCATTGCCCCACTTCCTTACATTTCCTCCTCTTCCTCATTCCCTTCCTCCCCCATTCATCCACCTCTAACCCTCTTAATTCATTCTTAGCTGTAATTTTCCTCCTCGTTCTTTCATTCTCTCTTCATTTTCCTTTTTCTCTGCCTTTCCTGCATTTTCATCGTTTTTTCTTCTCCTCTTCCTCTTCCCCTTCTCCATTGGCAATGCTTCCTTCCTCCCTTCCTTTTACTGAGCACTCCTAAGATTGAACTGGTCATTAATGTAAGTTAGGCTACACACACACACACACACACACACACACACACACACACACACACACACACACACACACACACACACACACACACACACACACACACACACACACACACACACACACACACACACACACACACACACACACACACACACACACACACACACATGGAAGCGTGCACAGGAAGCGGCTTAGAAATGTACGTGGAGTCACAGTCATGCAAAAACCACACAACGTTACGTCTATTGACCTAAAACACTAAAACTGCACCAGACAAGAATGTAATGTATGGCTTATCACAGACATGTCTTTACGCACACATGTACACTTGAAAACGTACACGCATTCATAACCTTGCAGAACTACACACCTTACGTACATGACCTACAGTAAATTGGATCGATCATGAATGTAAGTTATAGTGTATCACAGATATTTTTTACTCACACATGTACACCTGGAAGCATACATACAGTCACAAGATTTTGCAGAGCTACATACTTTACGTACATGTCCCAGAGCGCATACATACACCGACATATGCATAAATTACAAGGACTCCGAGAGAAACGCACACACATACATACATACACACACATTAACGTACACACGAGCACGCACACTTGTGCACGCTCATGCTTGAGGTCGCCTGAGCATTGACCTCTTCTGTGTGTGTGTGTGTGTGTGTGTGTGTGTGTGTGTGTGTGTGTGTGTGTGTAGGAGGGGGAGGAGGGGGAGGTTTAGAAATGAGAAGGAGTTGTGAGGAAGGAGAGAAAGAAGGGAAGACTGAATGTTCTGAAGGAGAGGTGAGGAAATGAAAAGAAGGAAAGCTAGAGGTAAAGGAGAAGAGAGGGAGGAAAAGGAAGGAAGGAATGGGGCGAAGAGGAGGAGAGAAAGGAGAGGGAGAGAAAGACAAAAGAGAGTAGAGACTGGAGGTCAGGAGGGAGAGCAAAGATAGACATGAAAGGGAGAATGGAGGTAAAGGAGAGGGGAGGAGAAAAAAAGGAAAGGGAAGAGTGGAAGGAAGATAAGGAGGAAAGGAGAGGTGAATGAGAGAAGAGGGAGGGAGAGAAGAGGAGAGAGAGGAAAAGTTAGGGGGAAGGAGAGGAGAGGAGAAAAAGCGAAAGGGAAGAGAGGGGAAAGGGAGGTGAAGAGGTAAGTAGAGATAAGAGAGAGTGTGGGAGGGGGGGGGGGGAAGAGGAGAGAGAGGGAAGGAGGGGAGAGGGGGGAATACAGGTGCAGTGGTGGCTGTGGAATGTGTTTTTTATTTCTTTACCTAGTTTATCCAGCGCTACTTTCTGGCTGTTATGGGTCAGATTAGGTTAATTTAGACTAGATTAGTTTCGATAAGGTTATTTTAATGTAGATTTCTTTTGCCTAGTTTCTCGAGCACAAGGTTCAGGATCTTATGGGTTAGGTTGGGTTAGGTGAGGATGGACTGGGTTGAACTGGGTTGGATGTCCTTGGATTAGGGAAGGTTGATGGTAGTGTAGGGTTGGCTAGGTAAGGGTAGGATTGCTTTGGTCTAATCAGGGTAGGTTAGGTTAGGAGTGGTGTTATGAAGTGAGATTAGGTAAATTTACATTAGTTTTGGTAAAAAGTATGTTAGTTTGTCATGCTAATTATTTTACATCAGTTTAGCATATATTACATTATTAGAATAGTCTGTATTAAATTCCTTTGGCCTTATTTTCAACGTATTGGGCGCACGATTGCCATCGTTCGTCCTTTTGATGGAAAATTTGGGCTGTTGAATTATAACCATTCCTCCTTCAACATTTTTTTTCTTTCCTTGTGACGCGGCATCAGTTTTCTTGGGATTATCTTAGATTATATTTAACTTTAGGAAGGACCTCATACTTAAAGGGTTAGAAGTACAGCAGCCTGTAAAAAAATATACAGTATATTGCCTGGTTGTAGCAAGAATATATCAAACTACGTCATTGGACTGAAGTTGTTAAGCTGATCGCTGTGTAACCTTATCTCCAGTTAATACGGATAATACTGTAAACCTGACCCCTATTTATATTACTTCCCCCAACCCCTCCCACCCCCACCCCGTATTAAATGGCGCCAGGGTCCGGCTCCCTCTATTATTAACCTCTTTAATCTTGATGCAGGCAGATGATTTTATTTGACGCCCCATCCATTGAAAGAGAGAGAGAGAAAAAAAAGATCAGTCCAGTGAGCACAAGGGGGTACCGTGTAATGTTTTGCTAGCGCCAGACGAGTTTATTTAGTCTGACTGCATGGCGAAGGGGTTAATGTGCATGTATTGAAACACACACACACACACACACACACACACACGTCATTTGGGGGCAACAGTAATGATAGGAAAAAAGTGTTCCCCTTAGTCATGCGGTAAATTATATTCTTGCCACCGCCGGACGTATCGTGTATCGCCCCACTCCGGCTTCCTCGCTATTAATACTAGCCATGATGATGAGCGTGGCGCGTGCGAGAGAGGGAGAGAAAGAGAGAGAGAGGGACAGGAGAGAGAGTGAGAGAGAGGGAGGGCGGTACGGTAGCGCGTTCACCCCGTTTATGATACGCTGTTGGCCGGCTTCGCTCCTTAATTTGATCCCACTTTAAACATAATTAATTAGGCTCATTATCATCGGTGTCATATTGGAGTGGGAGGGGTGGACGAGGCCGGGTGGAGCCTCAGATCATCCCATTATTAGCGAGTGATTTTTTTTGTTTTTTTCCTGATTAAGCTTCCCTTATTTATGATTTTCTTTCACCTCCTCTAATAGCGTTTTTGTGTTTTTATAATAATACTAATATACTAATATTGGGCTCATATTTTTAGTGTTTTGCTTTCACAATTCTTTTTTGCTGCATCCATACGATTTTATATGCTTTAGGAGAGTCCCTTCGTGGTGTCTGCAGTGTCTTGTCAAATGTGAAGAATATTTTTTGGAGATGGCATGAGTAAAATTAAAAGGACTTTCTCGCAGTGAAGGGATATGATTGATTCTTTTTTTGAGGGTGACATCCTCGTATACCTATGATTTTTTTCTAACTTTTTTCACCTCAGGGCTTCTCCTCCCAGCATCAAATCGTCTGATGGTACAAAAAGAAAAAAAAAAAGTTACAAAGGTAATCACATAAGTAGGAAAAAAGTTTTAAAAAAAGCAGTCACATAAGTAAGTATGATTATTGGTTCTTAAGGCATTTTTAGAGCTGGGGAATTTCTGTATATAATTTTTCTAAGTGTAGTTAGAATAATATAAAGGAGCCTAAATAGCATGGCGACTGATAATTTATGTAGATTGTTTATTTACTTAATAATTTACCGAGGATTTCTGTGTAGGCCTATGATTTTTGTATTTTATTTTTTGTAAGAGTGTTCCGTGTTGGTGGGGGGAAGGGTAGGAAGCTGTATATGTGAGGCAGGAAAAGTTATATAGAAACATGGAATAATAGTGCTTCAGTGGGGGAGGGGTGGGGGAGAAAGAATGAACAGGGGATGACAAAAGTGGGAGGGGGAGAAGGAGAAGGTAGAATTGGAAGGAAATAAGGATGTAAGGATTAGGAGGAGACTGGGGAGAAAACTTGTGAAGGAGGTTATGGGAGAGCAAGAGAAAAATAGAAGGGATAAAGGGGAGAGAGAGAGAGAGAGAGAGAGAGAGAGAGAGAGAGAGAGAGAATTTTATTAAACTGGGAGTGAGTCATAGGAGCCTGAGAGTGGTAATACTTTTGCCATTACTTTTCTCATGGTAGGGACAGATATAGTTTTCAATTCAAGCCAACGGGAAGTAATGATAATTAGCTGAAAATGAGTCTGGGAGCTGGAGAGTTAATTGAATGGCCTACTGTGTCAAAATACGTGGAGTAAATGATTTTGGTATGTGATAGTGCAGGCTTCGAGAGAGGGAGGAAAGGAGATGAGGCTCTTGGTGTGGAAATGCACGGCGAAATGACGAGCAAGAGGCAGTATTCTTAGGGGAATGAAAGAAATGAGCTGAGAATGTGGAAAGGAATGGGAAAATGGTGAGGATGAATCTGAAGTAGTCTGCGCAGTGGAAGAAATGAGCTCAAGAAGTGGAGGTGAGTGGAAAGAATTGGCATAACTAGTGTCGGAATTAGGTATAGCAGTCTTGGAAGTGAGGATAATGAATTTCAGGAAGTATGCAACAGGAAATGAGAAAAATTACCCAGGAATATTGTATAGGAGTTTAGGAAGCTGGTAAAATGAGCTGAGAATGTTGATATGCATGTAAAAATAATGAGAAAGACCCGAGAATGAGAAACGCACGCAAGAAAGTATGGATTTTAAACAAGGGTGTTGATACTGTATGCATGACACACACACACACACACACACACACACACACACACACACACACACACACACACACACACACACACACACACACACACCAAAATAAGATAAAACAGCTTACTGAGTGCGGGGAATGAGCCTTAAAATTGAATATGCACGGAGAAAAAATAGTTTAAGCGTGAGACATTGCAGTGTAGGAGGGAAGATGAGTTTAGGGCATGGAGAAATGACGTTAGCGTGAGGCAGTGCAGTTCACGAAGCAGGAAAATGCGCCCTAGACATGGAAAACTGAATCCGGCATGAGGAGATGGAAAAGGACTGCAGACATGAAAAAATTGCTGCTGCATGAGAGAGAGAGAGAGAGAGAGAGAGAGAGAGAGAGAGAGAGAGAGCAATCTAAGGGACGGAATTTAGCTTCATTCATGGAAAAATAAATTCTACATGAGAAGATGAAAGGCAGGCTATGGAAAATAACGCTATGCATGAAAAAATGAATTGGTGTATGAGAGAGTGTATTATACGAGGAGGAAGATGAGCTCGAAGGCTTAGAAATGCATGAGGAAATGACGCTCAGAACGACGCCATGCACTCTCCAATATGAAATGCGCCGAGTGAGATGAGATGGGATGGGGAGGTAACTGAAGGTGAGAGAGGTGAGGCGAGGGAAGATGAGGTTGGATGAGGTAGCAGCATGAGTTAGGGTGAGGTGATGTGAGGTGAGATGAGGCAATGTGAAGTGAGGTGAGGTGAGGTAAGGTAAGGTGAGAAAGTGAGGTGAGGTGAGGAGACCAGGTGAAGTAACTGGATGTGAGCTGAGGTGAGGTGAACTGAGGTAACTAAAGGTGAGGTGAGGTGAGGTGAGGTGAGTGGGGATGAGCGTGAGGGTGAGGTGATATTAAAGGGAAGTGCTCAGTAGGGTGGGCGGACGGGAGGCTGCGCGCGCATCTAAGCCTTCATTCATTCACAACAACTCCACTCTGGTTTTTTCCTCGCCCTCCCCCTCTCTCTCTTCTCTTTCTTCCATGCAGGCACTTGCATATTCCTGCTTTCCAGTTATTATTTTTATTGCTTGAAGTGTTTTATATATATATATATATATATATATATATATATATATATATATATATATATATAGTTTTCGCCTTTCGTCGCTCTCTTCCATAAAATCTTCTCTCTTTTCTCTATACACTTATTTTTTTACCCTTGCATTCTCTCTCTCTCTCTCTTTCTCTCTCTCTCTCTCTCTCTCTCTCTCTCTCTCTCTCTCTCTCTCTCTGCATTCATTCATTGATTCACAGCAGTTCCGCTCTCTTCCTGTCCTTGCCATGCAAACACATGCTGTATGTTTCCTCTTATTCGTTGCTTTCCTCATGGTTTCGTCTGTCTGTCAGTCTCAGTTGCTCTCTCTCTCTCTCTCTCTCTCTCTCTCTCTCTCTCTCTCTCTCTCTCTCTCTCTCTCTCTCTCTCATTTACTTGTGTATTGACATAAGGTCCTTAAATATTTTAATGAAATTTGTATTTTTGGCACTCGTATTAAAATAGAATAAGAAAAAGATTAACTTTTTCAGGTGTTAGTATGTTGTTGTAGAATTTTATTATATACGAAAAAAATGAAATTGGAAAAAAGTATAGTGGCACTTTCTGCGCCGTACTCTCTTTTAGTTTTTTTATTTTTGTGGTTTTGTGAAAATGCGCTGGAAATGGATATAAAAAAGTGTAAGTGATATGTACTCGCGGTTTTCACATGTTTTTGAAAGCCAGGCTGAATGTACGAGATTGAGACTACGGTAACTGTGGAGTGTAGTTACGTACAGCAATGACCAATAGTTAGTTGACACTTCTCTCTTGGTTTTGGCAGTGAAAGGGGCTACATGAGCATTTTGTATCTGACAGTAATACGAAGCATATGACAAAAGTGTTAAAAGGAAGGATACTTTTGTGGCAATGGATGTCATATGAACTATATGCACCGGTCTGTGATATCAGTGTAAGGCAGCCTGGATTGGTAGGAGGAAGTGCGTGGACTAGAGATTCGCTGCGATAAGAGGACTATGATGCATCTTCGTACACCCAGGCCACTATGGAAGAACAGTAGGAAGAGCCAAAACGTACAGTAGGAATTAGAAGAAAAAGAGGCCCTTGAATTTGTATATATACATACATACAACATACATATATACAACATACATATATACATACATAAATATACACTGTATTCATTCATTTAGTGTTATTATTTCCGGAAGAACTCGGGGTTTACCAGTAAATACAAAAGATAATGACGTCTCCGAGAAGAAGGAGGCCAAAGAAGAAAAATCACAATATTCTCCCCTCCCCTAAGCAAAGGCAGTGTGTCACATCAGTGCTTCTGTTTTACACACACACACACACACACACACACACACACACACACACACACTTCTGCAATTACTGTCAACAAGAGGTACTCGATCGGGGCAGAGGGGAGGAAAGGGAGAGAAGGGCGGGGGAGAAGGGAAGGAGATAGAGGAGGGGGAGGGAGAAGGAGAGAATAGGTGGTAGAGGAATAGAGGGGAAGAGGGGTAGAGGAGGAAGGAATAGGGAGAGGAGGGGAGGGGAGGGGAGGGGGAAGGAAAAGGAGAATAGAGGGAAGAGAGGGGAGGAGAGGTAACATTGCTAGGGTGGCGACAGAGACCCTGTGAGGAATGTCAACATGGTGAGAGCAATCGCAACAATTAGAGGAGAGAGAGAGAGAGAGAGAGAGTTAAGTGGGTGTAGGAGGGAGAAATTAAAACGAGCAACAGTAGTGGATGATGTTCTGTTTTATCTTTCGTTTTACAGCCTCGCTTAATTTGAGGGGCGGGTTGATGAAGACAAAACAAAGACATAATGTTTATTCTTTCCATTAAAACTGCTCCTCCTGTTTACCCTTTGTCTGTAATCCATCTGTCTGTCTGTCTGTCTATCTGTCTGTCTGTCTATCTGTCTGTCTGTTAATATTCATAAGGAGGTGATCTATGCTGCTAATATTACTATGGAGTTGTTTTAGCGTATTATTTTTTTATTGTAAAACTATTTTTAGAAAGATGATATGGGTGGGAAGTAGGGATGTAGCCGAGTCAGAATGGAACTTTTTTTTTTTTTTTGGGTCCGTAATCAGGGAGTCATATTCAGTGCCGGTAGATATTATTTCTTTTTATTTCTCTGACGCGGCACATAGACATGATATCCCGTTCCTTTAGTTCCAGTAGTCCTCCTGCCTGTAGCATACCTTCACATGTCACCACTTCGGCACCTTTACCCGCCGTGCTTACTGAAAACATGCTAGGGTTGTCTCACTCAGGACTGCTGGGATGATATACAGTAAGAGGCTGTTTTGATAACGAAATTCGAATACTAAAACCGCAGAATATCTGTCTCCCTGTCTGTCTTTCTGTCTGTAACTCTATCGATCAGTCAGTCAATCTGTCACTGTCTGTCTGCGTGTCTAATTCTGTCGATCAGTTAGTCAATCAATCTATGTCTGTCTGTATGTGTGTCGGTCTATCTACCTATATCCATCTATCTCTTTGCTGCCGTAACCATTTTTACATAATAATGAAGACCAGTATAGAATTAACACTGAATAGAGTCAAAGCTTCGTGAATTAGTACACTTAACTTTCTAACTGGCCTAAAAAACTCGTTTGTAGCAAAGACTCTGTGACTAAGCCGGCTGATTGTTACTCGGCACCGGGAGAGGGAGAGAGAGAGAGAGAGAGAGAGGATGAAAATAGACCACAGAGATCGCAAGTGGAATGAGACAGACAGATAGGTACAGGTAGATAGAAAGATAGGTAAATATAGATAGATAGACAGGTTGATAGAATAACAAGTGTACGGAGAGAGAGAGAGAGAGAGAGAGAGAGGCCAATTAAAGTGAGACAGCTGGTAGAAGCAGTGAGGTTCTTTGTAGTCTGCAGTAGCTGTCTCTTAAGCTGTTATAGCCTTCTCTGCTCACTCTAATATCTTTATCAGTCTCTCTCTCTCTCTCTCTCTCTCTCTCTCTCTCTCTCTCTCTCTCTCTCTCTCTCTCTCTCTCTCTCTCTCTCTCTCTCTCTCTCACACACACACACACACACACACACACACACACACACACACACACACACACACACACACACACACACACACACACACACACACACACACACACATATTGTTCGTGGTTTTAATTTTTCTTCTTCTTTGCAGGTAAGGATGGCTGACTGCGAAGGGAGATATACAGAAACTCATCAGGAGAAATTATTGGTAGGACCGCACCGTTGTTATATCTCTATCTATCTATCTATCTATCTGTCTATCTGTATCTGTCATTCTATCTATCTATCTATCTGTATCTGTCTATCTGTGTGACTGTTTGTCTGTCCAAGATTAAATCTCTCTCTCTCTCTCTCTCTCTCTCTCTCTCTCTCTCTCTCTCTCTCTCTCTCTCTCTCTCTCTCTCTCTCTCCGTCCATTCTGCTCATTTCACATTCTTTCCCCTTCCTTCATATCCCCTCTCCTCATATATTATCTCTCCCTTCTTTCACTCTCTCTTCATTTTCTCTCCATCCATGTTTTATCTTCTCAGCTTTTTCATCTACTTCCATTTTGCTCTCTCTCTCTCTCTCTCACCATTACTTCTACCCAAATATATATGCAGGAATTTCGCGCACTTCAGTCGTGAATATCGTGAATAATTAACCAGCGACATAATATCCATCCCAGTTATTCACCATTTTATTCACTAGAAATCTCTCTGTAATTCACTTAGCCATCCATATAATTCACTCTTATTCACTTAACCTCAAACCATATTTCTCTTAACCCCCTGACCCGGTGAAGAACTTAAATGATGTGTTCTGCATGACTCGGGACGATTTTAGTCAGTTTTATTCAGGTCAGGTAGTGAAGGGGTTGATGAATAACTAGTGATAATTTTGCTATGGTAATTATTCAATCTTATTCACTAAAGCTGTCACGATAATCCCGTTCATCCATTAATATTCGTGCCAGCTAAACCCGGACGATTTTATTCAGCTACTAGTGAGTCATAGAAGCTTGAGGGCTTTAATTAAAACTGTTTCATTTCTTTCTATTAAATTTTGTGAAGTTTAGGCGTGTAGTTCAATTAACGGATCTTTAGTATCAGTCGTATCACGCCCTCCTTCGCGTAAGAACGAGGCGCCGACCACCAGACCTTTGATGGCTTTGTTTACGTTCATCTTGAAGCATCCGTCGGTTCGGACCATCTCGGCTCTGGAACCTGTTACAAGTGACTTTTTGCAGTCTTCTTATCACTTCTTCCTGAGCGATTTATTGTGCACATTACACCTCAGTATTCTCTTGTATATTACTCGGCTTTATCTTAATCTCTGGCGACTATGACTCATTTACTGCTGCACAGAATCGTTTTTTAGCTGGGAAATAAATACCAGACTTATCCCGATCATGAAAGGGTTAGGGATGACAGTATTGACACCCCTAGGTCCTTTATATACTCTCAGTTATAAAATCGTCTGGCGTACGTAGGGATAAAATACCAGAGTGTCCCCGACCATGACACGGTCAATATTACTCAACGTTTTTCGTTTTTTTTGTGGGTGTTATAAATAAGCCATTCTCCCTAAGCTTTAAGCATCCCTATATTATTTTTATGGCTTCGTCCGTGGCGTCTGGGTTATCATTAGGCCTATGTGTATACAAGTTGGTCCATATAATACGCATCCCAGTTCTTTTGTTGTTATGAGGACGGCTCAGCGTTACTTTGGTCCCTGTTCCTTACGTTGGGCTTGTTTTTCGTCCTTTTGCAGCCTGTTTTAATAAGGTCTGTAAGAAGGACACAATGCCGTGGCTTTAAACCCTTTCCAGAGCACCCCTTCGTGACAAGCACCCAATCCTAGGGTTAATCTCGCACTACAACTCGGTATTCTAGATGGAGAGGTGGCAGTTTTAGGTCAGGTTAGGGACGTTTATAGTACTGAACTGACTAATGATTCCATTGTTCAGTATCTCAACTCGTGTGACTTACTCTCAGCTGAAAAAAAGCGTCTGAGGGAAGCTGGAAAATTATAGTGGCGTTTTCCCCACCGTGAGAGAGTCAGTCAGTGCAATGTTAGCTTCTGGTGGTGTTGGTGGTTTAACGAGAAGAATTATGAGGTTAAGGTAGGTCATGTGTAGTGATTAGTGTCGTAGTAATGGTGTGGTGATTAATTTTTTTAAACTTGAGATGACCGTGGGTTCAAGTTTTATTTCTGTGAGTATGGAAGGAGAATGGGATGGTGATGATGATGATGATGATGATGATTGTTAATACTATCATTTTTTTTTTTTTAGCGAATGATTATTTCTGTTGGTCATTTAGAGGCGTATTACTAACTGATTTTTTCCGTTGTTTTTACTTTATTCATTTAGTTACATATTTGTTATCTTCAGGAAAAAAAGTCTTCAGATTAACAGAGACATATTCAGTTTCGAAGCCGGTAACTCCATATGTTCTTGGCTGAGAATACTCGTATGTTAAATCTAAGGTCGAAGCTGACAAATTCATGTATATTACAACTGAGAATATCTATCTATCTATCTATCTATCTATTCCCAGGTGCCTTAATCCCGTAAGGAGTGGCCACAAACAAATCTCCTCCATGTCGCCCTGTCCCCAGCCATTTCACTGAGAATATGCTGAGGATAGAAAGGTATCAGAGTAGGTCCTGACTCCATTAGATCACACGCATAGCTAGGGCATTGGAGGGCTTCTTGAGGCTGAGATTCCTGTTCCATTAGAATTACATGCATTTAGGAACACTGGAGGGCTTCCTGAGAGTGAGGCTGGTGTGTCAGGAGTGTATGTGCGAGAGGTGGAATGTGTGTGTGTGTGGGTGTGTGGGTGGGGGGGGTGTGGGTGTGTGTGTACGTGAAGGTCAGTTGACGTGAGAGGTTACTGGGAAGCTCTATGTCTGACCTTTTGGGTGTGGCAGAACAAACTCACTTCACAGGAAATACAAAGTGCATTACGAATTTCTCTCTCTCTCTCTCTCTCTCTCTCTCTCTCTCTCTCTTGAAATTAGCAACAGTAAATGAGGAAATACACTGTCGAAGAGAATGGGTTGAAACATTACCTTCCCTCGGCTGAACTTTGTGAACTCCTTGACTCCTGTACTCCATTTACTCTAACTTGGCCATATGTAGCAATAAATGTACACTAGAATATAATGCTAGTCACGAAGAAGTGCTGTGGATATGATGCACAGCAGTAGCAATGTCTTCTATACCACTGACTTACATGAAACTACCTGCAAAAGGTAGAAAAATGTGGCCCACGTGAAGGTGAAAGAGTTATAGGAAAGGACGATAATCTGTGCCAAGTTGAGATGAAACAACTGTAGGAAATTACGAAAATCATGGCCAAATTAAGGTGAGAGAGCCATAGGAAAGGACGAAAATCTTGGCCAGGTTAAGATGAAAGAACTGTAGGTTTTTCCCACCGCCAAATATAACTCCTGTGGCATTATCCAGTGTAAACTACCTGTAAGCGGGATGATACCGGTGGAGAGTTTAAAATCGATGTGTCTTCGCCGCGATATGACACGTATTTATTGACTGGTGTCGGCTTACGCAAGGGTTAAGTGGGTTATGTCACGGCTCTCAAGCTCCATTCCTTCCTCGTAGAGTTTTATCGGTGTTTTATTAGTCTTTATTGGTGTTTTATTAGTCTGTAAATTTTTTATTACGAGTTTAGTCTAACCCGACAATGATCCCTGACCTCTTTCAATTCGGTTGCTGACCATGAGTAGTCAGACTGGAGGATCGATTTAATTACAGTTCATTCACTTTAACTTGACCCAGATTTTCGTCCTTTTGTGGCTTATTTCTCGTAGCTCAGTGGCAGGAATAATACAATATTGTGGCTCTACATCGTTTCTGTAGTACCTTGTCGTGACCAGCATCAAATTCTGGAGAGTGAGTAAATGAATGAAATCCAAGTGCCAGATAGTAAAGATCTGCCACAGAGCTACGTGGAATAAGCTGCATGCAAAAGAACGAAAGTCTGGGCCAAGGTGGAGTGAAACAGTTTAGTATTTATTCCAACGAACGCCAGATGATTTTACTGAGCCGAGAGTAAGTCACAGGGAATGGAGGGTGTTAATGCTGTCAGATAACCAGCTCATGGTCGGAATAAGTCTAGCATGAAAATCCCGCCCCCCCACCCGTATTCTTGAATGACAATACCGCAATCTTTTTTTTTTTTTTTTTTTTTTTTTTTTTTACCTCGCACTCCAGCTGCTTCCAGAATGGCCAGAGCTTCATTTATTCCAGGAACTCCCGCCTTCCAGAATTCCTGCATTATAGATCCACAGACATTCCAAGTTTTCCTCATTCCTAAAATTTCCCATTCATAATATTCCCCATTCCTAATTCTTCTCATTCCAACGTCCCTTAATTTCCTGGCATCTTATTAGCACTCCCATCTCTTGCTCCTAATCATCCCACTTTCCTGATTCTATACACTTAACCTTCCAGCAGTCCTGATCGTGACATTCCTAACACCCAGTACTTTGATTATCCCAAATTCCTAACTCCCGCATTCCCAACTATCTTACATTCCTAACTCCCAAACTCCCAGCCATCCCACATTCCTAACTCCACTCTCCCAACGTCTCACATTTCTCAGATCCCTTCCTGTTCTTCTCTCCCAGTCCTAACCCTCCTGCATTCCAAGCTTTCCCGCATTCCTCAAACCTGCATTATTTTCCTGGCACGTTCGTAACTAGCCTACCTCGTACGGGATTAAGGCGTCGGACAATTGATGAATAGATAGGTAGATAGATAAACAGATAGGTAGATAGATATTTAGATAGGTAGATAATGCCAAATGTCTTCTCCAAGGTGAATAATAACCGCCTGGGGAGAGCAAGAATTGTTTGACGTCCTCCGTCTGAAGGGGTTATAGATTTTGCCTCCCGCTGCATTCCTCCATTTTCAGCATTCCTGGACTTGGCTCATCTTTCCCTGCCTCTGCATCTTTCCATTCTCTCCTCAGTTGCCCTCCAGCCTCTACTTCTCACTATCCTTCCCCCCCCCCTTTCTCTCTCTCTCTCTCTCTCCATATTTTTCTGTGTCTCAGCGTCTCCTTGCTTTTTCGATTTCTCTTCCTCCAGCGTCTTCCACTATTTCCACCTTTTCCTGTACCTTCCCCCTTCGTTTTTCCCCTCCTCTTCCTCCTGCTCCTCCTCCCTCACATTCCTCCTCCAGTTCCCTCCCTGAATATTACTTACCCGCCTCCATAACTTTAAATTAAGACGCGTAAACTTTAATGGAACCTTTTATCCAGTCTTCCCGCACCAGCCTGCAGCTCTCTCTCCCCTCTCCTCCGTCCCTCTTCCTTCCTCTCTGTTTTCCTCCTCCTTCCTTCCCCTCTCTTTTCCTCCTCCTTCCTTCCCCTCTCTTTTCCTCCTCCTTCCTTCCTCTCTCGTTTCCTCCTCCTCCCTTCCTCCCTCTTCCAGTTCTCTCTCTCTTCCATTTTCTCTCTTCCTGCAGCAAGTCCATTTCCAGCCTCCATTCCCTCCTCTTCCTTTCCCCAACCCTTTCCATTGCCTTCCTTCCTTCTTCCCTTCCTTTTCCTTCCCTCCATATCATTCACTTTCTCCATCTGTCTCCCTGCCTCTTCCTTCTTTCCTGCTTCCTTCCTTTCATCCGTTTTTTCCTTTCAATCATCTGTTTCCCCCTTCCTTATCCCGCCTCAACTGGAAGAGCCTTATTTCGCTGTTCGTGCTGGTCAGACTAGCGGCTTCAGTCTGTTTCCCTCTAATACGTTCCCTGTGTGTGTGTGTGTGTGTGTGTGTGTGTGTGTGTGTGTGTGTGTGTGTGTGTGTGTGTGTGTGTGTTTTCCATATTCCCTCCCCTTGTGTTTCTGTCTTCCCCTTCCGGCCTCCTTCTCTCACTATTTCTCTCTCTCTCATGTTTTTACCCTGTTCCCTCCCTCCCTGTATCTGTCTCTCCCTTCCTGCTCGCCTGTCTTCCTCTCTGCCCGCCTCACTTCCTCTTTCCTGCCTTTTATTATTCCCCTTGTCTCTCTCGCTTCCTGCATTTTTCTTTCATCTCGGAGCCTTTCTTCTTTTATCCTGACCTTGTGTGGTTTTCCCTACCTGGTTGAGCTTGCCTGTCTACCTACCTATCTATCTATCTACCTACTGCACCTGTATGTCTGTTTTTCTGCTGTGTGTGTGTGTTTGTGTGTTAGGGAGGAAAGTGACCGACATACCTTAAGTGCGAAGTAAGCTCAGTGAAACAGTGGGCCAACAATTATTTTAAACTTTACGCACTGAAAACTTAAGAGTAGAATCTGAAACTAATCTTTTTCACACTCATTTACCGCATGGCCGAGGATCTGGGAGTGTTAGATTATTCACGTGTTTGGACTTCTCCCAGACACTTTTTGAATTCTTGGTAATTTTCGCGATTTTCACGTCATTTGGGAATCTGTCAGACTCTCTCTCTCTCTCTCTCTCTCTCTCTCTCTCTCTCTCTCTCTCTCAAATGCCTGTGATGTGGCAGCGTTCGGAAGTAATGTGAGGGATCCGATTTTCTGATACAGTTTCCGATAGAATGTGGATCGGGGAGTTTTAGGAAGGTTGATGAAGGTGGCAGGGGAGGGGTATTAGAGGAGGAAACTGGAGGAAAGTAGGTAAAGAAGGCAGGATGGAGGGATGGTGGGAAGAGGGGCGGTAGGACGGAGACAGTTAAAGAGGTGAACAAAAAATGTGAGGGAAAAGCGAAAAGGATAGGATGAAGGAAGAGAGAAAATGTCGAATGATATGAAAAGAAGGGAAGAGTACGGAGGGGAGGGGAGGGGATACTGGAGGAAAGTAGGTAAGGAGGAAGGAGGAGAGGCTGAGGGAAGAGGTGAAAGATGCAGTGTGATGGAGAGAAGAGAAAGAAATAAATAGGTAAAAAGACCTGAAAGGAAGAAGATAAAAAAAGGGAGAGGCGAAGAATAATGAAGGAAGATAGGTAAGGAGGAAGGAGGTGACGGAAGGAGATGAGATTGAAAGAAAAAATGGTTAAAGAAGAGCAGGTGGAGGTAATCGCAGAACACTGAAACTGAAAAAGAGGAAGGCCAGAAAGCAAGAGGGAAGTACGAACCAGAAACAGTGAGGAAGAGCGTGGTAATGGGATGGGAGCGGAAGTGCAATAATGAAATAAGTGAAAGATGAAGGAGGAATGAAGAGTCGCAGAGAGAAAATAGTAAGGAAAGAGGCGAGAAAGGGATGAAGCACCGCGTAATGAAACCAAGTCATAAAGAATGGAAGGATGTTGAGACGCAAAACAATAGGAACGAAAAGCAGTAACGAAGAGATGGGAAGGAAGGGAGCAGGGAAGGAAAGCAAGAAGTGAGTGAGAAAAGGAGGACGCAGGGAAGGAAAACAGAAGGAACGGAAAGCGAGGAGAGTGAAACGGGAAGAAATGGAAAAGAATGTAAACAGGGAAGGAATGGAGTAGAAATGGGAAACAGGAAGAGTGAAAATGGAAAGAAATAGAAATGAATGTAAACGAGGAGGGAGGGGGGGAGCAGGAAGGAAGGAAGGAAGGAAAGATGGCCGGAAGGAAGGCAGGAAGATAGCAGAGCGAAAAGAAGGAAGGGAAGCCGGAAGGAAGGCAGGAAGGAAGGATTGAGGAAAGGATGGTAGCTGGGGCAAAGAGCATCAAGTAAATGAGAAAGGAAGACAGATGGAAAACTCTGTGGAAGTGAAGAAGATGGAAAACAGAGGAGCAGAAATGAAGGAAGTAGGGAAGTAAAAGGAAAGAAGGAAGGAAGTTGGGGAGGGCCAGCTCGATCCACCAGCCATCCAGCTTTAACTCTTCCGCCGCTGAACCACCTTCCCTCCCCTTCCCGCCCCTCCTCTCCCCCCCACCTCTTTTACCCTTCTCTTCCTTCCTCTTCTTCCATCGTTATCGCGATTAACTCGGCTGTGCATATTCGCAGGTTCCGGTTTAAATTCATGCACGTAACCAGCAACCATTTATGTGACTCTCATCACAACTAGTTTCTCATCCTCCCTCTCTCGTATTTGTATATATTTTTGTTCTCTATCTGCATAAGAAACACGGAGTTATTGGGTTTTAATGAAGAGTAACCCAATAATGATAATTTTTACCTTCATGCATTCCCTGTGGAGAATTAATAACTCACGTATCCCTTATGTATTCTAAAAGGTGACTAAATGGTGGAGTAGTATGTGGGTGCGGACCCGAAACCCCTCCTCTTTGTATTAAACTATGGCGATTTTACCGCCTAGCACATGTATTACAGGCAGTCTCGTACCTCTAACAGCACCGGAAGGAAGAGATTACACCTCGGGCTTCGTTTCTCTTCTGGTTCTTCTGCCTAATAAAATCAAATAACCGTGTTCTGATCTCTCCTTCCTCTGTGAGTGTCGGAAATAAGGTGAGGAGTATGACCAAAACAATATAAAGAAACATCTGAGGTGCATAAGAGACACGGGATCCCCAGACACTCAAACAGGCAATCAGAGTGGCGTGTTCAGACCTCCGGAGCCGATCAGATTCCCACATTAATACCTGGCAATCAAAACGTTACAATCAGATCACCACACCACCCGTCCCGACAGCCCCAAGGCAATTTGAGTGCCCATCAGACCAGGCAGCGAATAATAGATAGCAGAGCAGGCAATCAGAATGTGGCAATCACAGTATCACCAGTCATCTCTCTCTCTCTCTCTCTCTCTCTCTCTTCCTTACTCTTTCTCCTGCCGCCCTTCTACCTCCCTTCCCTTCGTCTATCCCTCCCTCCTTGCTTCCTGTTTTTCTCCATCCCTCCTTGTCATCCCTCCCTCTCCTGCCCTCAGTCTCTCTCTCCCTGTTACCTTTCACCTCCCCTCACAGTCATCCCTCTCCCTCGTCCCTGCCTCTCCTCCTCCAAGCCCTTCCCTTTTCCCTCTCCCTCCTTACCTCCCTCCTCCTCCTCTCCCTGCCTCCCTTCTCTCTTCCTCCCTCCAGCTCCTCCCGGTCACACACAAGCCCTTAAGTGGAGAGAGGGATCAAGCCAGGCAGACTAAGGGATTTGAGAGGCTTACATGAAAGGTTGGATGGATGGAAGAAGGATAAAGGGGTTAAAGAAAGGAGTTAGGTAAGAGGCAAAGAGAATTAGGAGATTAAGGCTTCTAAGAGACGCGCGGCGGGTAAAGGTTGATACGTTGGTTTAAGGAATGGATTTTAGAAACCAAAGGAGTGTAGCGCTGACCTTGTTACGAGGTCTGAAGGAAGTGTGTACGGAGAACTGGACCTGGATGCACGGACACACAACCAATTCCCTGTCGTAACTCAGGTTTTGGAATGCAGGAGGGACAAGGAGGCTGTTGATTTTTCCCGTCTCCCATCCAGACTTCATTAATATTTGTTACGTGACGAAAATTAAGACCAGTCATAACTGTCTTGTGCAGGGAAAAAAAAAAATTAAGTCACGTCAGGCAATCGATCGTTAATATGTTTGAAAATCTCACCTTTGGATCATAATCACGGAGACTTTTGGTTGATTGGAAATTATGGATTATTATTTTTTTTCTCTTGGACGTTAGAAAGTGTGTGGAATTACAAAATATTGACTGTTGAAATTTGGCAAAAAAGGTTAACTTCTTAAACCGAAAGACTTGTTACTCCTTTCATTCTTGTTCCATGTAGGTGATTTTATTCAGCTTAGGAAGACTGTCTGTTAGGGAAAGGTATAATGTTACCTTTATTTAACCCCTTTAGTTCGAAAAGTATCGGAAAGTAACAGTCGTTTGATAAGAATAAAAAAAGAGAGAGAAAAGTGATTGCAAAAATTGAAATTGAAGGAAAGGTAAAATGTCAGATTGAGAAGTTGTAAGCTTTCAGAAGTATTGGAAAGCCTGGAGAATTTCTGAAGCTTCGCAAAGAGGCTCTGCAACTCGAGGAAGTGACAGGAAAATCTTGAAGTAAAAGTCTGCCTGATGAGACCTCGACCCGGAGACTGACTTCCGTTCCGTGCACCAGCTTTGCAGTTTTTCTTATCTGGGAAAAGTTTAGGTTTGGTCTGGTTTGCTTTCTTAGTATCAGGTTGCGTTAGTCTGCTAGTCAGTTAGGTTTGAATAGGTATACTTAGAGTGTAAAAAAAAAATGGAAGAATGGTTCGTCCTTTTAGTATCAGGTTAGGTTAGTTTTTAGTCAGTTTATTAGTTAGGTTAGAATAGGTCAAGTTAGGTTAGAGAACACGAAAAATGGAAAAATGGTTTGTTTTCTTCGTATTAAGTTAGTTTAGTTTGTTAGTCAGTTAGGTCAGTCTGTTAGGTTAGGAGAGGTGAAGCTAGATTAAAGCAAAAACATACGAGAAATGGAAGAATGGTCCTCATGGGAAAATCATACTTATTAGTGCAAAAATTGTTTAAAGAACGAAAATCTGCGGGAAACTTGAAAACGAGGAGAGAGAGGAGGAAGGAAAGGAAACCTGAGAGTGAAAATGGAGACATGAGGAACTTGAGAACTCCCTGGTGAAAGTTAGATGGGTCGAAATGAGTTAATGATTTCAGAATGATGGCAGTTTCTTTGATATTGCCCTCTATACCTTCAGATGATGTTTTTTAGACCATCACACTACGGTGGAGACCTGCTGTAGTGCTCAATTTCTGTCTTTTTCTTATTATCTCTCCTAACAAGATTCTCATTTTTTAACTCTGTGTGTGTGTGTGTGTGTGTGTGTGTGTGTGTGTGTGTGTTGACCACGAATCAGCTGGAGTTGTGGGTCATTGAGACGAGCTGGTGAATCGTTTGTAATATGCTTAAGGGCGGTAATTAATCATCTGAGCTGCTCTCTCTCTCTCTCTCTCTCTCTCTCTCTCTCTCTCTCTCTCTCTATGTTTGTGTGTGTGTGTGTGTGTGTGTGTATTCCTGCGCAAATAAGTGTATGGCCATGCAAACATTTATGCATCAATTTGTGTGTGCAGAATTATTGCGTAGTTTATCTGCTTATCTAGGCTGCTTTCCTGCTTGAAAGAGAGAAAGAGAGGGAGAGAGAGAGAGAGAGAGAGAGAGAGAGAGATTCTTCCTCCGCCCAGATCGTTAGCCCCTGAGATGATTAATTGCCATCTCAAGCCCATTACTCTATAAATCATCCACATGCTCGCCTCAGTGACCCACCCACGCAGCTGACCCGTAGTAAGCACACACACACACACACACACACACACACACACACTTCCCTGGGAGATTTATGAATGGAAGGTGTTGTGGTTTTGATAGTTGGTTGTGGTTCTTGCGTTTTTTTTTTTTTTTTTTTTTTATAGTGGTAGCTGTAATAGTAGTAGTAGTAGTGGAGTGCAGGTCGAAGTTGCCATTTTTTCCACCGTCTACCACCCTCTTTTTTGAGTTGATAGGGAAAGGAATGTGGGATGTTTGTATAACCGGGCCGCTCCGCCGCCTGTCCATGTCGGTGCCACCACGTGAGGGACAACTAAAAATTGGAAACGGGCCTCCCACCTCTTGACCAGAGAATCTAAATGAAAAAAGGAAAAAGGAGAAGAAGAAGAAGTAAGGAAAAGGAAAAAAGAAAATTGTGTGACTCTTAACCCTGCCTTTGTTCGTGGCCAAGAACTGTTTAGTTGGGTTGACGCACGTAGTTGTAAAACGTCGAGAAGATCACGTTCAAAGAGATGGGCTTGTGTTTTGCCAGTGTTTTATTGCTGTTTTCGGGAGCCTGTATATCGTGTTTTTGTGTAATGTATGTTTTCTTGCTCCTGTATTGTGTCTTAATCTGGGTGTTTCTCTCTCTCTCTCTCTGATCCTTACCTCTACCGTTCCTCTTCATCCTAGTTTTCTCTTTCTCACTTTCACACCATCCTTCTCGTCATCCCGTTTCCCTTCTTTCCTTCCTATCACTGTTTTCTCCTTTTCTCCTCCCTTCTCTCCAGCGTTTAGCATTTTCCTTGCTTATCATTTTCTTATCAACACTCAGTCTTTCTCATTCCCTTCCCATTAGGTTATTTCTTTTTCCTTCCTTTTTGTCACTTTTATTTTCTTGCCTTTCATCATTATTTTCATCCTGCCTTTTCTTCCTTTCTTTCGGCATATATTTCATTCTCATTTTTTCTTTTCAACACCTCTCTTTCTTCATTCCCTCCAGCCATTCACTCTTTCTCACTACTGCTTCTTCCTTCTTTACATCCCTGCTCATGTCACAATTCACTCTTTCCTCTTTCTTTCCATTTACTTGACTCCATCACCATCACTCTTCCTTTTTCCTCTCTCCCGCACCACTTGTCCTTCCATTTCACAACTCTTTCTGTCCCTCACTTTCCCTGCTCACCAACCATTTCCCTTTTTCCCCAGCGCTCCTCCTTGCCTCTCACGTCCCCCATTGCAAGCACTCCAAACACCTGGCCCAGACACACATTCCCACGGCCACAACAACAGCAAGAACTCGAACATCCCAAGCACCTTCTTCTTTCCCCTTCCCCAGCCTTCCTAAAGAACTGTTGCGCTTTTGTGCCGGGCTGCTGCTGCTAATGGTGCAAGTTTTTCGTGGAGGCTTTTAAAAGTTTTTCCCTGGGTGCTTTTAAGGCTGTATTTTGCGTTGCTTTACGGGGTTCCCTGGTAGCTCCTTCTAACCAGTTTCTTTCTTTCTTAACGCCTCTTCCTTACCTGTTTATTTTTGCACATAGCCCGCTGATGTTGTCTTTTATGTTATGGCAAACTACGTCTTGCTTGTAAAAACTCACGGTTTGTAGATTCAGAGATCTGCAGGTATTCCAGACGCTTCAGAGGCAGCTGTCCTCTTCTTAAGCGGTAGAAAGCGCTAGTGTCTACTTCTGTAAAAACAGAGACAAATATAATCATAGTACAGAAAAAGAGAGGGAATAATATAATAATAGCAGAGTTCTGAATAAATAACATTAGTAGAAAAGGATGAACATGGGAGTAGCAGAGCGACAGAGAGAGATTTTAACGCTGGTAGGAAAAAAAATTGAAAATAAGCATTAAGAAACTTCATAACAGAAAGGAAATATGAATGAATGAATCAATATAATACTAGTGAGAGAGAGAGAGAGAGAGAGAGAGAGAGAGAGAGGAAGAGAGAAGGTAAAATCTAATATTGGAGAGAGAGAGAGAGAGAGAGACGCTGTTTGTGTATGGTCAAGGTAACACTGACTCGCTAATTCCAGGTATCATATTGGTGAATCGTATTACAGTCTTCGTTCCCAGCGCTGCGTATATCTGGGTTTTATTAGGCTTCCTATCACTTCTTATTTATTAGGTTATTGTGCTTATTTCAATTTAATATTCAGATTGTCTTGTATATATATATATACAGTATATTTTTTTCGTTTCCTAGTTGTGGTGTTATGTTGATGTTAATGTGTGTGTGTGTGTGTGTGTGTGTGTGTGTGTGTGTGTGTGTGTGTGTGTGTGTGTGTGTGTGTGTGTGTGTGTGTGTGTGTGAGTCGATAGAGCGGGATGTCTGGCTGGGTATCGGGTCGTTGCTCTTAAAGGTGACCCCGCTACCCCTAACATACTTACATACTTTTCTACTTACCTACCTACTCACTACTTACCTACCTACTTACCCATCAATTTACCCACCTCAGTACTATATATGTCTTTTTATCCTCCTACCTACATGTTTGCCTACTATCCTTACTTCTTGTTTGTACCTACCTACCTACTGATCTACTTACCTACCTTCATATATATTTTTCATCTTCCTACTTACCTTTTTACCTGCATCCCTTCCTACATGTCTCTACGTACCACCTTACTTATCTGCCTTCCTACAAGTCGCCTTACCTACTTAACTCAGTGTCTGCCTATTATCATATGATCATCTAAGTAGCTGTGTTAGGTTTCATAAAAAATAATATTATTGGCGAGGTCACATAATTTATCAGAACTGTCTTTGATTCTGGTGCCTTGATATTAATGGCAAATTATACTAATTTTTTATTAGCCCAGATTAAAATTTTTCCCAGAGTAATTAACAAGACGCGCACGTAATTGAAAAAAAAATCGAATCCCATCATCGTGGCCAAAGACAGGTTAACATGGAGGCGATTTGTGAGTGGCCACCCCCTTCCGGATTAAGGCGTCTAGGTATACATAGACTTGAAAGAGAGAGAGAGAGAGAGAGATGCGTAAGCCGTGCGTTAATCCATACGCCCTAAACACGATACGCGCCTACGCACCAGCACCCTCACGTAGACCAAATCAGAGCCACTCACTGAATATTTATGTGCGTGAGGGGGGGAGGGGCATGACAAATGGTGGATGTGAGAGGGAGGAAGGAAGGGAGGGAGAGGAGGAGGAAGAAAATTGGGGAGGGGGAGAGCAGAGATAGGGGTGGTGTGTGGAGAGAAAGTAAGAGAAGGGAAAAGGAGAAGGAGGAGAGAGAGAGAGATAGGACAGAGGGAGGAAAAAGGAGAAAGAGAGAGGAGGCATGGGATGAGGAGAGGAGCAGTAAGAGGGAGAAGGGAAGGGAGGAGAGAGAAGATTGAGGGAGGGTGGAAAGAGATGAGGGTAAGGGAGAGGGAAGAGGAGAGGGGATGGGGGAGTTGAGAGGAGGGGAGTGGAGGGGAGGCAGTGAGAGGACACGACAAACATCATATTCCACTCTTAATTTGTCGTTACAACTTAGTGCTTAAGGTGGAGAGACGGCAATTTTTTACCAAGTTAGAGAAAAAACAATACACCATTGTCATCGTCTGTGCGTTGCGTCTGTCTTGTTCATCTCCCATCCCCCTCGTCATTTTACTTTTTTTTTTTTTTTTTTAATGTGGTGGAAGGGGTAGTGGTGGAGGGAGGAAGGGGAGGGAAGTAAGAGTGAGAGAGTCGTGTGGGGAAAGGATGGGGAAGGGAGGGGAAAGGGAAGGGGGGGTGTTAAGTAACGAGCCCCCTCCCTCCCTCTCACTAAGCCACGCCTCTATCCCACGACCATTTTTTGTGTGTTTCAAGGTGTGACCACGTGGAGTCAACCCTGCCTCACCCACCTCTGTATCACCCCTGCAATATCTACCCTTGCCTCGCCCCTACCTCATCCCTGCCTATCCTCAGTCATGCCTCATCCTTGCGTTACCCATCCATCCTCATCCCTGCATTGCCCCTGCTGAGCCTTACCCCTACCTTGTCCCATCCCCACCCCTGCTTCATCCCTGCCTCACCCTGGCCTTGTCACTGCCTCACCTCTGCTTCATTCCTGCCTCACCCTGGCTTTGTCCTTGCCTTACCTCTGCCTCACTCATACCGTTCCCCTTGCTTTCACGCCCCAGTCTCACACACATATCCCTCTCTTTCCTCAATTCTTCTTTACCTCATCTCAGCACCTTACCCCTACGATTTCCCAAATATTTCTCTTGAGACTCACTCCATCTTGTTGACATAACCTCCTCTTCATATTTTCTACACCACGTTCACCTGAATTTGTTATTATTTCGTTGATATTGGGGGCTGAAGAGGGACGCCTTCATGTGGTGGCATCGATACAACCGAGAAGTTCAGTTGCTTGGTTATAGAAACGTCCCTCCAATACTTTCATATCCCCTGAAAGAAAGATGGTGAACTGCAGGAAGGCGGTAACTTAAGCCTACAGTCCAGTGGGTTCAGCACTTCAGATGAGCCAACAGTTATATATTATTTTTATTATTATTAGCAGTTTTAGTAGTAGTATAAGTAGTAGTAGTAGTAGTAGTAGTACCGGTATTGTTATCATTTTTGCTTTCACCTCAGCCCGTTTTCTTACACTGTTCAATCCCCACTCATTATTCTTTATTTATTTATTCTGCCCACACCACCCATTTTCTTACGCACCTCTACCCCGCCCCAACCCCTCACCCTATACATATTTTCCGGATTACCGCTCCAAAGTTAACCCTGGTTCCTCGAAGACGGAGATTAAACAACAGCGTGACATGTTTTTAGTGTGGGGTGTCATGGGTGAAGACGTGTTGAGGTGCTGGACCTGGTCACGTAACACACACACACGCACACACACACACACACACACACACACACACACACGTATACTTACATGCAGACAGACAGACAGTCACAAATATCTATGTCTGTCTGTCCGTCCCTGTCTGTCTGTCTATCCATCTGCCCATCTATCTGTTATCTATTAGTCTGCACACATATACACACACATACATATACATACATACAACAAGACATACATTCACAAATATTTATGTCTGTCTGTCTGTCCATCTGTCTATCTGTCTGCCTATCTATCAGTCTCTCTAGTAGTCTGTTTGTATCTTTAGGGACATACGAACACACGCACGCACCCGTAATTATGTGATAATCTGAAAAGTACACGAAGTCGTATGTGCATAAATAAACACACATGCACACACGAGAGACGCAGTCTTGGAGCTTCAAGTAGAGAGAGAAGTACATACACACACACACACACACACACACACACACACTGCTGTTTAGGGCACCGATTCTCTCACCGTTGCATCTGTTTTATCTACAATAAACAGTAAACACCATAAAGAGATGATAAAAAAGTCTAAAGAGGAACGGCCATGGAGGAGTGATGAAGGACGTGAAGACAGTGTGGGTGTTTGAGAGAATGCGTAGACCACCAGGAAAAATATAAGGAAAGAATAAACGCAGGAGAAACGCCACAGAATGTCATACACTGAACAGATCAAAGAAAGTATATATAGGAGGAAACACCGTAGCAGTAGCAATAGTTGTAATAGCAGTAGTAGTAGCAGCAGTAGTAGTAGTAGTAACCCCAAGCTCATCTTCATGAACGTGACCCCATTGGATTGCAGGCTTAAGTTACTCTTCTCCGACAGTGCACCATCCTCCTTTGAGGGGATCGGGAGGGAACTGAGGGACGTTTGTATAACCAGGGAGCGAAGCCACGCTGGTCATATCTGAGTCACCACGTGAAGGCGTCCCTCTCCAACACCCCAGACAAAATCAGACAAAGCATGAAGACAGGATAGGTTGTATACGGAGAGTACATTTAGTCCGTGACGTGTTCTGTGACCGAGAAAACTTTGCTGACTCCAGTGGCTCCCTCCTGCACACGTAAGGCTCCTTCCTGGATCGTTGGCACGTCTGCAACTGCGCTTAATCCCTTTCCTTTATCTGTCTGCGTGTCTTTTTTTCTGAGTCTCTATATTTGTCTGTCTCTCTGACTGTTAGTCAATCTGTTAATCAGTGTCAACCTGTCTGTCTACCAATCTGTATGTATGTCAGGGTGGCTCTCTGTCTTTCTGTCTGTGTCTGCTTTTCTGTTCAGCTTTTAATCAGACAACCTATCTGTCATTTTAACTATCCATAGCCTGCTCCCTCACATAAATGAACTGGCCTCACATGGCACACAACTCTCTCTCATGGTATACCTGATTTCTCCCAGCCACCTCACTCTCATACACTCCCCAGATCTGTGCCTTATGATTCGTATCGTGGGACGGCTTCCTCTGGCCAAAGCTGTACCTGGTCTACCACGTTTCACAGTCAAGCTTTTTCTGTGATATTTGAAGAGGAGCGCTGACTAGGGATGCGACGTGTATGAGAAAGGATCTGAGTCTCTTGCATCACCCGTCCCCCTTTACTCCCTGTGACGTAACCTTTGCCTAAGTCCTTACCTTCACAACCTGCCTCCCTCCCTTCCCTTCCACCACCTTTCCCATGCTAAGCCCAACCCTTCCCTTTCACGGTAGCAACCCTTTCCTTTCCCTTTCCTTACCCTGTTCTGTAGTCGCTCCGCCTCCCTTACACCCTTTCCTCCTTCTGCTCTGCCCTGCCTTGCCCAGCTGTCCTACCCTACTCCTCTTTCTTCATTCTTATTCAGTTCTTCCTTATGTTATAGAACTTTGGTATTTAGCTGTGCCTTTGTGTGTGTGTGTGTGTGTGTGTGTGTGTGTGTGTGTGTGTGTGTGTGTGTGTGTGTGTGTGTTTCCTACCCGTCTCTGATGCTACCAAGAATAGCTGTAAAAAAAATGAATAAATAAAAACGTTCTCGAACTAAGGAACTGAGGTAGGCTACAAAGGACAGAATAAATCGCCAAGGAAGAGATGTAGCGAATTCCCCGCATCCTAACGAAAAGACGTCCCCTTGACTAGTACCGACCTCGACCTTTAGATAGTCCATTCGTACCTAGAAGTGAATAATACGGACCCGGACGTATTGTGTAGCAGGCGAGTCGTTGTCTGGAGTGTCTGGGTGCTCTCCATATCAGTCACGCTTTTCAGTCTCGTTGTGACGTCTCTTTACAGGGTCGTCCGTAAATAGCGCTCCACTAGACACTAACATGATTTTCTGTGTCGTTGGAACGGCTCATTCTGCTGGTGTGGGCGTAGCGGTGTAAGTGGGAAGTGACTGAATGATACAGGATAGAGTGATAACACCGCCATGAACCGTTCCCGAAACACGCAGGACGTCGCCCGGTGGAGTGCAAAAGTAAGCGTTATATATGGCCAACCCTTCACGTCCAACTCACCATTCCTCTTATTTCCTCTCCTAATTTGTCTTCCTTATCTCCAGTTTCCTTCTCTTTTCTCACCTGTAATTCCCCTATCTGTGCATTTTCCTTGCCTCTTTTTCCCAGTCTTCCTATAATTTTCCTACCTGCCTTTTTTCCTTTCCTAAGTCCTCTTCTCAGGCCTTTTCTACAATTGCTCTTTTCATGTCTCCTTTCCCGCTCTTATTTTCTGCTCATTTTATTATTTCTCTCCTCATTTTATCATTCTTTCTTCCCGTTTCTTCTCATCCTTACTGTTTTTTAATCCACTTTCCTTTTCTTTCGTATCCCCAGCCCCTCCCTGACCCCCTCCCTGACCCCCTCCCTGACCCCTCGTAACCACCTCACTTTTCGTCACCTTTGCGTCCCACCTCACCATCCCTTACCTTGTCTAACCCCCTCACCCCATCACCTTTCCTTATCCCTTAGTTCTTCCTTACCCCATTTGCCTTGCTGCAGCCCTCACCCCCCTTGTCTTGTCTCACCCCACACCCCTTCACCCCTACTTCTTACTCCCTCACCTCCTTCCCCTCCCTCCTTCCGATGCAGGGGGAACTGATCATATATTTTGTCTTTTTTTAGAAGGTTTGAAGGGGGGGGGAGGCTGGTACTCTGTCATCATCCTTGTTATACCTTAGGAGGGTTGGAAAAACAAGAAAAAACATCATCTCTGCTTGTATCCCATACGCATACACACACAGACATTAACACACACACACACACACACACACACACACACACACACACACACAGAAGCAATGGAAAGGGGGGACAATAACCCATCATGAACAGTTAAGCCGGAACAGGAACGCAAAAAAAAAAAAAAAAAAAAAAAAAAAAAAGCATCCACTTCCGTAGTGTCGCGTGGTTGGAGGAAGTGATCTGGGATGGCGAGGGGGAAGGGGAAGGGTGGGTGAGGAGGGGGATAGCAGTGCGGGTGAGGAAACAGCGTGCACGGGTTCCACATGGTCGCCTTGCCCCGCTACGCCACGGTATGTGCTGTGGGAGTTGCAGTTTTCCTGTTCTGGTGAATGGTACGAGAGTGGCTTTGTTAGGGTGGCGCGCGCGGGAGGAAAGTACAAAGGAGTTCAAAGGAGTACAAAGCAAAGCAAACAGAAACAGACCTGGTGGCTCTTTTGTGGCTGTTTGTTATAGAGAAAGTTATAACTAACAGAATTATTCCGTGAGTTAAAGACAGGCTAGGAAAAGAAGGAAGATTCCCCCCTCCCACACCCACCAAACTCTCCTTTCGAAGCTGGTAGGAAATTGTGAGAAGGACCACCATGCAACAGAGAAAAACCGTCATGGAAATTTCATAGGGAATCGAGACGCGAATTCATATTCCATACGATCTGCCAGAAAAGGAACGTAACAATAAGTCAGCAGTATATATGGATGTGGTTCTGCAGTTGTCCTGGCTCTGAACCGTTAAGAAATATAACACTCGGGAGCAGACATTCTTAGCTAGAGAGATAGAGGGGGGATGAGATGAATATGAGAGGGAGGGGGTAGGGACAGGAGGGAGTGTACAGTATATGCAAGGGAGAGCGGAAGACGAGGGGAGGGGATGTATGCGAGGTAGGGAGGGGGAGGGGGAAGAGATATTTGAGGGAAGAGGAGGGAAGAAAAAGGAGGGAAAACATATACGAGGGAAGAGGAGGAGGAGAAGGAGGGAAAGAGAGGGGAGGGGAAGTAATGTGCGACGGAGAAAGGGGTGGAGAGAGATTTAAGAGGGAAAGGAGAGGGGGAGGAGAAGGGAGGATGTGCATATGCGAGGGAGGAGGAAAAAGAGGGGAGGGGAGAGATACGCAACGGGGAGGGGGATGGTCTGGAGGGTACGCGAAATCAGGATAAGCGTATTAGACGTGACTAATACGGAGAGCTGGAGCGTATAATCGGGTAGAGAGAGAGAGAGAGAAGCTTTATAAATGAGAAGACTGATAGATAGCGATAGATTAGGGGATAATTCTCCTTCCCCTCACACCTCACCTATTTCCTTCCCGCCTTCCCCTCCTTTTATTCCCCTCTACTCCACTCCCTTCCTCCCTTGCCTCACCTATTCTCTTTTTCTCTCATTATTCCCTTCCTCTCACATCCCAGGTCCTTTTTCCTCATTTCATTCTTACCCCTCCTTGTTTCTCTCTCTCTCTCTCTCTCTCTCTCTCTCTCTCTCTCTCTTTCTTTCTCTCTTTCTCTCTCTCTTGAAGAGGAGAGTGGGTGGTAATGTGAAGAAAAAGAGAAATATGGGAAAAAGAAGAAGAAGAAGAAGAAGAAGAAACGAGAGAGAGAGAGAGAGAGAGAGAGAGAGAGGTAGCCAGTGGAGTGGACTGAGATAGTGGCCCAGCCACTGATTACTGCAAGCGGAGATACGACCAGAGAGGCCGGCAGGCAGACAAGCAGGCAGGCAGGTAGGCAGAAAAGGGGTAGACAGGAAGTTAAGCAAAGAGGCAGGCAGACAGCCGAAGGGTAGGTAGGAAGTTAGGCAAAGAGGCAGGCAGGCAGGAAGGTAGGAAGGTAGACAAGAAGGCAGGAAGGTTGATAGATAGGTAGGGAGGGAGGTAAAAAGGTGGGAGGCTAGGCAGGAAGGTATATAAGCAGGAGGGTGGAGGGAGAGACAGACAGACAGGCAGTCAACAGGCAAGAAGCTAGGTGGGGAGACAAGAAAGTAGGTTAGCAGGAAGGCAAGCGTGTAGGGAGGGATAGATAGGTAGGCAGGGAGATGGGCAGGGTAGTAGGTAAGCAAGAAGAGAGAGGGGTATAGAAGTAGGTTACCTTGCAGTCAAAGAGGTGGCTAGGAGGAGAGGTAGGCAGGCTGAGGGGTAGGTGAGGGGGCAGGCAGGGAGGAAGGTAGGACGGTAGGCAGGGTAGAGTAGACAGAAATATATGAAGGCGGTGAGGGTGGTATAAAGGAGGATAGGTAAGGTGAATAGGCAAGAAGGGAGGGAGGGAGGCAACTGGGACAGAAGACAGAAAAATTGGAAGGAATGTTGGGCGTAACAGATGAAGGAAAGGACGAAAGGGAGGCAGAGGGAAGATGGTAGGAAGGAAGGAAGAGAGACATAACTTAGGAAGGGGAAGTACATAAGGAATTAAGAAAGAAGAGATGCAAAAGGAAGGCAGGAAGGAAGACATGTTAGTCAGAAAAGGAGGAAAATATAAGAAAAAGTAATTAAGGAAGGGATGAAAGGAAGGAAGGAAGGAAGTACTGAAGAAGAAAAAGAATCAGAACAAGACAGATACGAGTGAGGAAAGGAAGAAAAGATAAGGAAGGAATTACGTAGGCAGGCTTGGCTGAGGGAAGACGTACACGTGCAAAGAAAAAGACATGGAGGGGGAGAGTGAGAGCGTGGAGAGAGAATGTCAACAAAGTCACATGGCGAGGAGAGAATCAGCTGTGTATGAGAGAGAGAGAGAGAGAGAGAGAGAGAGAGAGAGAGAGAGAGAGAGAGAGAGAGAGAGAGAGAGAAATCAAGTAAATGGTAAACCTTATTTGAGAAGAAGGTACACCGAAAAGGGGGGGGGGATGGAAGGGAGAATGGTTTCATGGAGGGAGATTGGCAGGCAGGCTGAGTAGCAGACAGACAGGCATTAAGGGAAGATAGGCAAGCAGTGAAGCGAGCAAGGAGGCACGGAATGAGAGAGAGAGAGGGGGGGGGGAAGGGGAGAGGAAGACAGGGAGAAACGCAGAGAGAGAAAAGAAAGATGGACAGGTAGACATTCAGGGAGTATAGAGACGCAGTCGAGCAAGCAGGAAGACAGGAAGGGAGAGAGGGAAGAGGGAGGGAGGAAATTAGGGAAAGGGAGTTTGGAAGGAGAGGAGGGAGGGGAGAGCGAAGAAGGAAGTGAGGAAACGAGGAAGAGAGGCTGGAAGAGAGAGAGAGGGAAAAGGGAGAAAGGGAGGAGAGAGGGAAGAGGGAGACAAGAAGAGAGGGAAGAGGAAGGTAAGGAAAGGACGAGACAGGAAAGGAGAAGAAATGAGAGATGAAGGATGGGGGGAGCAGGGAAGAAAGGAAGAGGAAGGCAATTGGAGAAGAAGGAAGGGAATGAAAGGGGTAGGAATGAAGGGAAGAGGAAAGGAGGGTGAGGAAGGGGAGTAGGCAGGGAGAGAGGGAAGGAATAGAAAGAAGAAGGTTGGGAGATTGAAGGAATGAGAAGAAGAAGAAGAAGAGAGAGAGAGAGAGATAAGGGTGTGAGAGATAGCAGCAGAACCAGACGGCCGGGAGACGCTCGCTGCCGGGGTATTGTGAGCCTGAAGCAGGAAGAGGAAGAGGAAGAGGAGGGGGAAAGGTGGAAGAGGAAGAGGAGGGGGAAAAGGAAGGGAAGATGGGTAGGGGAAAGGAAGGAGGAGGAGGAGGAGGAGGTGGAAGAGAAGTAAGGAGGAGGAAAAACTATTAAAAGAAAGAAGTAAAGGAAAAGATGAAGAAAGGAGAAGGAAAGAGGAAGAGGTAAATGAAAGGAAAAAGAGGAGGAAATGATGGAGAGATGAGGAAGAGGGAGAGAAAAGGAAAAGGGAGGAAAACGGTATGCAAGACGATTGATTAGGAAAGCAAAAGAAGGTAAGTATTACACAGAGTTACATGAATCGTGGAAACAGAAAGGAAGATGTTATTAAGGGGACTGCCTTAACTCTGATAGAAATGGCACACCTTCAAGAACACAAGACGGAAAAGAAAGAGATGGTTTATTATTCCGTACTTATAACACTACTGAATATGCTACTTTTTTCATGCATTTATACATGAAAATAGAGAAATGGATAAGAAGAGAGATTGGGACCTTCTTCGCGTATTTATGCATGAAAAGAAAGCGCAGGGTGGAGACGAGGAGAAAAAAAAAAGAACAGAGTATGTGAACTTTTTAATGTGTATATATATGAATGAGAGAGAAGAAAAGAGGAAAAAACAGGAAAGAGAAGAGCAGATACGAGCCTTGACCAATGACTTTAAGAAAAAAGAAAGAGAGAGAGAGAGAGAGAGAGAGACTAGGGTGAGACAAGAGCTTAAGAGATCAAGTGAGACTCAGCCGTGAAGCCTACACATAGGGAGGAAAGAACGGGAGGAGGGGTGGGGGCGCGAGACAAAAATCTTTTTACCTTTGGTGTGTGTGTGTGTGTGTGTGTGTGTGTGTGTGTGTGTGTGTGTACGTGTTCAAGTATTTATGTACACACATACACACACACACACACACACACATACACACACACACACACACACACAAGAAGATAAAACAGAAATAATGAATTGATGTCTAAAAAGAAAAAAAAAATGCAATATACAGCTAGTGATAAGGTGAGAGAGAGCTAGACAGGTGAAGACAGAGTAATGGCATTATTTTGGAGTGTCTCGGCATAAGGCTTCTTTAGCCACACCTGTCCCCTAACACCTGACTCCTACACATGATTCCTTCACACCTGACCAAGCCACATACCTGACCCCCTTATACTTACGTCCCTTAAATCTGATTCCCTTATACCTGACTGCCCCACATATGTCTCCCTCATACCTCTCTCCCACATACCTTGGACCCTAATAGCTTTCCTGCCTCACTCACACCAGTCCCTTATACCTGACTCCCTCATTACACCTGCCCCACGCACCTGATATAACATTCCTTTCTTGCGTTACCCTCGCCTCACGTGCCATCACCCACTTCATCATAAAACACAATAATTACTGTTATCTCTTATCTTACTCTTACTTTCACCCTTTTCTCCTAAGTTCACCCTGTCTTATCTAATTCGAGGTCACCCTGCCTTACATTATCTTACTCTGCTTCACCCTGCCTTGCCCTGTCTGCCTGCCTTGCCCTGTCTTACTCTCTCTTACTCTGTTTCACCCTGCCGTACCCTTTCTGCCTGCCTTACCGTGCCTCATTGTCTGTCTGCCCTACCTGGTCTTATTCTGTATGTCTGCCTCATCTGTCTTACTCTCTTTGTCCACCTTACTCTGCCTTACCCTATCTTACTCAACGCTACCCAGCCTTACTCTGTCTGTCTGCCTCACCCTGCCTTACCCCGCTTTACTTTGTCTGCCTGACTCACTGTGCCTTACCCTATCTCACCGTGCCTAACACTGCCTTGCTCTATATTGCCCTGTCTCATCTTACTTCAGTCTGCCTCACTTCGTCTCACCCTGTCTCATTCTTAGTCTGCCATCTTACTTCACCAGGTATATCATTTACCATCTTGACTCTCGCATTAAAACATCTTCGCACCTCCTCCTTTGCAATTTAGTTTGCATATTACACCTTAACATTCTCTTGCATTTTAATCAGTTCCTTCTAATATTCGACATAGAGTGCATACCTCTTCCAAAGGGATTTATTTTACACCTCAACTTTCTCTTGTGGTTTATTTCCTTGCATATTACACCTTAACCTTCTCTTGTATTTTAGTTAATTCCTTCTAATATTCGACACAGAGTGCATACCTCTTCCAAAGCGTTTATTTTTATACCTTAACTTTCTCTTGTGTTTTAATTATTTCCTTCCAGTATCGACATAACTTGCATCAGTATTTTACAAGAGGATACTGAGCCGTACTGTGTAGAATGAATCGCTTAGGAAGACGTGTTACGGAATCCCCAGGACTACTTATAATACGAATTTCTACCAGTATTCTTTTCTGCTTTGACGTGTTGCCTTTCTCTGCCTGACATCACTTCCTCCCTAATCTGACATCCTAATCTTCCTTCAGCTGATATGATACTGATAGGACAGGCCTCATCGTACTTTCCCGTCCTGCTTTTGTTTATCTTGACATCATAAAGCCACAGACACAGGCTTAGCTCTCTTCCCTAGACCGTTCGTGACTTTGGCTGAGAGAGAGAGAGAGAGAGAGAGAGAGAGAGAGTAGTGGCCGAAACCAGTTGGATCCGAAAAAGAGAAAAAAAAGGCTATGGCCTCTTTTACCTTAACATGGGCCAGATTTTCGTCCTTTTGCAACTTATTTCATGTAGTCGAATGACAGAAAAAAAAAAAAAGACAATGCTGCAGCTCTACATACTTCCTATAGCACTTCTTCGTGATTAGCATGATATTTTGGTGTTGATCTTGTGTTACAACTAGAGATGGCAATTTCAGGTTAAAGATTAAAAACACTATCGTTCAGGAAATGACAGAAACTAATCGGAAATAAAAGAGAAAACGAAAAAAAAAAATATTGGAGAAAACGAGGGCAGTCAATTAGTGGAAAATGGGACGTGGGGAAAGTAAATAGAGAAAAAGTGAAATGGAGGGAATGAGCGCAAAGAATTGGTGGGCAGATTAAATAACCCGCAGGCACACTGAGTCAATAACAGAGGAGGAGGAGGAGGAGGAGGAGGAGCCCTGGGGAAAATAAGGGAGGAGGGGCCTGAGTAAGAGGAAAAGGAAGAGAGGAGGAAGAGGAAAGTGAAAGAAATCACAGGAATAAGGAAGTGAAAAAGAAAGAAGAGAGGGGAAACTGGAGAAGTACGAAAGAGTTTGACCACAAGAAGAAGAGAGAGAAGAGGGGGAAACAGCTGCAGGAAGAAGAGTCATAGGATAAGGAACATGAACCTGAATGAAAATGACCCACAACAGGAAGAAGAAGAGGAGAGAGAAGAAGAGGAGCCGCAGCAGGGGGAGGATGAAGAACAGGAAAAGACAACCGGAAGATGAGGAAGAAGAGGGAGTGGAAAAATGGGCCACAACAAAAAGGAGAGAGAGAGAGAGAGAGAGAGAGAGAGAGAGAGACCTGGGTCAATACTGCATGTCAGCTGACCGCCCCATCAAGGCTCCCTCACCTGCCGTCACCCCCACCCCCACTACCCCTCCTCCCTCACCCTCACCTTCACCCTCATTTTCCTTTCTCTCACCCTCTCTCTTCCCTTAATCCTCTCTTCACCTTCACCTCCCACCTCTCTCCCTGTCCCCCTCACCCCTGCCCTTCTTCACCCTTACATTCCCCACCTCCTCACCCTCACTCCATACACCTCTCACCCTATCACCCTTCTTATCCTCACCCCTTCACTCTAACTTTCCCTCGCCCACTGTCACCCTCCCTCACTCCCCTCACCCACCCTCATCCTCTCCAATTTAATTCTTTCCTACTTAATACTTTCCTGTCCAAAACTTTCCCACTGCATGCTGTGTCATCCTTACATCCCATTGTTCACTTTTCAGCCTTTTTCTGTCAACCATTTTTCCTCTCTTATTCTTATTCTCATTTCTTCATCTCTGCTGCAGATATCAATGTTGCTAGTGTAAAATTCTGATGTTTTTTACTAGCTGTGTCACCCAATTTCAGACTGAGTACTTTAATTTTTGCGTCTTTACGTCCTGATTCAGACTTTCTGGCCTAATTATTTTTCTACAGTAGTTACCTAAATCAATGTCTGCTCTTGTTTTTATCCATTCAGTTGGACAAATTTTCACTAATATTTCATCCTGTCACTTTGTTTTCTAACTCTCTGGACCCGACCCCAGCCCACCTTGGGATGGGAGGGGCCGATATGATCAGTAACCAAGGAGACTCACTCTTGCTTCATAACTAAGGCTCATTAAATTCATGCAATCACGCCATAGTATTCCAGTTGTGGAGTGGCCCAGTTCCGTCAGGTGAAAGCAAACCCCCTATTTTATACTTTTCTTTATCTGTGTCTCTAAATATACAATATCTCTTTCAGGTAAGGCAACAGCTGGGGAGGTGTGAAAAAGAGAGACGCGACTGGTAAGTGACCTGACCTTTCTAAATGTACCGTGAAGACCATATGACATTTATATCTTTCACCTCTGATGACCTTGCTTCTGTCTGGAGCTTAGGTTTCTCTTGCGACACAAAAAATAGCTATGATTATTAAAATGTGTTACGATAATTGCAGGTAATCCACGATGATTTTGTCTTGATAACTGTTTCTCCCTGACCAATTTGTATAGCGTTTGGGAGGCTCTTGGAAGTGCAGAGTAACTCTTGAGAGTCCTGTGGGAGTGAAGAAGTTAGCTCTTGGGAAACAATTGGAACTGAAGAAGGTAGCTTTTGGCAGGCGTTTGAAAGACCTTTGGAAATGGGGAGAGTGTCTTTGGAGAGGTCTTTATTGACTAGAACCACCTCTGTCTCCGTATGGTGACAGGAGTTGATAGATGAAACAGGGGTAGGTGAAGAATCAAACTCAGGTTTCTTGATTTACTGAGCTGAGTGAAACAGGTCGGCGTCTCGTATGAAGTCTTGTCTGCTACTGCCCGAGAGTGGGGGCAGTAGCTCAGCATAGCCAAGAGTCGGTCACGTTGTGCTGTGTTGCAGTTATTCTGATCTAGCCACAACAGAATTCCTAACATCTACGCCACTACATCATATAACTAGCAATACATTAAGGCTTATACAGTACAAAATCACCGCCTAGTTAAAATGAATGACTACAGTTAGATTCAGGGACAGATATTGAAAATGCAATAAGGACGTGTACAAATCCCTCAGTGCACTGTGTTAAGCTGCAAGAAACCCTTGTAATCCTGTATTGCGGATATGTAGTGTTTGAATTGCAACTCTAAGGTTTCATAAATTGATGTGAGCCTTCTGTGATGTGAGAGAGGCAAGGGGTGGAGGGGTAAGGTGGTGTGTGGATGAGGAAGTAATTTGGGTATGAATGTAGGGATGGGACTGAGAATGAGGAAGTAAAGACAAAGGGAAAGTGAGGGTGTGGGGAGAATGAGTGATAAGGAAGAATAAAGAGACAACAGATACTTGATATACACAGTACATAATTTATGTCCTGCTCTATTGCTTAAAATTTCTCCTGTCGTTATATTACAAATAAATAACTCACAGGAGGCATGTAACCAAGAAAACTGGAACAACTTAAAAACAGACACTTTGTGCTCATTGATGACAATACCTCTTTTCTCTTGATTTTTTTTTATTTATTAACCTTACATATATATATATATATATATATATATATATATATATATATATATATATATATATATATATAAAATATACCACCTCCTCGTCCTTTCCTCTGTGATATTCTGCCCTCTCTTCCTTTCCTCCGCCTCCCGCCATCACGGACTAAATAAGCCCTTACATGTTCCACGATTTGAATTTAAAATGGGCATCAGCATAGTTTACTGGGTGGCCTGGAGGAGAAGTGACGGGGGGTGGGTTTAGGGTGTGGGTGGGTTGAGGGAAGGGCGGTGTGGGTGGGTGGAGCAAAGGGCGGTGTGAGTTGTTAGGACTGAGGAAGGAAAGAAGAGAGGGAGGAAGAAGGAATGAATGGAAGGAGGGAAGAAAGAGGGGTAGGGGGAGCGAAACGGGGAAGGGAAGTGGAAGGAGGATGGAAGGAATGGAGAGAAAAGATGGAAGGGAAGGGGACGAGAGAACGAAGGGAAGGGGAAAGGGAGGAGAGGAGGGCTGGGAAGGAGGATAAATGAAAGGAGAGGGAGAGGCATGAGATGGGGAAGGGGAATGGAAGTGTAGTTGAAATATATATACAATACATATATTGAGAGAGAGAGAGAGCACGAACGAACAAACTAACTCCTAAGAAAAAGCTCCATAAAAAGTTAAACAGCGGCATAACCTTTAAATCCAGGGCAAACGTTCCATAATCAGGTACCCTAAATATAACCTTCACCATCCCTTTCCTGCTCCGTGCAACATTTCTTTCTTTCATTCTTCCTTTGTCCCTGTCTGTCTTTCTGTCTGTCTGCCTGTCTTACCGGCTCCAAGTGGCTGGAGCGCCATAACCCTCTTGACCAACAGGCGTCACTTGGTTACATGGTTACCTCCCAACGGTGTGACAAATCATTTGCCTTGTCATTAAGTGTAGAGTCACCTGATAATAGCACTACATCGAGTGGATGGATGATGGGCACCTCCTCCTATATTACTAAGTTAATTCTTCCATTGGCCTATTATTTTCAGTTGAGGAGAGATTCCCTAGGCGCTAAAGGCTGGACAAATTAATATACATTTATAGTCAAATTTTCAGTCACGGTATTTCCGTATAATGGGCCATGATATCCTGGTTAAGCTTGATTATACTGGGAAGGAGGCTAGTAGTAGGTTAGACTAAATGGCTTCTCGAATTATGTACAAAAGTTCTTTATTTACGTCTGCACGGTCATGTGGAGAGAGAGAGAGAGAGAGAGTACTGTAATTAAGAAGATAGACTGTGATATCAACGTTCACAAAAACTCCTTACTGTTGTTGACAACTCGCTTGGTAACTGCATAAAATATTAGCGCTCACAAATCTAAGTGTAAGTGTAGTATAAGAAACTGACACACACACACACACACACACACACACACACACACACACACACACACACACACACACACACGCACGCAGTTATACTTATGAGTATCTAGGTGTGTGTGTGTGTGTGTGTGTGTGTGTGTGTGTGTGTGTGTGTGTGTGTGACCAGCAACACTGGCCCGTTCAGCCCGGGAATGTCTTTTTATACATTAGTGTCGTATTTTTAATTGCTTTGGTGGCCTCGTAGCAGTGTTTCTTTAGCGATTTACCATGAGTACTACGTCATGCGCACCACGCCTTGATATTTTTCTCCCACGCTAGAGAAGCGAGAGAGGCAGTTATTTTTACTGGACGTATATGTCTATTTCTATGTGTAGTAGTGGCTGGGTGTTTGTATGAACAAAATAACTTGAACAGTTTTTATTCTATTTTATCCAGTTATGGAACAGTTGACCTATTGTGTTTGAGAACAATAAATCAAAGGTCAGGGTCACGGAGTTAGGTCATAGGTTGACCAAACTTGGTCAGCTTGAAGGATTTTTATCCAATTTTTTTCGCCAGACTTGGTAACGGATTGAGAGTGAAGCGAGAAACATGGGCCTCGACTGTGACAGCAGTCAGTCAGAGGTCAAAGTCACAAGGCAGAGTCAGAGTTCGACCCGAGTGTCTTTGTTTGGGTAAAATAACAAGATCAGTTTTATATCTGGATTGAACCACATTTGGTGAAAGGGTTGCAGATCAGTGGACCCAACATCACCTCCTCCGTAGGTGGGAAAAGAGGCTTGAATGTTGGTGCTGCTAGTGATAATAATGATGATGAAATGTCGTCTCGGAAGAGATTACGAGTTAGTGAATCTGAATTTAAAGAATCACCAAAATGTTAAGTGTCCACGAAGCAAGCAGGCCTCAACGCATTGTGTTCGTTCATTGATATATTTGTTTATTTTGATTTACTGTGTTTGGGTTGTACTAAGCAAGTCCTTATGGCATAAACTTTATTCTCTCTCTCTCTCTCTCTCTCTCTCTCTCTCTCTCTCTCTCTCTCTCTCTCTCTCTCTCTCTCTCTCTCTCTCTCAAGTAGTTACTCTTAGCAAGTGACGACGGAGGCACTGGAGTAATGCTTTTAATAATCTTTACTTACCGAATTCTACTGTATTTATTGCTGCTTGGCCTTGAGAGGGAGAGAGAGAGAGAGAGAGAGAGAGAGAGAGAGAGTATTATCTTACACTGATGGCTAAATAATTAAAAAAATTTAATTGCATATCTCAGTGTAATGAATAAAAAAAATACATGAATAAAATATATCAGTTGGCGCTGGAAATGGAGGGGAGTTCATCGAATTAATTAATATGCATCACCTGGGGATTTGCGCAGGTGAGGGATAATTGTTTTTTGTAGCTGTGGTCTGGTGTTTGTTACTCTCTTGTTTGTTTGTATGTTTGTTTGTGTGTGGGAGGGAGGGAGAATTGAGAAACTGGTTAGATGAATGACATGTGTTTGTTTGTGTTTGTTTTGGATGTTGTGTGTGTGTGTGTGTGTGTGTGTGTGTGTGTGTGTGTGTGTGTGTGTTTAGGAAAAGATGGTATTCTTGTGGGCGTTGATAACTTCATAGCACCTCTATCGGTATATTTATTGCCTTGCCTTACCCTTACCCCCAGCTCACCCTGCCTCTCCCTTCATCCACCCTACCTCATTCGTCCCCATCCTGCCTAACCTTTCATCTCACCTTGCCTCACCATTCACCTCACCCTTCATCTCACCCTTCCTAACCCTTCACCTCACCCTGCGTCACCATCCCGCCTCATCCTTCGTCTCACGCTGCCTCTCCCTTCACTTCCCACTGCCTCACCCTTCACTTCATCCATCCCTGCACCTCCCCACCCATACCTAGCCATCTTTGCCCAGTCCTGCCCTTCCTTGAATCTCCTCACGCGTCCCTATCCAGCCCTACCCATCCCTGCTTTCCTTCACCCATCTTACTTCAGCATTTGTATCGCTGCCCCTCCCCTTCCATCCCTGTCCTTCCCCACCCATTCCTACCCAGTCCTCCTCATCACAGTTCTTCATAGTCCATCCATACTCCTCCCCACCCATCCTTGCCCCGTCCTGTCCACTAATGCTCCATCCAATTTAGTCCATCCCAAACCATCCCTAACCAATCCTTCTCTTCTAAATCCCTTCCAATTCTTCCCACCCAAATCCTTCCCCACTCACCCCAAATCATCCCCACCCATCTTTGCCCCGACTTACTCATCTACATTCGTTCTGTCTAGTTCATCCCAGACCATCCCAACCAGTCCCTACCCAGTCCTCCCCATCCAGATCCATCCCCAGTCCTCCCCATCTCAAGCCATCCCCGCCTATCCGTACTCCTCCCCACATCCATATTTTTCCCCATCCATAATTCCCCCGTCCTACCCATCTATGCCCCATCCTGTGTCTAGTCCAGCGTCTCATCGCCTGGCCTCGGCAGGCTTGTGTTTATCAATGTTAACTTTGTCGTAATTGTGCGTTGAATGTGATGGTGCTGTTGCTGGCCAGTTCTTACCCGCACACACACACACACACACACACACACACACACACACACACACACACACACACACACACACACACACACACACACACACACACACACACACACACACACACACACACACACACACACACACACACACACACACACACACACACACACACACACACACACACACACACACCACTGCATGACCACATACCACATCCCTCTTCCACACCTCCACACCACAACCACATACATCTTACCAACACCAGATCCCTCGTTACATTACATCACATCACACCATGTTAAACACCACATCACCTCAAACCACACATCTCTAAAAACAGAATATCCCTCTTGTACACCACACCACACACCCCTTAAAACAAAACATCGCTTTCCTACAGCATCACACCACACCACGTCACGCCACACACCAGATCACACCAAACCACAAACTCCCTAAAGCAGCACATCCATCCACCACAGCACCACACTCAGTCACACCACGCCATACCACATGCCCCTAAAAAACAGCACATCCTTTTCCCACAGCAGCACACAGCACATTAGCTTTCATGAGGGTGTGTGGCTGGCGGGGGTGTGGGATTGCGTGTGGTCACTGCGCTGATGGACAAGACGTGACTCGGATGTACACTACTTTATCTATCTCTAGTTTTGGCCTCTACTTTTTCCTGTCTTTTTCCGTCCTTGTTTCTACTTCTTTCTCTGCCTTTTCCTCCGCTTGAACTCTTGATTCTACTTCCATCTACCTCATCTCTCTTGATTTAACTTTTTGGCTACTCTTTATCAGTTCTGCACACCAAAGTATGGAGTGCTAGCTTGTTTTCTCCATTTCCTTCTACCAAACATTTTAGCTTGGCTCCATTCCATTAGTTCTTCACCAGTTGGCTGCAGACATGGCATTGTTATTCCTTGGGTCAGTAACTTCAGACACAGGTGAAAGTTGAGGATACCGTCACCGCCAGAGAAAGCAGAAATGGGTGTGGGCAGACGACATTATTTAGTGAAGAGATAACCAATCAGACAGCCAGGCAGACAGAACAGAAAAGATAGACAGCCAGGGAAGAAGAGAACAGAAAAGATAGACAGATAGACAGAAAATAGACAGACAGACAGCAGGAAGAAGGGAAAAAAACAGACACCCATGGGTAGCTCAGTGGCAACCAAGAGATTGAGTGAGAGGAAGAGGCAGACAACAGGATAGAGAATGAAACTCTGAGATCTGCTGAGACTTGACTGGCTGGGGAAAGAGCCAGGAGGTCAGGGTGGAGAGAGAGAGAGAGAGAGAGAGAGAAGGGAGGGGGGCAGAGATCTGTTTCATGCACTGTTCTTCGATTAATTACCCTCATTTAAGCCTCCTTCGACTTGTCCTCTTTTAGTCATACCTAATCACCCCTTCTAATCAAGGCTCTACAGATGATTACAGCTGATTAATGCTTAGATATCCCCGTAGTCTAGGCTCATTTGCAGATGGTTGTACCTGGAGAAGATATTAGCTAGGGACTGTGTGTGTGTGCGTGTGTGTGTGTGTGTGTGTGTGCGTGTGTGTGTGTGAGAGAGAGAGAGGGGGAGGGGGGGATAAGTAGAGCATAAAAAGAAGTAAGCGTCTGAATTAAGCGAGGAATGAGAGAGAGAGAGAGAGAGAGAGAGAGAAATGAGAGAGAGAGAGAGAGAGAGAAATGAGAGAGAGAGAGAGAGAGAGAGAGAGAGAGGAAAGAGAACAAGGACAGTGTATGTATTAATGACGTTTATTTGTAGTAGTGATTGTGTGTGTGTGTGTGTGTGTGTGTGTGTGTGTGTGTGTGTGTGTGTGTGTGTGTGTGTATGTAAGGAAGCAGGTGTGTGGAACTGGTACGAAAGACGTTAGTGCCAGGTGTTGTGTGTGTGTGTGTGTGTGTGTGTGTGTGTGTGTGTGTGTGTGTGTGTGTGTGTGTGTGTGTGTGTATTGGTCACTCTGACTATTAGTTTTCTCAATACACACATGTACGTACTTAATCTACCTGTGTACTGTATGTTGTATCTTCATATTTGCGTACATGTGTATGGTATGTTATGTGCGTAAGTAGCTTTGGTGACTATGGATTTGCCTTTTTCTCTGATGACATGTGCGCATTATTTCCTGCTGTGTACGCAGTTGGTGGGACAGTGGGTGGGTGTGGGTGTGTAGAGGGTGGCTGGGTGGTGTGGGTAGGGTTGTGGGTGTAGAGAGGTTATATGGGGATATGGGTGGAAGTGTGTTGGGGTTCGAGTGCAGAGAGGAAATTGAGAGTAGGTGGATAGTGTGGATGTGCGAGTGTAGGCTGGATGGTGGTGTGGGTGGGGTAGTGGGTGCATGTGTGTAGAGAATGTGCGGGGGTGTGGGTGATAGTGTGGGTGTGGGTGTAAGGTGAGTGTCAGTTGTTACGGCAGGGTGGGTGGGTGAAGGCAGCCACACCCACCCACCGTGACACACCGGTTTTGGCACCACACCACCTACACCACCACTTATACCACCCACTTACACAGTCATTACACCAAAAAATACCCCTCCTGTACACAGCATACAAGTGTTTACACCCTCCTGTACACTAAACATTCCCACCAACATACAGACATACACCATCTATCTATTCCTGCACCCGTCTTCATACCACCTGTCTGCTCCTACACCCACCTACACACCACGCATCTACACTGACACCCACCTATACATCCAGCTACACCTCCCTCCTATACACCACCCATCTACACGCACCCTCTTATCTACACACCCGTCAGCTTCTCTCCATGACCTATTTCTTGAATTACCTTTCTGCGCATTCTTTCTGTTTGTTCCAGTCGTTTCTCTCTCTCTCTCTCTCTCTCTCTCTCTCTCTCTCTCTCTCTCTCTCTCTCTCTTACCTTTCTTCCCTCCTCATATTTCCTTCGTATATTACCTTCACTACTTACATTCTTTCTCACCTTTCTCTCCTTACCCCTCCTCTGTTCTCTCCTTGTTACCTCTTCCTCTCCCCCTTCCCTCCTGTCTCTCCCTCCCTTCTCTCTTTCATTTCTCAAGTTTCAATTGGCCTCTTCCTTCCATACCCTCTCCCATCTCTTTCTCTCCGTTCTCCCTCTCCTTTCCATTCACCTTTCTTTTGTCTTCCCCTTTCTTTCTTTCTCCCGATACAATACTCCTTTTACCCTAGCCTGGGCTAAAAGTACCGTCTCTCTATGATGAATTCTTAACTGCAGCAGAGATTAACAGCAGAATATGATGCCAGTCGTAAAGAAGTGCTATGAAAAGGATATAGAGCCATAGCATTGTCGTTTTTTGCCACTGAGTTACGGGGAAAAAAAGCTGCAAAAGGACGAAAATCTGAGCCAAGTCTAAGTGAAAGAATTATAGTCTTGTGGCAAATGTTGTTATTAATTTTCATATGTGAATTGCATCTGTAAAGAATAATGGTGTTGATGCCAAGGTCTGTACGATGGTGCTGGGATTCCGGGGGTTTGACTGATGCGTGAATGAGTGTCTGGGTCATTTCTCCGGGTGGTGTTGATAAATCCCCTTCTGTCGTACTCTCTGTTCCCTTGTTTTCTGGATCCTACAGTACCCCATTCAAGAGGAGGAAAATACCATGATGATGATTATGATGATAATTATTATGATGGTGGTGATAAGTAAGACTATAAATATGAACGCGTGCCCTCAAATTCGTGTGTACTCAGTTGCATCCGAATGTGCAGGTAAAAAGTCTTTTAAAATATGCTACTTACCGGTAACCATAATTAGACTTTCACCCAATCCTAGAAATTTAACGACATCCAAATTGGTGTCACTTAATTGTATGGTACAAAGTTTTGGAATCGCTTGGCATATTAAGTGACGGACGTGCCCTACGTGTGAAGCAGACGCACTGGAATGTTAGATAAACTTTGTTCCTGTCTGTTCTTAACATTTGTACAGCTAATTTTTCCCTCATCTGGGCAAAATTATTTGATAACCCAAGCAAAATAGTAGGCCAACTTTTTTCTGTACCTGTTCGTAACCCTTTGACCTGTTAAAATTTTCCTCGGCTGAATAAAAGTGTCTAGTACGAGCCAAGAAAATCATGCATCCACCAATATGGGGGACAGGATTAGTGAAGGTTTTGAAGACGCTGACCAGCTGTTGAGGTTTCACGCAAAAAACTTCTAAGTTAAGCTAAATTAAACACTCAGTTACGGTAGCTAAGGGACTACAGACAGGAAACTGGCCGGTAGAAAAGCTTACATGTCCAGTACAGAGAAACTAGATGTGTATTCATGAATGGAGAGTTAGGGTAATAGTAGTGTGTGTAGTGCCTAATCAGATGAGGTACGTGTGGTCATTCATGTGGTGGGTGTGTGTAATGGTGTGTTGGTGGGGTTGTGTGGGGGATTAGGTGTGAGTGAAGATGGTGTGTGTGTGTGTGTGTGTGTGTGTGTGTGTGTGTGTGTGTGTGTGTGTGTGTGTGACCATTCTCTCTCTCTCTCTCTCTCTCACTATCGTCAGCCCATGCCGGAAGTGTCACTCTCCCTGCCCAAGTGTAAGGAGAAGCGTGATAATGAAGTTTGGGGGGAGACTTCTGGATTTCACACAAGAGATAAGTGACTGTTGTTGCTATCTTACAAGGGGTGTGTTTCACTTGTGAGGTGAGGTGAGGTGAAAGAGAGAGAGAGAGAGGTCTTTGAGTGTATTTGTGTGTATTGATGTTTCTCTGCGTGTTAAAAGGGTAACGTGATTGTGTGTGTGTGTGTGTGTGTGTGTGTGTGTGTGTGTGTGTGTGTGTGTGTGTGTGTGTGTGTGTGTGTGTGTAAGAGGTCACCCAAAGTCGAAAAAATATCCCGGTATTAAAAAAAGCGAAGTATATGCAACATTATCATAGTGAAGAACTTAATATAAAGGCACTACTGATCATTAACTATATATTCATTCATCCAGACCCGTATTAAAGGT
>NC_137063.1:51172947-51177947 GCF_032717465.1 Coenobita brevimanus | reverse complement strand
TCTCTCTCTCTCTCTCTCTCTTCGTTACCTCTTTCCTCCCTCCTCTGTCTTCCCTTCTCCCACGTCTCCTCTCGTCTTCCCTACCCAACATCCCTTTCCCTCCCAACCTCCGTCTCTCCCTACTCTCCTCATCCTTCTCCCTGCATTTCTCTCCCTCCTTCTCTCTCACTGCTCTCCCTTCCTATTCTCCCCCTCTCTCTCTCTCTTTATCTCTGTCTCTCCCTTTTCCATCACCCCTTTCCCCTCAAACCACCAGCTACCGCTCAAGGACCTCCTTAACTACTGGGAGGCAATTAGACTAGAGTTATTGAACGAGTTGAGAGAGAGAGAGAGAGAGAGAGAGGATATTATGGTCGTGTTGGTTGAGATTGGACACAAGATCCCTTTTTTTCTCACTCGTAACTCCTCCTCCTCCTCCTCCTCCTCCTCTGTTTATCTTCTCTTTCCTCCCCCTCTTCTTCCCTTTTATTTTTCCTTCCTGTTTTGCCTCTATTATCTTCCTGTTCCTTCTCCTTGCCCTCCCTCTTATCTTCGTCTTGCTTTTCCTTCCTCCTGTTTCCTTTCTTCTCTTTGTTCCTCCTTTTCTTCCTCGTCATACTCTTCTTTTCCTCTCGTTCTCTCCTTCTTCCTTCCTTCCTTCCTCAGACCCGCTTACTTCCTCCTGTTGTTGAGGCAAACGAGATGAATCAGTTATTGGGTTAATGGTTCTGTCTGTCTGTCTCTGTCTGTCTGTCTGTCTGTCTGTCTCTCTCTCTCTCAAGTTTTTTGTCATAGTGTGTTGGAAAGAAAGAGAGGGGGGAGGGAGAAACACACTACTCAGGAAGCACATACGTATTATTACGAACACAAACGTCGTACGAACACCTTAAGAGGGACTCCACATGCAACGCCTACGGAACATACGCACGCAACACAGATCGCAAGAGTATATGACGTACTCGAACTGAAGGGGTTGAATCGGAACATAAATATATTTAGTGTTAAGGTCACCCCCTTACGAGATGCGGCATCAGGCAAGAAGTGTCTAGCTATACCTGCAGTTACTACATACCATTCCTAAAATAATACACACACTGCTTGCTTTCGTCACAGCTTTCTCCTCTGTAATTTTTTTCCAGGCTCCTATTCTTGCCCATTTCTGTATAATCTTGTCACCTCTTTCTCACCTGTAATTCCATACCTTTGCTAATTATCCTCTATTTACCTTTGCCGTCTTGCGTAATTAGTTCCTTGCCACTCTTAATCATTCCTTTCTTTTGCACTTGTCACCTCTCTTTCATCTGTAATTCCATATCATTGCTGATTACACCTCTCTCTCTCTCTCTCTCTCTCTCTCTCTCTCTCTCTCTCTCTCTCTCACACACACACACACACACACACACACACACACACACACACACACACACATAATTATTCCTCATCACTTCTTATTATGCTCTTCTTATTTCTGTCCCTTCCATCTCCCCTATCGTTATGCATGATCGTCTGTATTTGCTATGTAATGATGTAGTTTTGTCTGTAACCCGCCTGTAATCCTGATGTGAGGAGCCTGAATATCGGGGATCTTTATTAAACATGTAATTCTGCATGACTAGGAAGGGGAAAGAGAGGAAAGGGGAGAGGCAAGAGCAAGTGTGTGTGTGTGTGTGTGTGTGTGTGTGTGTGTGTGTGTGTGTGTGTGTGTGTGTCTGTGAGAGAGAGAGAGAGAGGAAGGATATGCTGGGTATTTGTATTGATGATGGTGATGATAGTGATGTTGATGTTTAAACGGTGTGTGAATATGACAATGTGGGGGTGAATGTGAGAAAATGAGGTGTGGAATTTGAGAGGGCAAAGAAAGTAACGAAAGAGGGTTCTGAGTGGATGTTTGTTAAGGATAAATGATTGGATAGCTACACTTAAGACAGATAGATGGCTGGATAGATAGTTTTGACGAACGCTATAAACTGGATATATTGTTTTGCGAAGAATGGTGGCCATAGATGGATTTGCTAATGGATAGTGTTGGTGGTATGCGTAGTGGCAGTAGTAGTAGCAGCCCCACGTTCATTTGAAATTTGAACCCAGTGGACCGCAGTATGAAATCTTACTTTTTGGGGGAAGGGAAGCAGATAAAAGACATTTGTATAACCAGGCAGTTGAGCCGCCCGATTATATCACTGCCACTACTTGAAGGCGTCTCTCTCTCTCTCTCTCTCTCTCTCTCTCTCTCTCTCTCTCTCTCTCTCTCTCTCTCTCTCCTGGATCCTACCCAACCAAACGGCACGGAAAATGGGGATAGGATGACAATAGTGATGTCGATGATGATATATTGATGCCATAAAATGTGGAGTTCACTGTTTTTGGATATTATTGGCATTTTATTTTTTGTAGCCGTTTGTATTGTTATGTATTCTGTTTAACTGCTTCCCTATCATCATCATCATCATCATCATCATCATCATCATCATCAACACTTCCCTCAACAAATCCTGTCTAAATGTTTACTTGACACTTGCCTACGCCTTGCAGAAACTTACTAATTTCTCAACTCGGTCTTGGAGTGTTTGGTAGAAAGTTTTAATTGCTTCAAGTTTCCTTAGGCTAATTTTTGTTTACGCACACAAGATGAATGGACCAAGTTTCTCCCCTCTTGGTTTTAGGCAAGTTTGTTTGTATGCTGTTTCGTGTTTTCCTCATAGTTTCTGTACTTTTTAACAGTCATTTGGTTTCTCACTCTGACACACACACACACACACACACACACACACACACACACACACACACAGAGGGGGGGGGTGGAGGGAGACGCGAGCGGAAGTGAAGTGTAGTGGAGATGAGGTCAGCAGGAGTGAAGTGTAACCTGAGAGTGCAGTAGGGTCTTTTCCTGCCTCACCCCCCCCACCTCTTCACTACTTCTCCCCCCCCCGTCTCTCTCTCTCTCTCTCTCTCTCTCTCTCTCTCTCTCTCTCTCTCTCTCTCTCTCTCTCATCATAATTTAACTCCCCTTCCTACTTCATCTTTTCCATATACCTCCAGTTTCTCTTTTCCTTTCCTTTCTGTTCGTCTGTTTATAAATTTCTCCTCCCCTTCCTCCTCCTTATTTTTCAGTAATCCTCCTTCTCTTCCTCCTATCATCACATGACTCCTCTTTCACCCTTTCTTCCTCATTTTAGCTCCTCTTCCATTTCCCGATCGTCGTCCTCCTCCTCTTCCTCCTCCTTTTCCTCATTCTTCTCCTCTTCCTCATTCTCCTCCCATTCTACTTTTCCTCATTTTTCAGTCGTCTATCCAGTCAAACGGCAACAAGATATAATAAAATCTGTCAATGTTATGCACTTTTTTGTGAGGGAGAGGGGTGCGTGAGGAGGGGGGGCAAAGACCTCGAAATTAAGACCTTAGCAACAACTGACCTTAGGAGACAAACTCTGTGGGGTGTGGTCCTCTGTGTAGTCGAATATCTCAATCTTTTTTTTTTTCTTTTTTTTCTTTATGTCTTTTTTTATTGCATGCTTTGTCTTTCTTACCTGTCATTTGTTTGTGTCTTCTCTCGTCATATTGGATCTGTGGAGTGTGGTTAGCCTGTGTGGTCTGTGTATCTCTGTGGTTACGTTTTGCAATCATTCATTTCTATCTTCTATTTTTGCTTAGACGAGGACTGGAGGGGGCAATAAACGAGCAATTGATGGCGTGGGAGAGATAAGTGGGGGTTAGATGGGGACAGGGGGAAAAGAGACATGTGGGACAGGAGAGTGAGGTAGGAGGTGGAGGTGGGGAAGTAAAGTGGGGTTAGGCGCAGCAAGGGAAAGGAGGCTGTGTGGGGCAGGAGTGGTGAGGTGGGGTGGAAGTGGAGTTGAGGCATCGAGAGAAAAATTGAACGGGGCAATGGTGGTTTGAGACGGGGTGGGGCGGGGCAAGAAGTAAGAGAATTCACATAAACTGGGCTGTAGAAGTGAAACGGGGTGGGGGAGAGGCTGTGGGGCGGACCAGGAGATGAGAGGTGAAATGGGGCAGAAAAAGATGATTCTGGGGCGGGGCGGGGCGGGGCGGGATGTCTCTGGGGCAGCCACGGAGACTCTCAAACTCTGCGTCTTTCACTGCCGGGAATCAATACCACTTTTAGAGGCACACACACACACACACACACACACACACACACACACACACACACACACACACACACACACACACACACACACACACACACACACACACACACACACACACACACACACACACACACACACACACACACACACACACACACACACACACACACACACACACACACACACACACACACACACATCAAAGCACAAGGGGAAGCCATCACAAAAAAGCACAGCTCAAAACATCACAAAAACACCACACACCATCACACATCAAAATCTTTACATTGTGCTCATATGCCACTCTTACCCGGAGCCAGAGTGACCAAAATAACCCTTATCTGCCCCATTCATAAAGCTCAGAATTTCCCCCGCGATCCCTTTCTCGCTTTCTTTCTCATCTTTCCATTGTTGGTCTTTTTATATGTCTGTGTCTGTTGGTCTGTTTGCTTGTCTGTCTGTCTGTCTGTCTCTGTCTCTCTCTCTCTCTCTCTCTCTCTCTCTCCCTGGCGGAATTCCCATCCTCGGCCAGTTATCCATTTTTTCCCCTGTCAATTTTTTGCCCATAAATTCTCGTAAATAAAGAATTTGTAGTGGGTTGTGAGATAATAATGGGGAATATATTGAACTGTGAGGGGGGTGGGAGTCGTTGCTGAGGAGGGCTGTGGAGAGAGAGAGAGAGACTGTGGGTATGATTGTGTGTGTTTGTGTGTGTGTGTGTGTGTGTGTGTGTGTGTGTGTGTGTGAGGCTGTTAGATCTGAAAATTATGGGTGATTAGAAGATTCCTGATTATTTTTTAAAACATACGGGAGAGATGGCTGTATACCGTAATTTATCGTTTTTTATACTCCTGGTTAATTCCTATGTAGCATTAATGAAACGTGGTGAAAAAGCGTAGGTAGACGGATGCT
>NC_137063.1:51125447-51167947 GCF_032717465.1 Coenobita brevimanus | reverse complement strand
GTTCCGCATTTCCCCTTTCTTCTGTATCTCCCCCTCTCCCCTTCCATTGATCTCCTTTTTGCCATCCCAACTGCTTTATTCTCCCTTTTCTCCTCCCCTGTATTCCTGTCTTCCTTTTTCTGTCTCGTGCCTCATCCCCTATCTCTGCTTTCTGATTTCCTCACCCCCTTCCCTTCCTCTCCCCTTCTCCCTCCAATTCCACTATTCTTATATCCTTTCCCTTTCTTTCCTCCCCACTTCCCCCCTCTCTACCCCCACCGCATTCCCTCCTTTCCCCTCACCTGCCCTATTCCCCCACCCCTTTCTAACCACCACCCTCTCATCATCCAATTTAACAACATCTCTCTCTCACCTTCATTTCGCTTAACCCCGACGCGTCCCATTACTCAGATACAGACTATGGATCGGTCTTGCTCTTTCTTCCTCTATTTTTACTCCCTCTGTTCATTCTGTTCTTGATCTACTGTTTTACTTATTATTAACTACGGTTAATTTATGCACACACTTCATTATGCTCACTCTACTCACACCTCACTCTACTCTTCATTTTACTCACTCCGTTCACACTGTTCACTTTACTCTGTTCGCACTATTCACTTTACTCATTCTGTTCTGTTCACACCAATACCTTTACTCATTCCATTTTAACCCACTCCAGTCTCTCAACTTACTCTGTTCACTCTTTCCTCATTCTCCTTTCATACATGGACCCGCTTGCCCCTTTTAGCTCCATTTTTACTCGCTACTCTCTCTTCTCTTAAATATAGATCCGGTTGCCCTTTTACTCTGTTTGTACTCACTCTGATTTCATATATTTTGCAGGATCACTCTATCGAACACTTTATTGAACTTGCCAGTGGGTTTGTCTTATCATCTCTCTCTCTCTCTCTCTCTCTCTCTCTCTCTCTCTCTCTCTCTCTCTCTCTCTCTCTCTCTCTCATAAAAACATAAGAGTTCCAGGTATACTGTCCCCATTTTCCCCCTTTCTTGCCTGCGTGTCACAGTGAATACCACCCACAAAATTTTTTATTCAAGGCGAAATAGTAGACTCTGCAACAGAGCACTAAATGACGGGAACATGTGTAGGGGAAGTCCTCACGTATGGGTCTTATCGTCCCTATAGATCCTAACTTCCATATAAAAGTTACAGAGAGCATTTAGATTGCAGAAATCAAAAGGAATTTATATACACGTAGGGATAACTCGATAGGTATAGAGCACAAGAATCGTCCCAAAGTTTGACGAATACATAACGGAAAAATCGAATCAATAAAAACACATATTAGTAGAGATAGGGTTTTCACCGTGTTTCGCCAGTTGTAAAGTTTCTTCAGGCGGAACGGGGACGATAGTTATTTCATTGACTGTACATGTGTAAGGGAAGTCGTCACGAGAGGCCCTATTCATATTTCATTCCCATATAGCAGTCATAGGAGAACACACTTTGATGATAGATTTCGAAGGGGGAACTGTAGACGCCTTGATAACATGATAAGGACTTGTTTACCGTTGATCGTCAAGAATTAGTCCTGTCTATGGGTCTTCTGTTCCATAATAACAGACATGCAAGAGAACATTTCATTTATACGATGTAAACCATATAGTGCTGGAGGGAGACGCCTTCATGTGATGGTACTGACATAATTAGGACTGTGGAGCTGCCTGGTTATACAAACGTCCCTCAACTCCCTCCCTATTCCCTGAAAGGGGATGGTGGACATCAGGAGGAGGATAATTTAAACCTGAAGTCCACTGGGTTCACATTTCAGATGAACCTTGGGCCACAACAATAACTAAAACTACTGCTAAGACCATGATAATAATTTTCTACGGACATACGGGAAGCCTTTGCGAATAGGTCTTGTCTGTAGTTCTTCAGTAGAACATTCTGAATATGGATTTAAGGCGGTGCGGAACAGGGCAAGGCAGAGCGAGGCAGGACTGGGCAATAGAACGGGCAAGGCAGGGCAGGGAAGGGCAGGGCAGAACAGGCCACAGGTGTGTAAGTGTGTGGGGGGAAGGGTGCTACTCAATAATTCAATACCTGGAAACATCTGCCTTTTGTTCGCGAGGTGTGAATAGATGGGTGAGGTGGTGAAGGTGAGGTGTGATCGGGTTGGGAGAGGATAGGATGTGGGGCGGGGAGGGACTGTGAACTTGAAATGGAGCGTGGTGGGGCCGGGGGATTGAAGATCGAAAGAGGATGAGGCGGAGCAGGGCGTGTCATGGAGGAGCTGAAGTGCAGAAAAAAGGATGACGAGCGATGAGAGTTATTTATATTCGTTTCTACATCACCCTTCTAATAACACAAGCTTAAGCAGATCCCTTGGTGTTATCGGTATCTATTACATGCATTCGGTACTTCTTTTACATTTTGAATATAACTACGCCTTTGTTTTTTTTTCTAGCCTTCAGAAGATTTATGCAACTTTGGTTGACACGTGGCAATAAAAAGGTAATAAACGATCTTCAGGAAAGGCGATTCTCCGCCGCTTTGGCTTTCTGCCGACGCCGAATTAGTCAGCTTTATCCCGGCACGTATTCTGTCTGGCATCTCCCCTTGTGCTGTGAATTTTTGCATACGGCACAATCAATAATCATTCTTGTGATATTTGTAAGATTGGTGTCTGTACAGCATTAGTAACGTATGGATAATAACAGGAGAATATACAGGATATATACAGAAGGTGTAATATGCAAAATAAATCGCTCATTGCTTAGTTAACTTCCCAGAGTGACCAACATGACTCACGATGTCTGCATTACTCGTGCCTGCTATCTCGGCGCTGGGAATTTCGGCGCGTTTGATCATTTGATAACTCTTTCGCACCCTGAGATATTTTTATTCTTCCCTTCAGTTTTTCAGAGCTAGCGATCATGCCACAAGACTTTGAAAGAGTAATGATGTCATCTTAGTTTTATAATCGGATTTACTCTAATGTGCCAAAACGAACTTGCCGCCTGTTATATCTTTCTCCTAATGCCGTACATGTTATAGAAGGCGACTCTCTCTCTCTCTCTCTCTCTCTCTCTCTCTCTCTCTCTCTCTCTCTCTCTCTCTCATCCTTAGTCCTCCTTCAGTCACGCCGGCCAAATGGGATCCAGATTCAGATTCAAATTCCTCTTATGTAAATTTGGATCCTCAGTTAGGCGGCCAGGCTTCCGATCCCACTGAGAGAGATGCTTTTTCAGTCACATATAGACGTCATATTTCACTTATTAAAACTCTGGAGCCATATTTCTTTCACTTACAGATTCCGTGGAGCCACCGTAATTCTTTCACATATAAAATTTTTTCAGCTACTTATTCTTTCATGTGTAGAAAATGTAGATGCGCTTTCTTTCACTTATAAAAACTCTTTGGTCAGTTTCGTTCGCTCATAGCAGCCGTAGATCCAGATTAAATCAATTCTGTTTCTGAAATATTCGAATACCATTTACTAGGGATTTGGAATATAAATACATTTCCTTCTCGATTCAAAAGATAAGTTCCAGCTCGAGAGACACATATGGAGGTTCATTACACGTATAAAATCTGCAGCCACTTCGATTATGTGTTCCCGCGAGAGGTGCCGGCATCTACTTTTTAAAACTGAAAATATAAGTGATTTTTATTCCAGACCCAATACACAATCTCCCTGGTCATAAGAAAGAAAGGAAATCCTCTATAAGTACAAGACAGTCGTCATGTGTACGTACAAGACAGTCGGATCCCCTATCAAGGAGTCTGATTCCCTATCCTTCGAAAAATGTACACACACACACACACACACACACACACACACACACACACACACACACACACACACACACACACACACACACAGTGGAGATGAGAAGAAATCCATTAATAAGTTTGTTTCTCCCTCGCCCCTTCCTTTCCCACCAAACACGCCACCCTGTGTGTGTGTGTGTGTGTGTGTGTGTGTGTGTGTGTGTGTGTGTGTGTGTGTGTGTGTGTGTGTGTGTGATCATTTTCTTTTCCTGCCTTCATTTATTTTTATTCATTTATATTCTCTTCTTTCCATTCATATTTTTTCTCTGTTCCTCCTTCCATTTATTTCTTTATTATATTTTCCCTCTTTCTCCTTACAATTATTTTTTACTAATATTTTTCTTTTTTCTGGTTTGTGGAAATTCCTTGCATTTTGGCGGGAAGGGGGAAAAAAGGTAATGGGGTCGGGAATGGATGGTGTCGAGGCTGTGCTGATTGTCTTTTGTTTTGTATCATGTTTAGTTTTTATGCTGTGGGATTATGGGATTGGTGAGAGAGAGAGAGAGAGAGAGAGAGAGAGAGAGAGAAGGGGAATAAGGGGGATCCAAGTCACGCAACACACGAACACCCCGAGAGAGAGAGAGAGAGAGAGAGAGAGAGAGAGGCGGGGGAAGGGGGAACAGACAACTCAACTTTTTTACCATGGTGGGAACAACAGTAATACTACATCCATTAACCACCAACAGTGAAAAACAAGCGAGTGTTTTGTTTCCTCGTGGTTGTGCCTCGCGTTGCTGAGGAGGGAGAGGGACCCTTTCTCTCTCTCTCTCTCTCTCTCTCTCTCGTTCGTCTGTTCTCAATCTGATAACCCATTCAGTCCGATGATATGCTTTAGTGAGTTATGCCTACTATTTCCGGCCGGTTTTGTTTGAGGAGAGGTTAGTAATTCTTGTTGTGAAAGGGTTAATTAAGGATGTATCTACTTTGACCCGTTTAGTCAGAAAAAATCCCTAGACAAAAAAATAGCAGAGGAAAAGTTCGTCATTGAGTTTTTTTTTCCCTCTTCTTATCACCTCCTTCTCCCTCTCTTTCATCCATCTCTCCTGTCTCTTTTTCTTCATTTCTTCCTCACTCTCTCTTCCCTCTTTCCCTTCTATGGTTTTATTTTTCCCCTCGCTTACTCATCTCTTATCTCCCACTTCTCCTTTCTTTTCCTCTCTCTTCCTTCTGTCTCATATCCATACTCCTTCTTCACCCCTCACTTCCTCCCTCTCCCATAACTTGCATCCCTCTTATCTTCGCCCCTTTTCCCCCACTTTTTCCATCCTCTCACATCCCTTCTCTATTCCCTCTACAACGCTCCTCTTTTCTTTTTTCCTCTGTCCTTTCCTCTCTCCATGTCCTCCTCTTTTCTCTCCCCTTTCTCCCTACGTTCTCTCCCCTACTCCTCCTCACTCTTCTCTCCCCCTCCCTTCCCTTTTCTTTCCCCCTTCCCTCCCTTTTCTCTCCTCCTTCCCTCACACTTCTTTCCCCTCCCTTCCCTCTTCTCTCCCCCTCTCCCCCTACATTCTCTTCTCCCTGCTAATCCATCTGAAGAAGGTTGTGTCTGGAAGGAAGGACACTTGAAACAGACGGACTGGACTCTCCCTATTTGCTCTCTCTCTCTCTCTCTCTCTCTCTCTCTCTCTCTCTCTCTCTCTCTCTCTCTCTCTCTCTCTCTCTCTCTCTTTTGAAAGTTAGCCTGCGGTACAAGTGGGTATGGAGAGGGCCTTAGCACAGCCCCACCGCCTCCTTCTATATTTCACGAGCTAAATCCGTGACACGTTCTGACGATTGATGCGTTGTTTATGTTTGTGGGAAGATGGGTTTGGTAGAGGAATTCTTCTGAAGAGAGAGAGAGAGAGAGAGAGAGAGAACGAGCAATAAACTCATCATGGTGTCAACAGAGTGCTGTGGATTGTCATTTTCATACCCTGACAGGAGCAAAGACTTACACAGGCTGTTAAAGGGACACCACAGGACAGGGTAGGGTAGGGTAGGTAGGGTGGGAAGGGTAGGCAGGATAGGGTAAGGTAGGTAGAGTGGCAGGGGTAGGCAGGATAGGTTAGAGTAAGGGAAAGCAAGACAGGACTGGGTAGAAGAGTATAGGGTAGGATAGGGTAGGGTTGGCTTTAGTAGGGTAGGGTGGGTAGGGAAAAGTAGGGCAAGGCAGGGTAGAATAGGACAGGGTAGGTAAGGGTAGGATACGGTAGAACAAAGCTTAGTAGAATAGGGTAGGATAGAACAGGACTGTGGAGGACCAGGTAGGGTAGGGTAGGGTAGAGCAAGCCAGAAGAGGGTGGAGCAGGGTAGAACGGGACAGGACAGAGTAGGGTAAAGCAAAGTTGGGGAAGACAGGGCAGGGTAGAATACTATAGGATAGGGTACGGTAGGGAAGGGCAGGGTATGGGAAGCAGGGAAGGATCGGATATGGCAGGGTGGATGACTACAGACGAGAGCAGAACTAAAGGGGACGAATAAGGTGTCTTTCTTGACGATCATGTGTGACGTTCTAACACCGTACACTTCGCCAAACTTCCTATCTCTCCATTTCTCTGTCACCAGCCACCTAATCCCAGAGTTCATGAAAGGAGGACGCCACACACACACACACACACACACACAAACACACACACACACACACACACACACACACACACACACACACACAGTTCATTTGGAGTGCTGCTTATAATTATGGAGTAAACAGCCCACAGTAAATGCTATTAATGACGCTAAATAGAAGCCCTCTGCAGCTAATCACAGCGCCACACACTGCCTTTTAACATCACCTTCTCCTCCACTCCTTTCCCTTACATCCGTCCCCCTTGTTCGTCACCCCTTTCCCCTCTTTCCCTGCCCCTTGTCCCCTTTCTCACTCATTTCCCCTCCTCCCCTCATTTCTTTCCCCTTCCTCTTATCCCTTCTCCCCTTCCACTCAGCCCTTCCCTCACGCCCTTCCTGTATCGCCAATCCTCCTTCCTCCTACCCCTTTCTCTTATATCCCTCTCACTTCTTTCCCTCCCCCTCCCCTCCTTCCCTCATACTTCTCTTTCTGTCCTTCCTTTTCCCTACACACCCTCCCCCCCCTCCGCCATCCTTCCTCTCACTTCATTCCTCCCTCCCCTACCCTTTCCACCCCTCTTTCCTCTCCCTTTTCCCCCTCCCTTCCCTCCCCTTCCCTCACCAGGCAGCTCTGTGTAGCGTCTAGATGTCTTCAATATCACCTCGTTATTTTTACAAGCCGTGTTGGGTGTCTACCCCCCCCCTCCTCCTTCTACTATGGCCTCTCCTATCGACTGGGGGTGTAGGTGGAGGGGGGTGGGAGGGAGGGGGAGAAGGGAGAAGTAGGTGATAGGTGAGGGGTAGGACGGGGCAAGGGAAGGGAAGGTAGGGGTGATGGAAGGGTAATTGGTTTGAAAGGTGAAGGGGAGAGAGGGGACGGTATATGAGGAAAGAAGGGGGGAAGGTAGGGGCAAGGTGTGGGAGTGGGTGAGGGGGAGCAGAGGGATGGTGGATGAGGGGTGAGGGAGGAGGTTGATGAGGGTTACGATGGGGTAAAGGGGGAGGGAGAAGGAAGGACTGTAGTTCAGAGGTGAAGGAGAAGTTGGTGAGGGTGAAGGGTGAAAGGGAGGGAGGAAGGAATTAAAAGCAGAGAGCGAGGGGAAGGGAGGAAGTAACTGAAAGGTGAAAGTATGGTTGGGTGAGGGGTGAGGGATATGAAGGAGAAAGTAGCAGAGAGGTAAGGAAGGAGGTAGGGGTGAAACTGATAAGAGTGTAAGAGATTAGGAGTAAGGTCTGAGTAAATATATGAGGCAAGCCGATATTACAGTAAGGCAAGGTAAACAAAGCCTGGGTTGTCAGAAAGGGATGGTGTTCGTATGGCGAGAATGAAGCAAGGCAGTGTCCAGTAATCGCGTCGATCAACCTTCTTCACTGCTGGTCCGTCTGTAAGGTGCTGGGCCTCCCACAACGATCCACCCATCAGACATCAGCAGCAGTTGGAGAAGTTTTACAGCCTTGTGTGTCCTAGTACTGGCGCCAACCTGCTGTTAATCGACAGAGAGAAATCCGAGAGGTGTAGTAAGACGTTTATTACTGTGAAGGATTAGTTGGGACTACTTGTACAAGTGGCCGTGCTTTTAGAAGACTGTGTGGAGAGTTACCAAGCCCTACGCTACACATTGAAGAGGAAGGTGCCCAAACATTTCCCCCTAACAAGAAACGTCCTTGTTTTCAATTCTAGGGAACGACTCAACGTAAGGAAAGAGCTCCAAGCTTCGTGGTCAGTTTGAGAATTAAGCCTGAACTTGAGTGAAGACAGGCTATACTAATGCCCATAGTTTGCGCAAGTCACTGAGGCGGAAGACCAATTTTATTAGTGTTCAGTTTTCCCTTTGAAAACGACCCGCAACAATGAAATTCCATCCAGGTTCCTAATTGAACTACTGGAGGATGTGACAGGAGGAAAACATGTAATTAACTCTGACCGACTAGGAGAATTGTCTCGAGACTTAGTAAATGAAATGTATGTGTGTGTGTGTGTGTGTGTGTGTGTGTGTGTGATTTTCCTAATTCGATACTGCAAACTTAGACGTGGGTTACTATTAGTTGCTTTCTCGGTGTTGGCATTTATAGAAGACTGATTTCTTCCCCTCGTTTTTCTTCTAGGTGAGTGTGATGTTCAGGACTTGGCAGAGTGGTGATTGGGGTGGTGAGTGTTGCAGTAGGTGAACTGAGAGGTGGTGAGTACATTACATTTTATCTCTCCTTGGAGGTAGTTACTCTTGATAGCACAAGGCGATTATGCTTAGATGAGGGAAGATTTCACACACACACACACACACACACACACACACACACACACACACACACACACACACAGCCTTATATAAACTCATACAATTACGCATACAAACAAGCTTATTAATATTTTACGATAGAGACTTACACACGCACGTCTTTTTATACACACACGCACACGCACACACTCGCACGCACATAGACGTATCGCAGACTACAGATACACATGTACGGGAATGTAATAGGCTACCACAAGGGGCTATGTATTTACCCTTCCATGGTTGGGTCAAGTCTAGAATTATATACACTAACGTTAGAGAGTTTGTCATCTCTCTCTCTCTCTCTCTCTCTCTCTCTCTCTCTCTCTCTCTCTCTCTTTCTCTCACTCTTCGTGTGTGTGTGTGTGTGTGCGTGTGTGTGTGTGTGTGTGTGTGTGTGTGTGTGTGTGTGTGTGTGACTGTAACTACTCATGATACATAAAGGCATACGTGTCGGCGCTTATTTGAATATCAGCATACGTGCGTGTGTGTGTGTGTGTGTGTGTGTGTGTGTGTGTGTGTGTGTGCGTGTGTGTGTGTGTGTGTGTGTGTGTGTGTGTGTGTGTGTGTGTGTGTACGGTTTTATTCTATCTTTCCCCTTTCCTCCCATTCCCTTCCCCTTCCTGTCCATTCCATTCTCCCTCTCCTTCGCCCTCCCTCCCTCCCCCTTCCCCTCCCCCTTCCCCTTCCCCTCGACTTACCGCAGTGTATCGTGACAGGCTGGGTAGGGGAGGGGAATGAAAGGGAAAGGAGGAGAGAATGAAGGGGAAGTAAGGGAGAAAAGGGGAAGGCAGGGATGAGGAGAGGAAAGGTACTGTAGGGAGGAAGGAGAGAAGAGAGAGGTGGGAGTGTGTAAAGAAAGAGGAGGGAGGAAGAAAGGGAGAGGCAAGAGTGAGGAGGAGGAGGAGGATTAGAGGGGAGGGGAAAATAAGAAGGATTGAAGGGGAAAGTATGTGAGATGAGAAGGGAGATGGGTAAAGGGGAGAGGGAAGGGAGAAGAAGGGCGGTAGGAGAGGGAAGGGGGGTGTAGAAGGATGAAGAATGGGGAGAGAAGTGAGGAGGGAATGAGAGAAAGAAGATAAGAGGTGGAGTGGGAGAATGGAGGAAGAGGAGACGAGATGGAAAGGTGAGGGAGGAGGGAGAGGGCTAGAATTAGAGGGGAGAAAGAGAGAGAGAGAAAAAAGATGGGGGGGGGGGAGAATGGTGACAGGAAGCAACGGGATACGTAAAATGGAAAAGATTCTAGGGCTAAAGGGGGAAGAGAGGAGACGAGAGGAAAGAGAGAAAAGGAGAAAGTAGGGAGTATGGGGAGAGGAGGAGAGATAATTGGGGGGGGGGGAGAGGTTCTGAAGGAGGGAGAAAGAGAAGTCAGGGAAAGGGTGAGCATGGAAGAAGGAAAGAGTGAGTAGTAAGAGGAGAGGAGATGAAGAGAAGAAAGGAGAGAGGAAAAACAAGAGATGTGGAGGAACGATAGGGAAAAGATGGAGAATGACAGGAGGAGAGTGAAAGCGAAAAGAGGGGAACAATTTAACTATCTCGTTTTCTCCTCTCCCAATCATCCTTAACTATCATTGACTTTTCTTCTCATTACTTCATGTCATTCTTGTACCTCACATTTTTATCTCTTCATCTTTTGCTTCCAGTCGAACGGTTTTTATTCGACTTTAATCAGATTGGGTGGAAGGGCAAGGGTCGTGCAACCAATCACTGATCAGTTGGTCGAACTTCGAAAGGGAAAGATCAGCGTTCAAGTTCCGTCATACGAAAGCAAGCGGACTGTAGTTATGTTATAGTTATAGTTATAGTTATTATCCATGGTGTTTGTTGACTGGAGTGACGAACTGCAGACCGTCACAGGCAGACGATCGAAGGAACCAGCGTTTGATTTCCATCCTGTACAACTAAAATGTTTACTCTAGTTCTTTCATCTTAACTTGATCCAGATTTATATCTTTTTGTAGTTTATTTGACGTAGGTTTGTGGCAGAAATAGACAATAATGCAGCTCTACATCCTTTCCATAGCACGTCTTCATGATTAGCATCATATTCTAGTGTTAATCTTCTGTTAAAACTTAGCATTCAAGACGGAGAGATGGCAATTTAAGGCCAAGTTAGTGTGAAAAAGGCAACACATCCAGATTGGTCAAGCCCCTAGGGTCGTTTTTATCATACTCCTTCATCTTCCTTCTCATTATCTTCTTTTCTGTTCCTCTCACTTCCTTCTCGTCCCTCCTGTTCATCGTCATTCCTGCTGCCCCTTGTCTTCTTCCTCCTGTCTTATTTCCCCTTTCTCTTTTTTTATAACTTCTTTCCAGGATAATTCCCCTTACCTTCTTTCCCCCTTTCTCCTCCCCTGTATCCTTTCCTACCACAATCATTTTCCTTTCCTTTTTCTCCTTCACCCCCTCCTCCTTTTTTTCTTCCTATCTCATCGTCCATCTTCCTTTTGTCTTCCCCATCCTCCTCTTCCTTCCTCCCTTTCTTCGTTTTTCTCCTTTTTTTCCTCCTCCTCCCCCTCCTCATCTCTCTTCCATCTTTTCTTCCTCCAATTTGACATCTTCATCCCCTCTTTCCACCATCATTTCTTCCTCCTCCTCCTCCTCTTCCTCGTTTATCCTCCTCCTCCCTCTCCTCCTCTTCCTTCTTCTCCTCCTCCTCTTCCGCGTTTATCCTCTTCCTCCCCCTTCCTCCTCTTTCCTATCTTCCTTAATGCATCTGAGTCATCTTTTCTGTCCAAAACTTTCTTCTGAGAATTTGAGTAAAGACCTCGTACACACGCACACATACATACATAGCTACCTACATACATACATACATACATACTTTCACTCAAAATTACGCACATACGTGTATACAGAGATAGACAGAACCTTTCAGTATACATTCAGTACATACGCACATACAGATATACATAAGAATGCTCCTCCCACATATACATACATACACACACAAAGCTTTCCCTTGACAAACACGTACACGCATTTACACACACATAAAACCTCTCCTCCCACGCACACACATCTGTATACATATAAACCTTTCCCTCCACACACACACACACGCATTTACACACACATAAAACCTCTCCTCCCACGCACACACATCTGTATACACATAAACCTTTCCCTCCACACACACACACACACACACACACACACACACACACACACACACACACACACACACACACACACACGATTTCCTCAGCACAAATTACCATATACAAGGTCCAACAATATGACAAATTAATCTCTATCAATCCATCCATCTATCTATCTATCTATCCATCTTTCCATCTATCTCTCTGTCTGGTTAATCAGTAATTCTGTAATATTCTGCATTTTTCAAGTCAGTATATTTATCAGTCTATTTCCTTATGATTATATCTTTTGTTTATATGCGTTTATGAGTGTATATTACTTTATCTATCTGTTAATACTTTTTATTATCTATCTCTCCGTCCATCTATTACCAGACTGATTAATTCTCTCTCTCTCTCTCTCTCTCTCTCTCTCTCTCTCTCTCTCTCTCTCTCTAATATATATACAGACAGCATCCGTTTTAACAAAGATATAAGTTAACAAAAACGAAAATAACCAGAATAATGATAGATAATTCAAAATATCCCAGAATTTCCCACCAAGAATAATCCTGCCTCAGTAAATCATTTTTTATCTTTCATGGCAGCAACCCCACGTTTACAGGGTTTCCATGGCAACCCAAATTAGTTGTAATGGCGGTGTTTATGGTAGTGGAGGGGTCTTCATGGCAGGTTATGGCACAATTATGGTTGCTGTTCTCGTCTCTTGTCTCTTCCTTATTTCTTCATCTCCTGTCTTCTTTCTTTTCCTCTCTCCTCCTTCTTTTCTCTCTCTCTCTCTGCCTCCAAGTACGACCCTTTCTTCCATCTGCTCCTTTTCCTCTTCCTTCTCTCTCTTCCTCCTCCTCCTCCTCCTCTTCCTCTCTTTCTCCTCCTTCCTCGTTTGTAAGACGCTCATGGCAACCAGGAGAGAAAAAAAAAAAGGGAGGAGGAGGAGGAAAGACAGGATAATGAGAGGAAAGGAGAGAAAACAAAATATGAGAGATAGGAGAGGAGGGAAGATAGAAGGAGGGAGGGAAAGGAAGGAGGAATGATGGAAGAGGGGAGAAGGGGAGGGGAAGGAAGCAGGAAGGAGGATGGGTAAAGGAGGGGGTGGAATGGGGAGGAAGGAAGAAGACTGAGAGGAAGAGGGAGTGAAGGAAGGAGGAGCGAAAAGAAGGTAAGAGTTATGGGAGAAGAGGAGGAGGAAGAGGGAAACAGTGAGGAAGGAGTGAGGAGAGAAGAAGGTGGAGGAGGGGAGAGAGAGGAAGAGGAGGGTAGGAATGAGACGGAGAGGAACTGGAGGAGGAGGAAGGAGATGAGAAACAGGGAAAGGGATGAATGGGAGGGGAAGGAAGAAGGAGGGGAGAGAGGAGGGGGGGGGGAGGAAGGAGGAAGGGAGGGGAAAGGCTCCACGTCAATAACATCTCCCCCTTCCCTTCCTCCTCCCCTCCCCTCCCCTCCCCTCCCCTCCCCTCCTGTCCCCCCATCTCTCTTTCCCCTCCCCTCTTCCCTCCCATCTCCCCTTTCCTCCCTCCCTCACTCCTCCCCCTCTTCCCTCCATCTCATCTCTCCCTCTCCCTCTCCCTCTCCCTCCTGCTTCTAACCCTCTCATCTCTTCAGCCACACCCTCCTCCTCTTCTTCCTCTTTCTCATCCTCTTCTTTCTCCTCTTCTTCCTTTAGTATCTCTTCCTCCTCCTCCTCCTTTATTTTGTCTTTCCTCCATTTTCATTGTTATTCCTTTTCTGTTCCTTCCTCCATTTCACCTCTTCTCCGTCGCTTCTTTTGCCCCTTCTCTTTCTCTTCCATCTTCCTCGTCTTCTTCCTCTTCTCTTCGCCTCTTTTTTTTCCATGCCTCTCTCCCACACCGCTCTCCCTCCCTCCCTTTCCCCAACCTCCCTCCCTCTTCTCAACCTCCCTCATTTCCCTTCATTACCGGTGTTCCCCTCTTATCTACACCATTGCTCTCTCTCTCTCTCTCTCTCTCTCTCTCTCTCTCTCTCTCTCTCTCTCACTGTATATGTGTACCACACACACACACACACACACACACACACACACACACACACACACACACACACACACACACACATCATAAATTAATCATATCCTCCTTCATGTTTATCATTTATGACTTTATACCTTCCCTTCTTCATCTCTTTTTCCCTCTATGCACTCCCTTCTAAACGCATTCCCTTTATTTCCTTCATTTCCACTTCTCATCTTCCTTCCCCTTCTTTTCTCTTGGTTCCTCCCTTTTTATATTATTTTATCATTTCTTCTATCAGTAAATAAATCTTACAAAGAAAGCACAAAACAACAGCATTTTAAGGTTAGGTTATGACAGTGGTATCTATTTTATGGGTTCAAGACAAGGATTGCAAAAGAAAACCTCTACCTTCTCCCCCTCCTTCCCAACAGCCACTCATCCCTGCAGTGGAAACCGCCCGGAAAAAAGCAGGAGGGACCACCATTCAATGCAGAAAAACCGTCTGGGAGAACTGATCCATTTTCCTACATTCACCTCTTCTGAGCTCAAAGATTTTTTCCCTTGCCTTGTTGCCACCTCCCCTTTTCTCTTCCACCCTCTCATTTTTGCTTCTCTCTTCACATTTTCCTCCTTTTCCAGTGTCGTGCCCTTCCTGTACATTATCCTCTCCTTCCTCTCCATTCTCCTCTCCATCCCCTCCGCTTCCATCTTTCCTCCACCTTCTCCTCCCTTTTTCCCCTCCCTCTTTCACGTTCTCCATCCTTCCTCCTATCATTTATATTATCCCCATCATCCCTATTCCCCTCCTCCCCATCTCCCCTCCTCCCCGTCCTCTCACCATTCGCTCCATTCTCCCATGCTCCATTCATCCACAATCTCCTCCCCCTCCTCCTCCCATTCACACTCTCCTCTCCCTTCAGCCTCCTCCCTCTCCCTCCCCTGCCCCTCATCCTCCCCTCCTATCCAAATCATTCCCCTCTTCTTCATGTTCCTCCCCTCCTGCTTTTCTATTTCTTTCCCATCCCTCCTCCATCCACCTCTCGTCACTTCCCTCCGTCACACTTTCCCATCCTTCTTTTGCTCATCTTCCTCTCGATCCATTCTCCTCTTCTATTCAGCATGTCCTCCCTCCCACGTCTCCTCACCCTGTCTATTACTGTTTCATCCATACTTTCCCCTGCATCATCATCTTAATATTCGTACACCAGACGTCAAAAACTCAAAATCGACATTCCCATTTCCATCCTCACACCTGTCCTACCCTACACATCTACTGCTTCCTCTCTTCTCCCCTTCCTTCCCACCTCTTCCTTTCTTCCCATTTTCCGACTCCTTTCCCCAACCCCCTCCATCATCCTTTCCCTCTCCAAGTCCTTCCTCCTTCACTCTTCCTTCACCTCCCCCTCTTTCATACTTCCACACTCCTCTACCCCCTCCTCTTCCCCGTTCCTGTCTTCTGTCTCCCCGCGTTTCCCTCTACATCTCTCCAGCTTCTCCCCCTCCTCTCCCCTTACATCTCAGCTTCTCCCCCTTCTCCCCTTACATCTCCCCAACTTCCCCCTCCTCCTCCCTTTGTTCCCCCCTTCCCCCCTCCCTCTGGCGCCAGGGTCCCGATAACTCAAGGGTCGTGCCTGGCGCCAAGGTGGGCCCGTCTGCCTCGAACACCACTAGAACAGGGAAATAAGGCCAGCCACTATTACTTTATTTCTAAAGCATATTTCTCCATTTTTCCCCATCTTAAATTCGCTTGATTTCCTCAGTTTTTTCCTATTCTACATTGTCCATATTTACATTTTCCCAGCTTCCCGTGCATGTTTCCAAATTACTCCACATATCGACTCATCACCGCTCGTCCAAGGAAAGAAGGACCAGCATTAATTATATATTTTTACACCAGCTCTCCCTGCCGCCCACATAGATATCCGTATTTTACCCTGGTAGTGCCGAAGAACACAAATTTCCGTCCCTGGAGAAGTAACCCGCTCCCACCCAGTGCTTACCGCATGGGGATACAGTAGATGTGGAAGGTGTGTGTTAGTGAAGGCTGAGAAGTATACGTAATGTGTTGGACTTATGTTTGTGAAAGAGAGTTCGTATACAGAATGTCATTAAAGACGCATTTTTCTATATGTTCTTGTTGCGATTTATTTACTTATTTATTTATTCAGTTTAGGGCAGACCTCTCATACTGTAGAGGTTAACGGCACCTATATCTAACCCCTCCAGGCCGAAAAATCTCTTCTAAGCTGAATAAAATCGTCTGGTGATGAAAAAATAAAAATAAATACATAATGGGAGTTATTGAGTCGAGAGAACTTCGACTGGGGAGCACGTGGAAGGACACACTACAGCACTTTCTTTAATGTCTGTTCCTGGGTGGGATTGAACCATGTATTTCCCTATTGTCCCATGCGTTTATCTATTGTCCATGCGTTTTATCCATAATCTTTTCAGTTCCCTTCATTTCCCACATTTCCCTGTAATCCATGTTGTTTTTTTTTCTATATTTTTCACAGTTCGCTTCTTGCCATTTTTTTTGTCCTGCCTCTTCCAGTGTTATTTGCATTATCTTCTGTTTCCTTCGCCTTTTCCCTTTTTTCCCTCCCCCCCTCCTCTTCCCCTTAATTCCCATTTTTTTCCGCAGTTCGTTTTCCTTTCTCTCTTTTCTTTAGCCACATTCCCCTTTCCCTCCTTCCCCAGTGGTCTTCTCTATTTCCATCACCTTTTCCCCGCTGTTTCCAAGGACTCGACCGAAAACTGGAAAAAAATTATGGCGATTACTCCGTAACTCCTCGCCAGGCCAGGAAATTTATCCCCGAACGGGCTTAAAAGGTTCGAAACTCAAAGAAACTGGGGCGAAAGAAAGTGGAAAGGTAACTTTGGGGACGGCTTGAGTGTTCAGGAGAGTGGAAGCGATCGTTCAGAAAATGTGGCCTCCCTTAAGTTTTTGGGCTGATCGCACGGTTAGCTCTCATGGCGGGGAAAAGTGCGGGGTGACTTTTTTTTTCCGATATTTTTCTTCTTTTCCTCCTCCTCCTCCTCCTCCTCCTCCTCCTCCTCCTCCTCCTCCTCCTGCTACTACTACTACTATTCATATTCATATTATTATTATTGTTATTAGTAGTAGTAGTAGTATTGTAACGTCTACTACTGTTTTCGCTCAGGACCCCAAAAATGATGTTATGAGAAGGAGCGACCAAAAACATCACTCCCTGTTATCCTTTAGCTTATGTACCTCCATTCAAAGTAAAAAAAATATCTCAGCATATATTTAATTCAAGACACTGACCTTTCATCACACATATTTTTGAGTTCTCGAGGTCATTAGGTACGGGGTTTAGTTCTGGGGGTGTTCAGTACTATTTCTATCTATCTATTGCCAGACGCCTCAATCCCGTTTGGGGTAGCCACAAACAAATGGCCTCCAAGTACTATTTCGCTGGTCAGAAAAATGAGAAGGAATGGTGTATGGCATTGTACTTTCCGCGCCAAGGCATAAGCTGTACCCTGGTGTGGAGTTTATGGGTTTATGGATGAGGCGGTACTGGAGAGAGAGAGAGACAGAGACAGAATGACAGACAGACAGACAGGCAAACAGACAGAGACAGAATGACAGACAGACAGAGACAGGGAGATCAGAAAGGAGGAAAATAGGGAATTTTTTAATATATATTCATCTCTCTTCCCCCCAAAAAAGTTAATTATCCATGAAACAGATTAAAAATTAACCTTGCGAGGAGAACTTAATGATATATGTACCAAGTTTATAACCTGAATGAAATATTGGTCAGTTTAGAGTATGAAATTTTTTAGTAATTTTCTGTAACAGTGATTAAGGTTTGGAGGTCTTGATAGCTTAACTGATGGGTATAAGATTAGGTGGAGTCAGTTTGGCTGTGTGGAGAGAATGGGAGACTGCCTAGGAGAGTACTTGTAAGTGAGGTGGAGGGGGAGACTGGGATAAGATGAGGGCAGCTTGATGGCAGAGGACATGGTGACATGGAGGTGACATGTGTAGAGCCACCCCTTTTGAGATTAAGAGGTCTGGCTATAAACAGTTAGACGGATAGACAGAAATTGCAAGTCACAGAGCATCGTATAACAGCAATTTCTTCCGTGTACGCACTGATTCAACCTGTTCATCTATTTCCATACTTATATATCTATCATGGTTCGTCTATAAACTCTGTTTCTCCCCACTTACCTATCCATCCATTCATCCATCCAGCCATCTCTGTTCACCCGCTGTCACTCATCCAATCATCTATCTATCCATCCACTCATCGTTTCATTCATCTGTGCACCGCTATCCACTCATCCACCCATCCATCCATCCCCTCTATTCACCCACTAATACCAAAGAGAGAGAGAGAGAGAGAGAGAGAAAGAAAAAAAAAATTACATCCCACTGCAAACACACACACACACACACACACACACACACACACACACACACACACACACACACACACACACACACACACACACACACACACACACACACACACACACACACACACTCCCCTTACCCCAAACAACCCCCGCGGGAGCAAGGAGTCTAATGCTGATTGATAATTTCGTATTGGTCGCTTGAGTGAATTGGCTAGACGATGTTTATGGCAGTGGCAGTCATTTTAAAGTTCCCCCTCTCTTATATCCTCCTCCCTCCCTCTTCCGTTTCATTTCCTCACCTGTTTTTTTATCGTATCATTTTCTCATCTTCCGTTTTATTTTGTTTCTCCACCTTCTCTTTTCTGTTGCATCCCCTTCTCTTCTGTCTTATTTCGTTTCCTATCCCCTCTTTTCTCCTTCCTTCTTCTCCGTTGCCTTCCGTCTTTCCTTCACCCTTCGCAGTTGCTCATATACCTGCTCGTTTCCTCTTTGCTTTCTCCTTTTCTTTCCGTATCTTTCTATCTTCCTCCCCTTTTCCCGTTTCTTCCTTCTTTCTGTATCATCCTCACTTTTCTCTATCTTCCCTTCCTCATCCATCCTTCTGCTTTCTTTGTATCACTCCTGCCTGCTCTTTCTCCCCCTTCTTCTGCTTTTTTCCTCTTTATCATCCGTTCCTCCTCCTCTTCCTCTTCCCTTCCTTTCAGTCAGCTTCCTCACCCCATCTATTTATCAAAGACTCAGCCGACTTTCAACCCGAGTGAAGGAAAACAGCTTAGAGGAGCTTGTGTGTGGTTCTGACTGATGGTGTGTGTGTGTGTGTGTGTGTGTGTGTGTGAGAGAGAGAGAGAGAGAGAGAGAGAGAGAGAGAGAGAGAGAGAGAGAGGGACAAACGGAGAAACAGGCAGAGGGTAGATATAGAATGAATCCCACTGGCGAGTGAGAGAAAGAGAGAGAGGATGGAAGACACAGGTTCTGGCGTCTTAAAAATATAATAAATATCTCTTTTTCCTTGATTTTTTAAACCCAAGCTTGAAGCCCAGCAGGTGTTCAGACCCAAAAGTTCCTGCAGCTCTTTATGTATATATTTTCTTTCTCTTTCTGTTTTTTTTTTTTTTTTTTTTCCAATATATTTTCTTCCTCTGTCACTTGTGTACTGAGCCCTTGTTTCTCCAGTTTAATTTGTTCCCCCTTTCTATTTTCATTTCTGCATCTCTACTTCCATTCCAGCCTCATTCCGACTTCCATTCCTTTTCCATTCCAGTTCCAGCCTCATTTCCATTTTCATCCCTGCCCACTTCCCATTCCGGCTCCACTCTCATTCCTTTTATATTTTTGTCCCTCACCAAGTCCTGTCTCAGAACCATTTTTCCATATTTCTGCCTCATTCCCACGTCTGCTTCATTCCTTATTCCCATTCTTCATTCCCATTCCTGCCTCATGCCTCATTCCCATTCCTTCCCCATTCCTTACGCCTACTCCCGTTCCATTCCTATTTTCCCTCCCCAGTACACTGTCCAGTCCCTCCCTTTCCCCTCGTGTGACCTGGATCCAGCTGCTGGTTGGGCCCCCACCCCCTCCACCACCTCTTCCTCCCTCCCCCTCCACCACCCTCCCCTCGTCCTCCACCACACTGCTGCCAGGACCACGACCACCAGTGACCCCTTGAAGGTCGTATGGGGCTGGGACGGGCACTGGGGTCTGGAAGGGGAGGAGTACAAATATAAAGCACACATCTCTTCTCCATCACTATCTTCCCATTCCCTCCACTGGGCCTTCTCTCTCCGGCTTCTTCTTTGCCTTCTCACTGCATCTGTACTTTAAAGAAAAAAAAAAATCTGTAATTAGAAAGAAACTGAAAACAGACCTATCCGTCCTCTAGGGTAGAATTCTCAGCCTGTTTCAAAGAGAGTATAGCTTGGAGGATTTCCCCATTCACAATCCCTCCAGCTTGAACCAGCAGGAGAAAATAAGAAGGATTACCTTGTAGTAGTATAGAAAAGATGTTCAGGATCTATTATGGGAAGGATATACTGTGTGCAATATTAACTTGTGAGGGACAGTACGTTGACATCAAGTTAACACCAGATGCATAAGGATGTTGTGCTGTGGTTGTATCCTTGATGATCTGAACTGAAAGGATAAAATAGCGTCAGAATGTGTTGTTCAGTTAGGAATTGCTAGGAGAGGTAGGAATGAGGGAGACTGGGTGAAAAGTAGGGAAGTTAGAGGAAAATAGGTAGGGAGAGAAGTAGGGAAGATAGGAGAAAATAGGTTGGGAGAAAAGTTGGGAGGATAGGGAGAGAGAGAGGTAGGGCAAGGGAGGTGAGATTCCAGGACTCGGTGACCCCTTGAAGGTCGTAGGGGGGACGGATACTCACAGGAGGAGAGAAGGGAGAGGTGAGAGAGAGGCAGAAGTAGAGGTGAGGGAGAAGAAGAGGTCATGAGAGGCAAAAAGTAGAAGTGAGGGTCGGGAAGAGGCGAGGGAGAAGTAGAAATGAGAGAGACGTTGAGGTGGTGGAGAATAAGATGTGAGGGAGAGATGAAGGTGGGAATGAAGGAGGGGAAGAAGTAGATATGAGGTAGAGGAAGAAGTAGAGGTAGAAGTGAGGGAGAGATTACTATTATAACTTAAAGAGAAATGAGAATAATTACGTATGACGATAGTTTTACGACTTAAGTTTATTCAGAAAGAGGGAGAAAATCACGATGCTTTATTTTTGGACTGCGAGCTTGACGGGTTGAAGAATGGTATTATGTAGGGTGCAGATTCTGGAGAGAGAGACTACAAGAGAATTACGTCAGACTATGGAGGCCATAAAGAGAGAGAGAGAGAGAGAGTGAGTCATAATTTCTTATATCACAAGGAGAGTTTCCAGGCTGATATAATGGTTTAGTTGTGGCAAGTTGATAACTCTCTCTCTCTCTCTCTCTCTCTCTCTCTCTCTTAGTGGCACGGTTTCAGCATTCACATTTCTCCCTGCTTGCATAATCCTCAGAGAGAGAGAGAGAGAGAGAGAGAGAGAGAGAGAGAGAGAGAGACTTGGTGATGTAAGGAAGGCAGGGAAGAGGAAGGCAAGGGAGAGGGAGAAGGAGAAACCGGGAAAAGCAGAGGGAAGGGAGGGAGGCAGGGAGATAGGGAAAGGTAGGAAAGAGGGAGTGACAGGGAGAGGGAAAAACAGGGAGGTAGGGAGAGGAGAGACAGGGTGAGAGAGAGACCAGGAGGCAGGGAAAGGGATTGACAGGGAGAGGAAGAGATTAAGAGGTAGGGGGATGAGAGACAGGGAAAAGGAGAGACAAGTATGGAAGGCAGGGAGGTAGGCAGGAGGGTGGCAGGGAGGAAGGGAAAGGAAGAGGGAGGCAGGGAGAGAAAGAAGGAGGAAGAGAGAGAAAGAAGGAGGAAGAGAGAGAAAGAAGGAGGAAGGGAGAGGACGAAGGGAGCAGGGAGAGGAAGAGGGAAGCTAGGAGTGGAAGAGGGAGACAGGGAGAGAAAGAGGGTGGCAGGGAGAGAAACCACATCTCTGGACAGACACATAATTCTTAGTTTACTGGCTGAGGGAGACAACAGGGAGGAAGGTGGAGAGAATGGATGCAGGAGGAGGAAAAGGAGGAGTGAGAGGAGGAAGGACAGGGAGAAGGAGAGGAGTGGATGGAGAAGGAAAGAGGGAAAGAGAACGGAGGGGGTATGAGAGAGAGAGAGAGAGAGAGAGAGAGAGAAGGGGGGGGGAGATGAGCTTACCTTGTGGGCGGTTTGGCGCCAGACGGACTGCAAGTATCCCCCCCTTTCTCCCCTCCCTCACCCTTTTCCATACGACCCTCCCCCTCCCTCTCTCCCCTCCTCTTCCTTCCACTTTTCTTCCCCTACTCCTGCCGCTCCCCTGCTTTTTCATACCCTCCTCTACTTCTTCCCCTCCCTCGTACCTTTCCTTTCCCCTCATATTTCCCTTCTCCTCTCTTCTTTTTACCTCCTCATTTTTTTACCTTACCCCCTTCCTCCTTTCTTCTCCCCCCTCTCCCTTCCCCCATTTTCCAAATCTTCCACTTCTCTCTCTCTCTCTCTCTCTCTCTCTCTCTCTCTCTCTGTCCCCCTTTTCCCGTGTCCTGTCTGTTCCATGAGGCTGTCTTTTCATTCACGAATTTCCTTCATTCCTTCCACTTCCTTCATTAACATGTTTCCTTCCTATAATTACCTGTTACACTATTTTTTTTTTCCCATTTCCTCTCAGTCCTCTTTTTTCTTTATTATTTTTCCCTCTTTTTGCTTTGTTGTTCATTTTTTTTTTTCATTCCTCTCCTCGTCATTCTCTCTTTCTATTTTACACCGTCCATCATTTTTTTTTTTCATATATCTTTAGTTCTCCAGAATCCACCATACTTTTTAACTTGTCTTCCATCGTTTCTTTATTCGTAATTCTCATATCCTTAGGTTCTTTTTTTTTTCAATAATGTTCTCTCTCTCTCTCTCTCTCTCTCTCTCTCTCTCTCTCTCTCTAAGTAATTCCTAGACTATATTGACGTTTATCAAGGGAGGAGGAACGGTACTTATTTCGGCATTAACAAACGTTTTTGCGAATATATTTTTGCAAACGTTTTTATGTAATTTAGTTATATGCTAAATTTTTTGTGTGTCATTTTAGTGTGTGTGTGTGTGTGTGTGTGTGTGTGTGTGTGTGTGTGTGTGTGTGTGTGTGTGTGTGTGTGTGAAATTGCTACACATCTCGCCATAGAATGTTATGTAAGTGCATGTGTGTGTAGGTACGGATGTATGTATGTATGTGTGTGTACCTGTCATTACCTTAATTAGTGTGCCACCTGTGTCGCATTACCTACCTCCCCCTCCCTACCTTGACACCCTCTCCCCCTCCCTCCTCTCCCTCCTTCTCCATTCCCTCATTCCTTCTTCCTGCTGCATTCCCTCCCATTTCTCTCCCTCCTCCCTTTTCCTCCGTTCATATATCTTTTTGTTTATTTCTCGTCTCATTACTGTCCTTATCCTAATTTTATTTTGTCCCTTTACATGCATTCCAACACTATTTCCTTGTCTTTTCTCGTCCTCTCCTCCTCAACTCCGTACCTTCCTTTTTCCTCGTTTACTCTCTCTCTCTCTCTCTCTCTCTCTCTCTCTCTCTCTCTCTCTCTCACACACACACACACACACACACACACACACACACACACACACACACACACACACACACACACACACACTTTGTCTTCGCAGTCATCTCAGTAGTGTGTTTTAGTCATGTGCCAGTCCATTAATGTGTGTGTGTGTGTGTGTGTGTGTGTGTGTGTGTGTGTGTTAGCTTTATAGTGTACATACTCGTGTCTGTGAGTATGAATGTATGTATGTATGTATGTATGTATGTATATGTTAGTATGTATGAACGTGTGCATGCGTGTGAGCGTGTTTAAGAATATGCCGGTATGCGTTTGAAGGAGTGCGGATGTATATATGTAAGAGCATGTATGTATGTGTGCATGTGTATCTGTGTGCGTGTATATCTATGTGCGTGTGTATGTGTGCGTGAGTGCCGGTGCTTTGAAAACTGTGTACATACCGTGATATATCGATGTGTATTAAAAGAGGCATGAGAAATGATAGTTAATGTCTAGGATGTTTATGGTGTAGCTTTTATAAATCCGCGTGAGGAGAAACAGAGTAAGGTGGAGGGACAAGAGTGGAGAGTATGTAAGGTAGAATGGTGTCTTGGGAGGAACTGTACACACACACACACACACACACACACACACACACACACACACACACACACACACACACACTGCCACGTCATGTACTAAAACTTCACTGGTTCTCCACAAAGTACAGGAAAAACAGTGAACTTGAATCTTCTCATATAAAAATCATTAAAATGCTATTAAAGTCCAGAATCCCCCTATTTACTTGTACCCTCATTACGAGTCATTAAAATCATATCTCACTAAACCAGCCAGTAATTAGGCGGCTCTATATTGCCTTAATGACCTTAATTGTCTCAGCGTCGTTAAGGCAGAAATATGAAGCTTTAAACTGGCATCGCGTGTAGGATATGTAAATGACCTCAGAACAGTTACTGGAATGGTTGCAATTGAGTTAAGCTTTTAGGTGGTGATATATGTGTGTGTGTGTGTGTGTGTGTGTGTGTGTGTGTGTGTGTGTGAGAGAGAGAGAGAGAGAGAGAGAGAGAGAGAGAGAGAGAGAGAAATGTAGTGCTGCCCTTATGTGACTACAATGAATTGCAGGTAAACCGGTTTCCTTTAACCCAGAAAACTATTTACTACGTTTGGTGGTGACCATATAATCATATGCTCATAACGCCTGGTGGTGTAGTGGGTTAAGACGCACCAACCAGATGAGGCTGATAAGGGTTCACATGTGAGGAAAGGTTGGGATTTATTGGTCGCTAACGTGACTCAGGGGTTCACGTGGCTGGTCACCGTAGCCTTAAATGTCGGAATAGAATTGTCTGTCCCTGGTTCCCACGCTGCTGATGGACGAAGAGATATAGGGGAGAGAAAGCCAGACATGTAGAAACAGAGAGAAAAGAGAAGTAAGGAAGGTATGGACTAGAAAAGGTAGAAAAACATTAATTAATGAAAAATAAGTAGAGGTGTGTTACGTGCAGTGAAGGATGACAGGAAAGAAAAAATGAAAAGCTCGTGAAAGGAGGAAAAGAAGTGAGAACAAATGAAAACAGCGAGAAGGGGTAAATAACGAGAATGGGTAATAAATATAAGTTAAATAAAGGTAAATGAGGGACTGTGTGTGTGTGTGTGTTAAGTGTAGTGAGCGATGACTGGCCAGGAATGTTCCCACGGTGCGCCCCTGGAATATGAAGGCGGGATTTGCGTGTGGAGAGTTTTATGTGGGAGGGGGGGGGTGAGAGGGAAGGGGAGGGGAGTGGAAAGGGTTGGAGAAAGGAGGAGGGTATGTGCAGGGTCGGGATTGAGAAGGGGAGGAAGGAAAGTAAAGAGATGGGAAGGGGAAAGGGAAAGTGAGAGGAGAATGTGAAAGGGAGAGGGGACCAGGTTTTTTTTCTGTGTTGGGGAGGTGGAGAGGTAGGGAAGGGCTGGAGAGAGAAAGGGGGAGGAAGAGGAAGGGGAGGGGAGTGCAAGGGGCTGGAGAAAGGAAGAGGGTATGCTCAGGAAGGTATTAGAGAAGAGGAGGAAGGAAAAGAAAGGTTTGGGATAGGGAAAGAGGAAAATGGGAGGAGGATATGGATGGGAGAGGGGAGTAGGAGAAAAGAGGAAAGTACGTGCGGGAAGGTGCAGAGGAAGGAGGGATTCTTTGAGGTGCTTGGGAGGAGAGAAGAAAGGAAAAGGAAGTGGAAGGAAGGAAAGTACAAAGGAGTGTAATGGAGAGAGAGAAGGGGATGAGATTTGGGGGCTTGAACTGTCCATCCTACTTTCCGTACTTCTTTATTTTGATTGATTGATTGTGTGTGTGTGTGTGTGTGTGTGTGTGTGTGTGTGTGTGTGTGTGTGTGTGTGTGTGTGTGTGTGTGTGTGTGTAAATATCCCCCTCCTTTTCTCACTGTTCTCTCCTTCTCTCCTCGTTGTTTCTTCTTCTTCCTCTTCACCCCATCCCTGCTTTCTAAGAATGGCACTAGAACGCAACGCCTGAATGACCCAGTTTTGCACACACACACACACACACACACACACACACACACACACACACACACACACACACACACACACACACACACACACACACACACACACACACACACACACACACACACACACACACACGCTGACCTTGGACGTCGTTCAGTTTTAATGTGTTCCTTCACGCATTACCTCAAGTGTGAGAAAGAAATGAAGGGGAAGGAGAGAGAGAGAAAGAAATCTGGGGAGGGGGAGAGGGGAGAGAAGAAGGGGGCGTGAGTCAAGGGGAAAATAGGAAGGTGGAAGATGAGGGAATGGGGAGAGAGCCAGAAGGGGGAAAGGGGAGAGAAGTGGAAGAGAAAGAGGGGAAGAGGAGGGGGAAGGTTGATGAAGGAGAAGAAATGGATGTAAAACTCGGAGAAAATGAGGGGAGAGAGGAAGGGGCAAGGAGGAAAGAGAAAGACGAGGGGGTAGAAGAAAAAACGGGGGGGGGGAAGGGAGGGGGGGCGCACAGGTAAGCAGCAAGGTGCCCCCCTCTTCACGAAGTTCCCACGGTCGTGCCATCACATGTTCATCCATATTCCAGACATATACACATACTGTATTTTGCCTGCCAGGTGTGTGTGTGTGTGTGTGTGTGTGTGTGTGTGTGTGTGTGTGTGTGTGTGTGTGTGTGTGTGTGTGGCGCCGGAGAGTGCTTCTGTTCTCCATTCATTTTCTTCTGTTTACCTACTTTGTATTTTGCCCCGGTTTATTATTTTTTTCGCCTTTTTTTTTTTGTGTGTGTGTTTAGTGTATTTCCTTGCATTATTCAAATTGCTGTTTGTGGGATTGTGTATGTGTTTGCCATGTTTATAACTGTGCTTGGAAGATATCGTTAGCATCGTCTCGTTTATTTAGATGCCTTAAATTTACGTACGCTTATATAACTGAACATGCCTTTTCAACATTATTATTTTTTTTTTTTACCTTGTCTGGCTCTTATAGCCCTTCCCCGGATTCACTGGAAGTAATTTTATCATTTACGAATCGAAGTTAAGTAATTTTCCGCGCCTGTCTCCATGTTTGATGCGTCTCTTCATTGTTATTTTTTTCTGACTTTCCCTAGCGATATTTTTTGCTGGAAATGTCGTCTCTATAAATGTCTTCAGTACCTCTTCATATGAGAGAGAGAGAGAGAGAGAGAGAGAGAGAGAGAGAGAGCAGCAAAAATAAAACATGCTTTATTGTTGTACTTGATTTCACTGATACTTTCACCACGTAAGTCAGAATGTACTATGGTAAAATGTTATATGACCCGGAACGTTATCAGGTTATTAACACTTGTAGATTGCAAGTTGAACAGGTGTTTGATGTGTGTGTGTGTGTGTGTGTGTGTGTGTGTGTGTGTGTGTGTGTGTGTGTGTGTGTGTGTGTGTGTCTGTCTGTCTGTCTGTCTGTCTCCTAAAAGCAGCTATTTACGCAATATCCACAGAACAGACAAGGGCTGCGCTCATTCTTGCATTTATTAATATATTTGTTGGCCAGTCATACATATTCATACACCTTCCTAATTACGTACAGGTGCGTACGGTCATATAATCCATCCATCCATCCATCCATCCATCCATCCATCCCTTTCTTCATTCATTCATTCATTCATTCATTCATACATCCACACACTCTCCCATCCAACCAGCCTAGCAACAACCCTTCCATCCATCAGCCCAACCACGTCTCCCTCCTACCTGCTTGTCTGAAACCTAATTTGGCCAGGGGAAAAAATGAAAGAGGGAAAAAATAAAGTGAGAGAAAAAAAAGTGAGATCGAACAAGTCATTACCACCCCCATGGAGGACAGAACCCCCCTCCGACGCGAACCCCCAGTTGAACCCCAGAGAATCATTAGGTTCATTTTCCTGGATGATAACTGTGGAATCTCGCCTCATGTGTGTGTGTGTGTGTGTGTGCGTGTGTGTGGATCTGGGATGGAGGGGCCTGTGAGAGATGAGAAGGGAAAGGGAGGGGGAGAAAAAGGGAGGGATGGGGAGATGAATTAAAAGAGAGGGAATGGGGAAAGAGGAGAGGAAATGTTTGGAAGCAGAGACGGAGGAAAGGATATGAGGAAAAAGGAGAGGAAATAGGCGAAAGAAGAGGAGGGAATAGGGAAAGAGAAGGTAAATGGTTATATTCAAAGAGAAAAGGGAGAAAAGAGGACGTTAGGAGAGAGGGGGTGAAAGTAGTGGGGAATGGGAAGAGAAAATGTGTTTAGGGAGAGAGAGAGAGAGAGAGAGAGAGTCCGCTGAAGAGACTGTCAAGGAGGGATATTGTATGTTACATATTATTTATACAGGGTGACCCTTAAGCAACGCTATACTACAAACTCGCTTGCAGAATTATACGTATTGTGGGAATGGCTAAGTCTGCCGGTGTGGGTATAGATGTGCCAGTGGGAGTAGGCAATAAGGAAATAATGCAGGTTAGACATCGTTAGGAGTGACAGAACCGTACTTTCAATAAACAAGAAATCGCCTGGAGGGGTAGAAAGGGAGCGTTATGTATGGGTACCCGTGTGTTATAGCCGAGGGATATTAAGGGAGAGAGATTTTAGAGAAGAGATGACTTACGCAAGGCATAGTTTAGGGAATGAGATTATTTTTAAGAGATGTTTCAAGGGAGGTATTTTAAGAGGGGGAGTGGCATTTAGAGGGTAGGTAGGTAGGTAGGTATGTAGGTAGGTGGGTGGGTCGGTAGGCATTGTCCAGTCGCACGTGCCACCTCGTCCACTCCACCCTCGCCCCTACGACCCCCTGGTATTAGAGTCTGTTTTCCCTTGCTCCCAGTCCCCCGGGTAATTTAGTCATTGTTGTGCCGTCATTACCCGCTCCAAGGCTCTCCCTGTCACTGCCCACCTGTCTGGCTGGCTCATCACCTGTCTTTTGTCCCCCTTGCTTTCACTCTCAAATGCTGTCTGGTGGGCTCTCAGCTGTCTGTTTATCTCGTAACTATTTGTCCTGTTATTTGTGTATATCTGTTTCTCCTCTGCTGCCTGTTACAAATGCTGTCTATTTAGTCTTGTCTGCCTTCTGTTACTACCCACCTGTCTGGATTTTGTGTCCATCTTTTCACTTACAGATGCTGTCTGTCTGGCTCACAGCTATCTTTTTGCTATATGTAAATGTCTCTCAGCTGTCTACTCTGTCATCTGTCAAGTTCCGTATCTGTCTTTCTTACTTCCTGTCTTTTATCCCCTGTTTGCTGTCACAAATACTGTCTGTTTGGCTTCTTATTTCTCTGCCAGCTGTCTTTTTCCTGTCAGGTGTTGAGTTTTAAGCAGTATATATTTGTCTTATGAACATGGGGTCCAACAACAACAACAACGCCACCTCTCTCTCACAGTGGCTGTCTGTGTGGCTTGCTTTCTGTCTGTTAGCTGTCTGTTTGTATGTCAGTTGTTCACCCTTATCATCTGTTGGGCTTGCCGCAAAGTAGGAAGGAAGGAAGGGGACAAAGGAAGGATTATTTGGTGAAGAGAGGCTTTCGGGAGGGCGAAGAACCCAACGCATGCTGAGAGTATTGCATGAGAGGGACAATCACAAACACATAAACACGTAACTGACAAGGAAAACACCCTGACATTCCCCCACAATGAGACACGCAAACGTCACTGTGTAGGGACAGAATTTCGCCCACTGTTCCATTCCAGCTGCTTCACACTTCCATGTCCGTCACTTTCCTGCCTGACGCATCATATCAAAGGGAATCATTTATGTTGAGAGAAACATGTCGAGCCTCACTCAGCTTATGAGAAGAGAAACATATCGAGCCTCACTCTGCTTATGAGAAGAGAAACATGTCGAGCCTCACTCAGCTTATGAGAAGAGAAACATATCGAGCCTCACTCAGCTTATGAGAAGAGAAACATATCGAGCCCCACTCAGCTTATTAGAAGAGAAGCATGTCGAGCCTCACTCAGCTTATGAGAAGAGAAACATATCGAGCCCCACTCAGCTTATGAGAAGAGAAACATATTGAGCCTCACTCAGCTTAGGGGTATTTGCCAGCAAAGGAGAGTGAGGAGAGGAAGAAGTGAAAAATTAAGCGAACTTTTGCCTTCGATTGAACATTCAGTTTCCCCGTTTCAGCAGATTATAAACAGACTGAACCAGATAAGATTCTGCCTACAGGTTTGAAAGGTCGGTATTCTCGTAGGTAAAGGAAGCTTCCTAACATCATTTCCTAATCGATTTATTTTACTTATTACACCTTAGTCACTTCCTCTGTGTTATTTAAATCTTTCTAGTAATTTCATAGTTTTCGTAGATGAAGGGTAAAGTTAATTAACCGGCCGTATCCAGAAATAAATAGCTAAGGAAGAGGTGTCAGGGAGCGTCCTTAAGAGAAAAAAATACGGATCATAGTCTGGCCAGGAATCAAACTCAATTTTCTCGGCTCCAACAAAAAATAGTAAAAGTTATGAAGTACTTCAGTAGTTACCTCGCTCATGGTCGACGCAACTCTACATTCGATTCCAAATTTCGCGTGGGTAATAGGAGCCTGAAAAATAGTACTAGTGTCGCCCTTTACCCTTTCACGGTCGGAACAACTCTACTGCTATATTCCAGCTAACGCCAGACGATTTTATTCAGCTGAGAGTGAGTTATAGGAACCCGGGAGTATTGCAGTTATAATTCTTTGGTAATATTCATCGATTTTATTTTCATTTATTTATTTATTTTTACACGGCCATACTGTCCTGCGAATTTTTGCGACAAGAATTTAATATCTGTAATTTTTTATTCTTGGCTGGGTAATATTAGCCGTATTTATAGCACCAATAATTTTACGAAGCACTTTCATTCCCTAGAGTGTCCTCATACACAGCGCTTATGGCCCCCCGCCCACTCTCTCTCTCTTTCGCTCTCTGCGTTATTTTCCCCTATTTTCTCACCTATTTGGCTTTCATTTCTTCTCAGCAAACTTGTCGTAGTGAATTTCAATAAGTCCTTCCAAGAAATAAATGAAATCGCTAAGCAGCAGAAAGAGGAAAGCAGCAATCGTTCTTAGCACGTCTCTCTTAAACTGAATAATTTCGTCTGGTGATGACAAAGAAAAATTACAGTAGCGAGAGGGTTCATGCTTCCCCCTTTCTCCTTCCTATAACCTCAGAATCCATTAGTTCCCCCTCCCCTAAATTTGGCAGGGTGTCATCGTCCCCCCTTTCTCTTCTTTTTTTTCTTGTTTTACCTCCTGGTCTTCAGTCTTCCAGGCCCGTCTTTAAACAGTGTCTTCTTACGTTTTCCTTTTGCCCCTCCCGCGAACTCTCCCTCTTTTAACAGATCCAGTTTCCTTCCGTCCTCTCTCTCTCTCTCTCTCTCTCTCTCTCTCTCTCTCTCTCTCTCTCTCTCTCTCAAGGCAATCCAGGAGTCTCAGCCACCTAACAGCCCTCATTTACCGCCTCGTTGGGCTTGCCAGGGCTGGGATGGGTCCGTTGGGTGCGGGCTGGGGGCTATTTAAGGGCTGGCTGGGCTATTGAAGGGCTGGTTGGGACTAGAGAGAGAGAGAGAGAGAGGGAAAAAATAATGATATTAATGATACTGTGAAGATATGAGATTTCGTTTTTTTTTTTTTTTTTTTTTTTGGGGGGGGGGGGGCTGGGAGGAAATCGAAAAGGCCAAAAGAATAAGTAGCTGGCAAGACCGTGGAGTGAATGGCTCGGTGGCTAGCAGGGGGGCGAGGTGGGGGGGGGAAGACTCGCTGTAGGGGGTCGAGAAAAAGACATGTCGACGGAGGGGAAAGGGAAGAGGGGAGGAGGCATGAAAGGGGCGTTAGTGGAATTAATGGGTGGGCGCCTGGAGAGATATGGAGACAGGGAGGAAAGAGAGAGAGAAATGGTTTTGAGGGGGATGAGAGATAGGGTGAGGTAGGGAGACGAGATGAGGAGAAACAGAGAGGAGTATGGAAAGATCGACATCGGAGGGATAGGCTATGAAGAGATAGAGAGACGGAGTGAAGTGATATGGACAGGTGAGATAGGTGAGATTAAGAGGTAGACAGACGACTTGAACAGACAACATGAAAGGAACGGTAACGGAATTAATGGAGGAGAAGTTTGGAGATACAGAGAGTTTGGGAGATATTTTTATACCCATTGACAGCTCACGGGTCAGTAAGGAAAGATAATTTGGAGAGAGCAGGAGTAAAAATATAAACATACGTCATCGTCTTGAAGGGACCTAAGATGTATAATATCGTCTTAGGTCATAGGTCTTGAAGAGGTTGAAAATTGGCAGTATGAAGGACGGCAAAGAGGGAAACCGGAGGAGGGAAGGGGGGGAATGGAATACCTAGGGAGAAGTAATGGAAGGAACCCTCGGAAAACCAAAGTAGGGGGCCTAGGTGGTGAGGGAGAGAGAGAGAGGGAGAGAGAGAGAGAGAGAGAGAAGTAACTAGTATGTATTTAAGTTATGTATTTCTATGAACTTCACAAGATGGTCCTTAAGTAGTGATTAAAAAAGTATTGTTAAGCATTGTATGTTCTTGAGAGAGAGAGAGAAAGAGAGAGAGGAGGGGGGGAGAAAGTCAGAGGGGAAACAAAATGGACCCTAAACACAGCAGGTGGTGGAGGGGGAAGAGAGAAGCAGTAATTTAGGTAAATATTGCTTTTTAATAAAACAGGAGGAAGAGAAGAAGAAGAAGAAGAAGAATCAAAACATAAGAGATGAAAGAAAGAGGGAAAGGAAAAGTAGCAGGATGCTTTATTGGAAAAAAATTTAAATATATGGATATGTAAATTAAAGAACAGATTTCGACTGGAGGCAATTGAATAAAATCAACCTAGTCAGACAGCTGTAAGAAATGGTGTGGACGAAAACATAAGTCTTAGGTAAGGACGAAAAGAATGAAGATAGTGAGAGAGAGAGAGAGAGAGTCTGGGTTTTATGTAACTGGTTATGGCTGATTTAAGGAGAAATTCTTTTATATATTTTTTTTCCTTATCTCATGGTTTTCGCTACTTACAACTAGAAATAGGGAACTGGATTTACAGGAACGGTTGCGTGGCGTGTTGTAAAGAATTATTTGGAGCTTCCTGGTCAGTTACGTGGGTCCTCATTGAGATGGTGGAATTACCTCTGGAAGGTGTGGTTAGACGCACCGTAGAGATGTACCGGAGGCAGGAGATGGGGTGGAATTGAAAGTTACTGAGAGGCAGAGGAAGAGTTGGATGGTGGCAGGATAGAGGTATACCCGGGGAGGAAGGAATGTGTAAACAGACGCATCCTTCAAGCATACTGAAGGCAGGATGAGGGAGCGAGACGCAACATGAAGGCAGACTAGAAGGAGGAGGAAAGGTCAGAAAGATACCAGAGGGAGGAGGATGGGTTGGATAGAAACAAAACGGTCTTACTTAATACGTATTTCCCGTTGGCAGTGACACCATTCTTAAAACATTGAATTCCGTAAAGCGAAATGAACGGATCTTGATTTTAGCGCTCTTCAGTAAACTCCGGGAAGTTTTTTTTTTCCAACATAAAAAAGCATACTGGAGGGAGAAGATTGGATTGTATGGGGAGATGCATGGAAGGGGTAATCTGATGGGAGGAGAGAACGGTGTCGAGAGGCAGAAAGATAGTTACGAGGGAATTTAGAGAACCAATGTACATCTGTATAAAACTGGCTATAACACTGATAAATCCAAACTCATAAAGTGGAACGGCAGCGATACAGGGAAGGAAAGATTTGGACAGTGATGGGATACTGGAGGTTTTAGTGTGATTGGAAGGGAGAAGGAGTGCTCGCAGGAGTTTAGAAGAAGAATTGGCCCAGAGATTAGATTGCGGGTTTTCCTGAACTTAATCTAGCAGCGGAATTCTTGCAAGGAGTGAGATGAAGATATGAGAGAGAGAGAGAGTGGTTGAGAAGTAGAAAATTTGACAGATTTATTAGGGAACTAGAGGTAAATAAGGAAGACTAATTGTTAGTTTTTTTTTTTTTTTAGATAATAATATAAGTGAAAATGGCAGTCGTTTCAAATTTTTTTTTAGTAAAGGAATTATTATTATTTTATTATATTTATTTTTACTGGCTGTCTGGACCCTACCTCACTCGACTTTCGCGTGGAAAAGGTCTGGATGATGATGATGATGATGATGATGATGATGAATTATTAGTTAGATAGGAAAAATAAAGAGTACGTAAGAGAGTAGGGTACGAAAATCTGAGGAATCTGTGGAGAGTTTGGGCTTAGAGGGTAGAGCAATAGGAGAAGATAATGAAGGAGACGATGGGACGGAGGCTTACCCTTCTTAGAAAAGGTCCGAACGAGGGAGAAGGAAATTATGTGTGAGTGAACGGAAATGTTAAAGGAAGAGGGGAAACGGTGCAGTTTAACGACCGGTCACATTAAGAAAGGAAATAAAATGAAAAGTTGTGAGAGTGACACACACACACACACACACACACACACACACACACACACACACACACACACACACACACACACACACACACACACACACACACACACACACACACACACACACACACACACACACAGGAGAGCATTAAAGAAGCCATAAAGATCAGAAGAAGAAAAGGGGGATAAGTAAGGTATGTTGGACTGCAAAGTAGTTTAAGTTACTAATGGAAGGAGAATTGATAAAACAGACCAGTAGTGTGAGAGGTACTTTACTCTTTCACCAAGCATTGTTTTTCATAGTTTTCTTTTTTTTCTACCTCTAGTTTACGTCAAAGAATGTAACTAAGCTTCGTGGAGATCTCTTTGACTAGGGATTATACGGAGAGAAAGGAAGGAGGGGGGTTAGGGTGGATTTAAACATGATCCCCTCTCCGTGAGCCGATGAATCAAATCGTTTAGTTACCATTCATAAGAGCAAGAAAACCTCTTTGCCCTGAAGGGGTTGAGGCACTCACCAACTGAACAGGCATGGTAGTAGAAGTAGCAGCAGTAGTAGTACTAGTGGTAGCAGTAGTGGTATTAGTAGTAGTTGTAGTAGTAGTAGTGTGAGGGTTAGTGCTAACCTTCGCATTACAGTCCAGATGGCGAACTGTATTGTGAAGGTTGGCTTTGATCTTCACAATATAATTCCCATATGGATGGAGGTGATTATTTGATATTAAAATAAAAAAAAAGTAGTACTGGTGGTTTTGGTGGCGGTGGTGGTAGTAGAATTAGTAGTAGTAGCTGTAGTTCCAGTCCTAGGCCCATCTGAACGTGAACACGGTGGACTGCAGGCTGAAGCTGCCCTATTTTTCACAGCCTACCATCCTTCCTTCGGGGCCCATCTGAACGTGAACACGGTGGACTGCAGGCTGAAGCTGCCCTATTTTTCACAGCCTACCATCCTTCCTTCGGGGCACAGGGAAGGGATAGCGGACCGTTTGTATAACCTGGCAGCTCCACCCGCCGGTTGTATCGATGCCACTACGTGAAGGCAACAGTAAGGGACGAAAAAGTGAGGAAATAAAAAGCAGTGAGAGACAGGAATGGAATTAAGAGGAAAGCCGGCCTGATAACACGTGATAATAAGTTGGACGAGACTCAACACCCCTCAACACTGACACAAGGACGGCTTTCACCACCCTGTTAAGAGTACCCGTCACCCCCCACCCCACCTCTCTCTCTCTCTCTCTCATCCACCATTCCACCCCGTCCTGCTTCCCTTTCCACCTCCTTTCCCCCTCCCCTTCCTCTTCTCTCCCCCATTTTCCCTCCTGTCCCCTTCCTCCCCCTCCCCTCATTCTCCCACAATCTGTACCAGAGTCAGGGCTTGTGTCAGTGAGGGGAAATTCATGTTGACACAGCGGGTGGCGAGAGAGAGAGAGAGAGAGAGAGCGGAGGGGGGAGGGAGGAATGGTGACGTTGAGGGGGGAAGGAAGAAGTAAGGATAAGAAGGAGAGAAGAAACGAAGATGGAATAGAAGGAAGGAGAAAAAAGAGGGTGGGGAACGAAGGAGAGAGAGGGAGGGTAGGGCAAGAGGGAGGAAGATAAAAAAGGAAGGAGCGTAGGAAGGGAGGAGGAAAGATGGAAAGCAGGGACTATGGGGATGAGAAATATGGGAAGAAAAAGGATGAAAGGACAGAGATTTATAGGGAAGGATTTCATTGTCACGTACCCAGAATTGTAATGAGAGAGAGAGAGAGAGAGAGAGCGGCTGGATGTAATTACAAGGTGGCTCAGTGCTGTTTGGCGTCCAGTCTGTCCGCCTCAGCACTCCCCCTCTCACTCACTCACTCTCACTCTCCGCCAACCAGGTTTCAGGTGGCAGAGATCAGTGCATATGATTTTTATTTAGTAATAGGAAATTAATCCTATTTATTTATACATTTATTTAAGGTAATAGGTCGGAAGTGCAACTGCACAAATGGAAATGTGTATGATACCCTCTCAACATCTCCAACACTTTCATGTGCTTGTGTAATTCTTTCTTTCCAGTAATTCACGGAGCCCTGAAATGAAGACACGTATTTGCTTGAATTTTACCACAACGTACAGTGTTGTAAATAGTGATTCCTTTTTTGTTCATGACGAGAAAAAATAGGCCTAGTGTTGTGTCAGGTGTGGAACTTGTATACCGGTGACGTGTGGTGCCTCTGGTGGTGGTAGTGGTGGTTATTGTAGTGGTAGGAGTGATGGTGATAAGTGGTCACGGTGTAGGGGGGGGGATGAGGAAGCCGACCCTTATCAGCTTGTGTCAGCACCTTAACATCCCCATCCCATCCCTTTCCTAGCGTACAAGTCATAGTGGAGTTAGGAGGGTAGGACTGATATAGGATACAGACGGTGAAATAGAAGACATTTTTGCAGTAGGCAGTGGTATGGTGTAGGTATGGTTATCAGAGTGTTGCGGACCAGGCGCTGTCTTGTCAGCATCCACCCCGCAGACTCAGAAGCAATCGGTGGAGCTCGAACCTACCACTCGTTAGCGTCTTCTAAGAGTGGGGCCAGCACTAAACCGACCCAGCCACCAAGTCGCTATTCCTTGCCCACCCACCCTCCCTCTCTCCTCCCATCAAATCCCTGTACCATACCTCCCGATGCTGGAGAGAGAAGCCCTCATGTGGTGGCCCCGACGTAAGTGGGTGGTGGAGCTGCCCATCTGTACAAAATTCCCTGAACTCCCCCCCCCCCCCGAAAGGAGGTTGGTGGACTGCAGGAGAGGGGCAGCTTCATCCTGCAACCCACTGAGTTCACATTTAGATGAGCCGTGGGGTTGCAGTTATTACTACCATACCTCCTCCTCCTCCTTCTCCTCCTCCTCCTTCTCCTCTTCCTACTACTACTACTACTACTACAACTACTACTACTACTGCTACTACTACTACTACTACTGTTACTAGCATTTGACCAACACCTCCCTTTCCCAAAGAGAGTTACATGATCTACATAGATACACAGACCACACAGATTGTATGGTCCTTATGAAGTGGTCCAGTATTAACACTAAAAGTTACTCTCTGTTTACAAGTAGGAGAAAAGATAGCAAAGAGGAAAGAGAGAGAGAGAGAGAGAGAGAGAGAGGACAGGAAGAGAGGGAGGGAGCGACAACAGACGAGGGGAAGGAGAGAGATAAGAGGAAGATGACTGCCACAAATCACAGATAGAGACCGGAAGTGCCTGCATTCAATCTCTCTCTCTCTCTCTCTCTCTCTCTCTCTCTCTCTCTCGTCATTTATTTTCTCTTCGTGCCGTTCTTTTTTTTTTTTTCTGTTTTAAAATATTCCTTTGCCATTTCCTTTAATCTTTCTTGTTTTTTTTTTGTTTTTTTCATTTATCTTATCATTTCCTTGCCTTACAGTTTTCCTCCTCCTTTTTTTTTTTTTTCTCATTTAGATATTTCCTTCTGTCTCTGTACTCCCTATCCCCTATTTTCTCTTTCTCCTTCTTTTTTCCTTCTCCGTGTCTCCCTCTCTCCTCATTCCTCTCTCCCCTAGTTCCATCTCCCTCTCTCCCTCGCTTGCCTTTTCCGTCTCTCTCTCTCTCTCTCTCTCTTTTTCCTCCTTCGTCTGCCTCGCTCTCTTTCGTTCCCCGTCTCTCGTTCTTCGTTCCTCCCCATTTTTTTTCACTCCGTCTCTTCCTTCATTCCTCCATCTCTCCCTTGTTTTCTCCGTCTCTCCCTCCTTTCCTCTGTCTCTCCCTCCTTTCCTCCGTCTCTCCCTCCTTTCCTCCGTCTCTTCCTCGTTTCCTCCTTCTCTCCCTCTTTTCCTTTTCTCCTCTCCCTCTTTTCCTTCCCTTCTCACGCAGACAGTGCAGGTCATTCACAATTCAGGAGTATACCAGGAATTTTAGCTAGCAGTACACACACACACACACACACACACACACACACACACACACACACACACACACACACACACACACACACACACACACACACACACACACACACACACACACGTGGAGTGAATGAGTGCATATTCATCTTTCTGTCACTCTGCGAATTCAATTATGTGTGTTTAAAATAAGTTATTGCCAGTCGACCCCAAACAGCGGTATTAAGCCAGATAACCGCTATGGACTTAAGCATTTAGGAAGGGACGTTCTCTGATCTCGTGGCGGAACTGACAAGGAAAACACCCAGTAACCACCAAATGAGAAGGAGGGAAGAGGACAGAGAAGGGATTTGATGGCTAGGAAGCGAATTTTAGAAGGAACATTGGGGGAATTTAACCTGTTATGCTTGGACAGTATTTTGAGGATAAGAGATAAACACAAATTTAAAAAAGAATAGCTGGCAAGGAAGCCACGCAGCAAACACTTCCCTGTGACATAACACAACCATCGACTGATAAATCCAAGTCCCTATCCGCCTCCTTTCAACTTTCAGAAACCAAGCGGAAGCGCACCTGGCCATCAAAAGTACAGGAATTATAAAACAGTGCAGTATTCCCAATTAAATCACGGCCGTCAAACACCTCACCCTATTTCACGTTTTAATCTTACCATTTTTTCCACACTAGGGCTTGCCTATTGGTCTCGTTTATTGTTCCCTGTAATAAATAAACGTGACTCTGAAACTATGCAAATTTTACCTCGACAGTTATATCGTGGGCACGTACGTCTCTGGCTTCTTAACTACCCACACTAAAATTTGTTATCAGTGTGGGTTATCGGTGTCTAAAGCGTCCTTCCTCATCCTACTGTGGGTACTTGAAGGAGAGAGAGAGAGAGAGAGAGAGGGGGGGGGGGCTTCGGAGTGATAGCACTGCTTTTGACTGAGGGCATGATAAACAGCACGAATACACGCTATATTTTTTTTTTCCTGTAGTCCCTCACCAAAACTTGCCTGTTCCTCTGTAACTTCTCACATCCTACCGTGGCCACTTGAAAGAGAGAGAGAGAGAGAGAGGCTCCAGAGTGATAGTGTTGGTGTTGACTCAGGGGATAACACACCGCCGCCGCCAGCTGCCTCGGGGTTAATGTGGCGAACTTTTATGTGTTGTCGGGAGTTGTGGGTGGCTGGCATTTAACCCTATTGCGCACTATCGATGCAATGAGGTATTTCATTCTGGTTAATAGCGAGCGATTTTGCTTTTTTCCTTTCTTTTTTTTTCAACCGAGAGATGTATATGCTGTGAAAGGTGCCCGGGAGTGGGGTGATAGTGTTTTTGCTTGAGGGATTTTTATTTCTGTGCTTGAGGGAGTCGTAGGTGGTTGGGCTTTACTTTGTGTGTAATTTTTTCTTTTTTTGAAGATTAACGGGGGAAAGGTCTGTGATTGTGAACATGTGGGTATATTTGGGGAAATTGGCTGCCCATGGTACTATGTAGTTGTGTGTGTGTGTGTGTGTGTGTGTGTGTGTGTGCAAATTTATAAGATGTGTGTGTATTCCCCTATAATTTTGTGGTTGTGTGTATGTACGTGCATGCGTGTGTTTAGGCGTGTATATGTTTATTAAAAGTAAGCATTTATGAGTGTGTTTGTATTAGTGAGTGTGTGTTTTTCCATTGCGCATGGGTTTGTTTATGAGCGATAGTTTCTTGAGTGAATGCGAGGCGTGATTAAGAGTGTGTGTCTTAGTGTGGTCTTAAGGAGAGAGAGAGAGAGAGAGAGAGAGAGACTTGGTATAAGCTCCGTGTGGGTGTCATTATGATTCTGTGTGAGTGTTGGGTTTATGTGAGTAAATGTCTGTATGTATGAGTTTATGAGTTAATGGTAGTCTGTGTGTGTGTGTGTGTGTGTGTGTGTGTGTGTGTGTGTGTGTGTGTGTGAGGGTGGGTACATTGGGTGAAAGAGAAATCACAGGAAGGAGGTTATTTAGTCATTTATTTCCTTAACGTTTCAGTTTCATTTCTCTAACGTTTCGGGTTTTTCAACGTTTCCTACTACACAGAGCCAAAACGTTGGAGAAATAATGAACCTAACTTCTTTGCCTGGTCTCTCTCTCTCTCTCTCTCTCTCTCTCTCTCTCTCTCTCTCTCTCTCTCTCTCTCTCTCTCTCTCTCTCTCTCTCTCTCTCTCTCTCTCACACACACACACACTGACGGACAGGGTTGTAATAAGAGCATACTCCGCCATTCATTCACAGAGATAACCATCTTCCCACGCAAACTCACATACCGGTACGTACTTTGATACACACACGCACATGAGATGGTATACACACACACACACACACACACACACACACAATTCCAACCTCCCAAACGTTAAGCAAATTTCATGCATGGCAGGCGAACCCATTACGTCATCCACCATATTACCCTACCAAAAACAACAACGAACAACACCAATAACAACAACACCCATTTCGATAATTGCCCCGTATTAGCATGCACGGGCGGACCCTCCTAATGGGGAGGGGTAATGGAGTTAGTCGCGGCCGGAGTGGAGATGAACTGGGAGGAAATGACTGAATAGAACTGTTTGGCTTCGGGAAATGATGCGTGAGATGAGTGATTGAGTGCTATTATATCTGAAGAGTTGTTGTTTGTTGTTGAGTGTTGTTTTTAATTGTTGTTGTTGTAGTAGTTGTGATAAAAAGATTATTTGTATTTACAGGTGGAACTCGTGTCGGTATTTAATTGCTGTTTTGTGGTGGTTGTTAATTATGAGTTGCTGATTTGCGTTTAATTGGTTTTGTTCTAGAGTTTTGTGGTGATGTTGATGTGGGGCTGTTTGATTTAACGTGGTGTACCTATCTTTCCATCTGTTTGGCTGTCTGATATCTGTCTGTCTTCTGCCTGTCTTTCTGTCATGTATCGGTTTGCTGTCTGTCTGTCTCTGTCGTCTGTGTGTCAGTAATTTCACTCTCTGTATGCTATGTGCCGATTTGTTATTTGTCTTGTGTCATACTGTGGTCTGCTTGTCACTTCATCTTTTTCGTTGTCTGTTATCTGTCTGCCTGTCTGTCATCTGTCTTTCCTTTATGTGTCTGTGTGTCTTTTGTCCACCTGTCTTTTCTCTGTCTATCATCTGTCTGTGCCACTGAATTTTAGGTGAGTCAAGCATATGTAAGATAGATTGATTAATGAATATGTGGAAATACAACATGTACACAATCTTCTATACCCAATCATTATAGTGGATTGGTAGTTGTAGGCGGATGTGTGTGTGTGTGTGTGTGTGTGTGTGTGTGTGTGTGTGTGTGGTTTAGAAGGTGAGTGTGAATCGGGATTGAAGATGTTATCCTTGTCACGTTCTTTATGAGGACCCCCGCACACGGACACACGCACATACCTCCCACTTCCTCTGTAGCCTAAACGTACACCGACACTTGCACACACACACACACACACACACACACACACACACACACACACACACACACACACACCTACGCCTCATTCATTCGCCTACACACATTCTCTCTCTCTCTCTCTCTCTCTCTCTCTCTCTCTCTCTCTCTCTCTCTCACGTAACTCAGCAGCTGGGGAGGAATGAAAGAAGACTCAGAGAGGAGAGAGGAAGTGGCACCCCATTAGCTGTGATTGGGCTGAGGTTTGTGTTGATAGATAGATAGATAGATGCAGGGATGGAGAAATAGATTAATGAAGATAGATAAATAGTGGAGGTGATAGATATATAGGTAGACAGATGAAAGGAGGGATTTGACGAAGAGATTTGTGACTAAAATAATGATAAAAAATATATATCAGTGCAGAGATTACTAACATGTTTTGTAGATAGGGAAATAGGAAGGCAGGTAGAAACAGATAGGTAGATAGATAGGTAGGTAGATAGATAGTTTGGTAGAGATAAGAGATGTCAGTAAATAGATATAGCCTTTATACATTTAGATATGCAGATAGATAAAGAGATAAATATGCAGATACGCAGAAGGATGGAGAGAGAGAGAGAGAGAGATGAAAGAGAAGAAGAGGAAGCAAGTCATCAAAAGAAGAGGAAAATTAATTACCTCTGACGAAGCAAGAAAAATATGCGAGAAAATGAAATGACAAGAGAGAGAGAGAGAGAGAGAGAGAGAGAGAGAGAGAGAGAGATTTAATAAAACGAAATAAAATATGTAAAAGGAAGAAGGAACTCTTATCAAAATGAACAGAAGCGATTTTTTTAGAATAAGAAACTAATGGGAAATATTTATTGAACGTAATCAACATCATCATCATCATCATCATAGCTAACTGTTAACTACCCTTCCAGTTAAGTAGGTAGGTTGATAGCAGACAGACAGACAAACAGATAGATAGATAGATAGATTGATGAGTAGACAGCTGACAGCACGAGTATTTGGCATCGCTTAAAAAGTAACCTGAATGCGCTTCCAGGAAAATGAGAAAATCGTTAATAAGTGTAGCCGTTAAAACGAAAATGAATGAGAAAGATTTATGGCTGTTTCTTGGAATGGATAGACGAGAAAGTTGGCATGAATTTA
>NC_137063.1:51095447-51117947 GCF_032717465.1 Coenobita brevimanus | reverse complement strand
TTTTAGTTTTTTTGCACCCATGTTGTGTGTGTGTGTGTGTGTGTGTGTGTGTGTGTGTGTGTGTGTGTGTGTGTGTGTGTGTGTGTTTGTATTACTTGTCTCTGCTTTCCTTCATCCTGTCTTCTGTTTTTCTTTAACATCTTCAAATTATTCCTCTGTCTTGCTTTCCTTCCTCCCTTTATCTGTCTTATAATTTTCTTCTTTCCCCCCCCACCTTTTTTTCCCCCTCTTCCCCTCCCTCCTGTTGTCTACCAGTCTTGTTTGATCATCACTTCCCCTGTTCTCCGTCTCCCTGGCTGGACCCTTTATTGACCCGCCTGTCTCTCCCATTCTACTTCATTGATTGCTCACAAAGTTTTGGTGTTTTGTTATGGGGTGTATTTTCTTGGAGTTTTTTGTTTAGTGCTCTTTGTCTCTGTCTGTCTGTCTCTCCTTCTCCTCCTTCTCTCAGCACATAGGTAGATAGACTGATAGATAGAGAGATACATTGACTGGTTGATTGATTGACATAGGTAGATAGTCCACTTCTCATTCCTGTTTCTCTTATTATTTAATTCATTTTCTCCTGTGTTTGCCTCACCAAATTGGTCTCCACTCCATTCCATCCCATTTTATCTTCTCCCTTCCCCCATTTTCCTTCCTTTATCTTTTCCACCCCTTGTGTTTCCCTCCTCTCCCCTTCCCGTACGTCTTCTCTCACCATTTACTCCGTTTCTCTCCATTTACTCCGTTTCTCTCCATTTACACCTTTCTCTTTCATTTGTTCCCTCTCGCTCCTCCTCTTCCCGTTACAATCCCTTTCTTTTCCCTGCTTTCCTTTATTTTTTCATTCTCTTTTCCCTCCTTCCCGAGCCCTCTTTCTGTGACCTTTGCTTCATTCCTTTTTCCTCTTTTCATTCCTCACTCCCTCCCTCTCCACCCATAGTCCGTTCTCTCGTCTTCCCCTCTCTATCCCCTTCCTCTTCCCCTCTCCAATCTCCATCTTCTACGCTCCGTCTTCCCCCCTCCATCCTTTCCTCTCCCATATTTCCTTCCTCCCTCTTCCTCCCTTCATCCATTCCTCTCTCAAATTTCCTTCCTCTTTATCTCCCTTTCCCTTTATTGCCTTTCCTCCCTTCTTTTACCCACTTCCCCATCTTCTCTTTCCCTCTTTCTCCAGAATTTCTCCTCCATCCCTCCCTCCATCTCGCCCTCCTTTCTCTCCCTCCCTTACTTCCTTCCTCCCTCCCACACGCCCATCTGCCTCTTTTCTCTACCCTCAATAATCCTACTTAATGTTTCAGACCTACACAATAGCCTCTTCACGCCCACTCCCTCACAGCCATCAAGCTGTCTGTCTGTCTGTCTGTCTTTCTGTTTTCTGACTCTCTATCTGTCATTCCATCTGTCTGTCTGTCTATCTGTCTGTCGTCTTTCAGTTTGTTTATCCATCTGTGTCTGTCTGTCTGTCTCTCTCTCTCTCTCTCTCTCTCTCTCTCTCTCTCTCTCTCATAATTTTGAAGGTGTACTGTATGGTCTGGCACTGTGAGGGGTAATGTGTCTTTGTGTTGTCTGGTGTGTGGGAGGCAGAGAGAGAGAGAGAGAGAGAGAGAGGAGAAGAGAAGAGAAGGAAGATGGGAGGGAAGAAAAACTGAAGGAAATATTGATGAGAAGGAGAGATAAAGAGGGAGAGAGAGTGAGAGACGGGATCAAAAGGAGACAGATGGGATAAGAAGATTAACTTAACCAGAAGAGTGGGACATCAAGGGGAAGGAGAAAGAAAACGGGATGAATGGAGGGGAAATGAGAGAGAGAGAGAGAGTAATAATAAAAATAATATAATAATAATAATACATGCTATAAGTAATACGTTTGTTCATCATACCCACTGTAATTTCCCTCCTTCCAAACTCTTCCTCTTTTTCTAACTCACCTTGCCTTCATTTTTCCTTCTCTCTCTCTCTCTCTCTCTCTCTCTCTCTCTCTCTCTCTCTCTCTCTCTCTCTCTCTCTCACTCTCTCACTTTAACCCAGCATAACCTATCCTAATCTAATGTAGACTAAACGATGAACCTAACATTAACTAAGTAACCTAATCAAAAACTAACCAAATGAATCTAACCTAAAATAACTTCCCTGGATAAGAATAAGTGGAAAAATGGTACACTGAACTGGAAGCAGGTGGGAGATTAAGCCTTGTATAAATTTTCTTGAGCTGAAGTATTTTTCGGATATTTCGTAAAACTTTTTCCTTGGCGCTTTATTCTGCATATGTAAATAATAAGCACTGGGATTATAATATGTAAAATGTTAAATATTATTCTAAGGAGAGGGTACTACAAAGCTTGATAATCATATCACCGCATCGTTTCTTAATATATATGCGTTTATCATAAATCTATTGAGCGACCGGGCACTCCACATCCAACTTAGTGAATGATAACGTGAACAGTACGATAAAAATTATTCTCGATGCTATTTCTCTGCTATGGGCAATTTATCTTAAAAATTAACTAAAGTTCTTTACGATAACTTCGTAGGCTACACCACAGTGGCCGCAGCTGAGGATGAAGAAAACGAGAGCGTCGGGGGGTAGGGGGTACTCTCATATTTGAAATTACTATGGCGTTTTGTCGCATCCAGGGAGAATTATTTGTTCTTTTGCGTTATTTCACCAAATCGGGTTGCTGTGATGGTGGTACCTGTATAATTATATGGTGATTGTGTGATTTTTGTTGTCTTGAAGTTGCTAATTATTTTGTGAGGCTGTAAATATATCGAAATAGACTTAGTAAAAGAAAGAATATATATATATATAATATGGCCTCGTTTTTGCCACACAGATGACTAAGGAGGTAAGGTGAGTCACGGGCTAATAATAGGAATTGCTGTGGATCATGACAGGGACGAGGTTATAAATACGGTGAAGATGAGAGGCGTGGGATGATGAGTGGAAATGATGGCGAGGGAAATGAGGAAAGAGATAGGCTGGAGCGAAAATAGATGTAGTGAGTGGGTGGAAGGAATGAAAGTGAGAAAGAGAGAGAGAGAGAGAGGGGGGAGGGGGGAAGCTGTAGTCAGTGGGTGGAAGGGATGACGGATAATATTGACCGAGACATGAAAAGGGTGAAGAAAGGAAATAAGATATTAGATTACGGGAGATAAGGGAACAAAGTAAGAGGAATAAGGGGATGAGAGTATGAGATATAAGGGAGTATGGGTAAGGGAGATAAGGGAATTGAGTGAAGTTGATAAGAAATATGAAAACAGTGAATAAGAGAATATAAGTAAGGAAGATAAGGGGATTAAAGTAGGGGAGGTAAGAGAGTGGAAGTAAAGGAAGTAAGAAATAAGAAAAAGGGAGATAAGGGAGTATGAGTAAGGGAGATAAGGGGTTGAAGATAAAGGTTGACAGGTGAACGAGGGCAAAGGGGGCAAAAGGTGATCAAGCCCCCCCCCCCTTCCCCCACTACAGCTCTTATTAGTCATGGTTCAGGAGACAACCCGCACACCTGCCTACCCTGACCCCTCCTCTCCCCTTCCCTTCCCTACCCTACCATTCCCTACCGTAGTGTTGTGTTATCTGGCTTCCCCTGTTTCCCTGCCTCCCAGCCTCCCCTCACCCTTTTTCCTACTTCCCCTCCCTCCCTTTCTCCCTCCTTCTCCCTTTTTCCCCTCCTCCCAGCTTCCGCCCACTTCTTTCCTGTCTGCCTCCCTTTCTCTTTCCCCGTACTCCTATCACCCCCTTTCTCCTCTCTCCATCCCTGCCTCTCCCCCTCCACCCCATCCTTCGTCCTTCCCTCACTCCAGTCCTCTCCCTTTTCCCCATCTATGATCATATCTGTGAATAGAAAAGCAACCCTTGGTGATAAGACAGGATATTACCCACGTATTCCCTACGCGTTGTAAAAGCCGAATGAAAGGGGCGAAACGTGAGTGCTGAGCCAAGAATATTCCCAACTTATAAAAACTTTTCTAATAATGGGGAAATAATTTTGACGTTATAGTCAGACTCTCGTGTCTCTTATGTACATTTCCGGAAAAAATTTAACCAACGTTTCCCCTGCGTCAGCCTCATTTTAGGACGCATCCATCCCTTTCTCCGTGACGCTTCACATAAAAATGAATTATCTCTCAGCAGAAAAACACCCTACGCCTCTTAGCTTTAGGTTATTATCTAGTAGGAGAGTGAGAAATAGAAGAGGCAAAATACTAGGGGAGCTTATCAGACGGAATCATCTCTAGACGGAGAAACATACCTAGCCTCTCTCAGCTCAGGAATATTAGACAGCATAGGAAAGTAAGAAGAGGTGTAATATTGCGGTGAAACATACCAAGCCTCTCTCAGCTCAGGAGTGTTAGCCAGCAGAGGAAAGTGACAAGTACAAGAGGTGAAATGCTACAGAAAAGCATACCAAGTGCCCAGTTCAGGAATCTTAGCCAGTCGAGGAAAGAGAGAAGTAGAATAGATTAAATATTACAGAGAAAAATACCAAGCCTCTCTCGGCTTAGGAGTGTTAGCCAGCACAGGAAAGCTAGAAGCAGAATAGGTGAAATATTACAGAAAAGCATGCCAAGCCTCTTTGCTCAGGGATATTAGCCAGAAGAGGAAAGTGAGAAGCAGAAGAGGTGAAATAGTAAGTTTTTTGTCCTCAACTGTAAGTGTTCAGCTTCCCATATAGGTAAGGCAGCAGCGTGTTGAATGTTTTACAAGATGTTTACGTTGTGTGCTTCGCTTGGTGTGACCCCGCTCTCATAATTCCGCGCTGTCAGCAGTTTTAGCATCGTGTGCTGAGTTTACTGTTTTACCATTCCCAAGATGTGTGCTGATTTTTATTAATGATAACTCTGACCTGACCCAGCCTAATCTAATCCTGACAGACCAGTCTCACCTCACGTAATCTAATAGACTAACCAAACTTAATAGAACTTACCCCAGTGTGATCCAACTTAACCTAACGAAAGCTAAAGCTAACAGGCTGGCCCAACCTTCCTTAATCAAACCTACCCCAGCCTAAGCTAACAAAAGCTAACCCTAACAGACAAACTTCGTTAAACTCTGGTAGACTAATCAAAGCTAACTTAGTCCCTCTTGGAAAAGAATAAAGTTAAAAAAAAAGAAGGCTTATATTATTTTATTTATGTATATTTCTTTCTTTCTTTTTTTAATTTGTTGCTTTGCTTATCAGCCACACGAGGATTAAATTTTGCGGGGCACGATCTTGCAGTGGGCGTTGCTAGGGGGTCAGCGCCTCTCCCTAGTAACAACGCCACCTGCTCCTGGGAATCGAAGGGGAGGGAGTGCAGCGTCATCAACAGAAGTGCCCTGCGTCCTTAAAGCATCATCACTATCATCAACACCCGAGAGAGAGAGAGAGAGAGAGAGAGAGAGAGATGAAGTAAAGAGGACGGGGAGATGGATAGAGTAATGAAGAGGGTGATGGAAGGAAGGAAGAGACAGGGAGGAGAAATAGGAAAGGAAGAAGAAAAGAAGAGGGAAGAAAAAGGGAAGAGGTGAAGAAAGAGGAGAGGGAGAGGTGGAGGGAAAGACGAAAGGGAGAGGAGGATGGAATGGAAAAGAAGAGGAGGAACGAAAGAGGACACGATAGAGGGAAAACCAAGAACACGGAAATGAAAGAGGAAAAGCGAGAACGAAGGGAAAAAAAAAAGGAAATTGAGAGGTAACCGAAGGAGAAGAGGAAGAAAGGGAATTAATAAAGGAGAGAACGAGAAAAAGAACGGAAGAAGAGAAGAAAGATGTCGGAGGGAAAATGAAAGCGCGTGAATAAAAAGAAAAGAACAGGAAAAAAGGAAAGTGAGGAGGTGTACAATGGAGAGAGAGAGAGAGAGAGAGAGGTCGTAGCCCCCAGTGGCGGCGTTTGAGAGCCTCTGACATCACCACAGCTCCTCCACTTGACTTTTCAGAGGTGTCGTAACGTCTTCTCCTTAGCGATTTATTTTTCTTATTAGTTCACTTTAATATTTACTGTTACGCTGTTTGTATAGTGTGATTATCGACACAGTTTCTGTTGTTACAAGGAACTACAAGGACAGTTACTACCTCTAAAAGTCTTACGACCAAAAGGGTACTAGGGATGAAGTTAACATACAAGAAGACATTGAGGTGATAAGTGGAGAATAAATCGCTAAAGAAGAGGTGCTACGTAATATCCAAACTTCTTACAATGCAACTCCTTATCCTTGAGTAGATCACACAGACGCATATAGGTTTTTCACTTTAACTTGGCCCAGAGTTCATCCTTTTTCAGTTTATTTCACGTAGATCAGTGGCAGAAAAGAAACTGATATAGCTCTACATCCTTCCATAGCACTTCTTCGTGACTAGCATCATAATCTTGTGTAAATCTTTCGGTAGAACTCAGGATTCAAGATGGAGAGATGACAGTTTTAGGCCAAGTACAGGGAAAGGAGGAGTGTCGGGTCAATCTCCCTCTCTCTTTGCGTGCATGGTTGCCTGTTTCATAAAACTTGCGTGCGTTTGGGGTATTTTTGGCCGGTGTGTGTGTGTGTGTGTGTGTGTGTGTGTGTGTGTGTGTGTGTGTGTGTGTGTGTTTGTGTTTCGCGTTTTTTGGTAAAATTTTTGTGTATGTGTTATTGCAACGTGCATTATGTGTTTTTTTTTTTCGCATTTCGTGTTCTGTGTGTTACCTCCTCTCTCTCTCTCTCTCTCTCTCTCTCTCTCTCTCTCTCTGTTTCACTAACCCCACCCATTCACTCCCTTCGCCCACCCACTGTGTGTTGTCCCGCTGCCCTTTTGACATCCCTCCACCCCCACCTCCTCCCTCTTCCCCCTACTAAATCCGCCTTCCCCCCCATTTCCTGTCGCCTGGTCACTTTTTCCGGAAATTGGAGGGACCCCCGTATGGCAACACTCAGTTTGGCGCGTGCCACGTGCTAGTATTGCCAACTAGTTTTTTTTTGTTGTATTATTTTCATTATTTTGGCGATGCTTTTGATGGTATGGGGTTGGGGGTGTTCTAAGGGAGAGGGATTAGGGGGGAAAGTATTAGGGGAATTGTGGTAGCGGTGGTTGTGACGTAAGGTGGTAGTGTTGGCGGTGATGGATGTTGGTAGTGGTGGTAGGTCTTAGGACACCTGCCCACGTGGTTGCTGCCACGTGTCGCCAGCTGACCCCCACACCCACTCACCCCTACCAACCTTCCGTCCCTCCTGCCTCCCTCACATACCTACCACAGCTACCACCATCGCTTTCTACCACAACTACTAACATCGTATCACACCATACTTTGCTGTTAATCCCTCATACGATAGTTACCACCATAATTTCTTCATACCGCAACTACCACCGCTATCTTTAACCACAACTACCACCACCTCAGCCAACCACAACTACCACCAACGCAGCCAGCCACAACTACCAGTACCGCATTTTATCTCATTACCATCATTTCCTCCTACCACATTTACCATTATCGTCTCTAACCACAGCTACCACTAACACAACCAACCACAACTACCGACAGCATATCTCTCCTACCGTTATTACTTGCTACCACAACTACCGCCATCTCCTGGAACCACAACCTTCACCAGCGTTCATTACAACTACGGCTACTACCTTTACTACCACTACGAATACGTTTTCACATCTGCTACACTACCAACATTACCACACCAGCCAGGACCCCGTATCACAATTACCACAACTACCACAATCATCCACACGTGCCGCAGCAACCACCATCATTACATACCACCACCTCTCTCATCGTCTTCACACTACCATCATCACTCATCCTAGCTATCATCTCAACCAAAGTCAACTGCGGTAACCAAACCAACTACCATCATGTACCACAGCTACCAGCACCACCCTTCTTTGCATCCAGCACCACAAACACCATCGCTAACCAAACAACCACAATCTACCAGAGTCTTGAGTTTTAATGGCAATATTAGAACAAACGTAGAAAGGAGCTTGGCAATCCCTGTGGAATGTGTCTGCGTAGGAAGGTGTGGAGCCTGTGAGTCACTGGGGGTATTACGAAGGAGAGAGAGAGAGAGAGGGGGGGGGGAAGGGAACGGGGAGGACAAACATGAGGGGATGAGAGGGCAAGGAAAGGAGAGAGGGAGGGGGAGAAGAGGGAAGAGTAAGGGGAGGAGGGGAAAGAGGAAGCTAGATTGGGATGGAGGAGGGTAAGAGGAGATGGGGAGGGGAAGGGGAAGGAGAAAAAGGAGAGGGGGGAGAGATGGGGGAGGGGGAGGCAGGTGTGTGTGTGGGTGGGTGAAGCATCTGCGGTCAGGTAACTTGTTTCCTTCACAAATACACTGATGCATACTTCACACACACATACATGGACATACTTGCAAGCCTTGCATACATATAGCACTGCACACCCTTACACACACACACACACACACACACACAAACTTATCTTCACACATAAACTTACGGAAATTATAAATTTAGGGGGGAGGGAGAGAGTAAAAGAGAGAGAGAGAGAGACACACACACACACACACACACACACACACACACACACACACACACACACAAACTTACGGAAATTATAAATTTAGGGGGGAGGGAGAGAGTAAGAGAGAGAGAGAGAGAGAGAGAGAGAGACACACACACACACACACACACACACACACACACACACACAAACTTATCTTCATACATACACATACGGATATTATAATTTGGGAGGGAGAGAGAGAGAGAGGGGGGGGGATGGAAATTACAAGTGTGTTTTGTTGATACGTAAGATAAGAGCTCGACAGGAAGTAAGGAGGTGGGAGGATGTTAGTGTAGGGAGAGAGAGAGAGAGAGAGAAAGGAAAAAGGGAAGGTTAGAGGGGAAGGAGAAGAGGAAAGCGAGTAGAGACAAGAAGGAAAAGAGGAGAGAGGGAGAGAGAGAGGCACGGGGAGGAGAAGGAGAAGGCAAAAGGGGGCGATGAGAAAATGGAGAGAGAAGATATGGAGGAGGAAAGGAAAAATGGATAAAGGGAGAGGGATGGCTGGGAGAGGAGTGGACGAGAGTAAAGAGGAGGACACAGGAGGAAGAGGAGAAGCTGAAAGAAGAAAGGAAGAGGCAAGAGGCAGAGGGAGATGAGGAGGGGAGAGAAGAAAGGAAGAGGAGAAGAGGGAAAGCGAGGATTTGTGAGTGAGAGGAAATGGAGAGTGAATTATAATAGGGAAGGGATTTAGATGATCACTACCACAGTAAAGGGGACAATAGGGTGGAAATTGATGGAGTTACCCCTCATTCTCTCTCTCTCTCTCTCTCTCTCTCTCTCTCTCTCTCTCTAGCATTATATTGCACCTACCGCCAGACGATTTTATTAAGCTGAGAGTGAGTCATAGGAGCCAGAGCGCATTGAACAGGTCCAAGTAGCCATGAATGCTGTTAAACTCGACTCTACATCTTCCCTGTCTTTCTCTCTCCTATAGCTAAACGTTGCTCGCAAATCAGGGTCCGGGACGCCAACGAGCCGCCAACAATTGCAAGGCATCGTTCGGCGGGTCGTAACATGCCCAGAGAATGGTTCGTCTGTGTCTGCCTCCCACGTTTACCGATAAAGGATGCTCTCATAACCCGCCCGAGATTGTGTGGGGCGCCGTATCAGAGGGACCTGGATAGTTAATGAGATGTAAGGACTTGGGATAGGGGAGGGATAGGGATGGGGTAGGGCTGGTGAGGGTGTTAAGAGGTTACGGTTGGTTAGCTTCACCCTTAAACCTCTGGAAGGCGACTTTACATGTTTTACTGCTGCTAATGCCAGACGATTTTCCTCGCCACTAGGGAACGTTTCGAAATCTGAAGCTTAGTGTTTGGTTATGTTACTGGTTGAGTTGGGGGAGACTGATGTAGGATTTAAGCTAGCAATTAGTCATTCAGAATATATAAGGTTTGGTTTTAGTGGATTTGGAAGGACAAGGCTTACGTTCATTCATTTTGTTTCCTGCCAGGTGATTCATTTTCATATTTTCACCCACTAAAAAGTTACCGACTCTTTACCATTAACTTTGTAATGGGCAGAATATCACATACATACCGCACTCTGGCTACCGCTAAGAAATTTCATTTAACCAAGAGAAATTCCTGGACCCGTATTTTCGTTGGCTAAGGAAACTCCCAAACACCTCTTCCTTAGCAATATATTCTTGGCTATAACTTGTTAATATCCATTTGTATGTTATTTATGCGGAGTACTGCAATATTATAAGGATATATATAAGACAAAGGAGAACAGTATGGCGTAATAAACAAAATAATTCGCTTAGGAAAGTATGTAAGGTAGCTTCCTCGATCGACAAGAATACGAGTCCTGGTCTTCAGAGGATAAAGTTAAGTTATGGAACTCGACTTAAGGCACGACCACTGCACCAGACCACAACAACCCCCCCCCCCCAAACATCTTCCAACCACACTTCTCCCTCCACAGCCACGCTTCTCTCCACAACCATACGTCTCAACCCAAACAACCCAACTCCAGACACACTTTAGTCCCCAGTAAGCCGCCACGATTCCTTTCCCGTATTCCATTTATCCAGCGCAATTAGTCTTCTGTTATAGCCAAGCCTAATCCTTCCCCCATTCCTCCTAATCATCTCAACCCAATTAGCCCCTCCTGAAATAGCGCTGTCCCCCATCTCACTGCCTCCAGTATAAAGTCCCACCAAAGTATTGATTCTTCTCTGTCCCCCATTCTCCTCTTTACCCTATCCATTCCTCTCCCCTGGCCTTTTTCTACTTCTACTTTCATCCTCAGTCTGCTTCATGTTCTCACCCCTTTCTGCTCCTTATCCACCTCCCTCTTCTCCACTCTATCACGGCCTATCTGCCCTCCATACATTCCCTTGCTTTCCAGTTACCTCCTCTGTTCTATATATTCGCCATCTCTACATTTCTTACATCTGTTCCACTTTCCATCTTTCTCCACGCTCCCTCTCTGCCTTTTCCACTCCCCGTCTTTACTCTCTTCACTCATTTCACATCCCCTACCATCCCCCTCTTTCTCCATCCCCTCTACACTATCAGTCCTTTGTCCCTATCCATCCCTCCACCTTCCCTTTTTCATCCAACCCTCCACGTCCCCTCTCCATCCCGTCACACCCACTCTTCTTCCACCCACACCTCCACTACACTCCATCCCTCCACTACCCTTCCCAACTCCCTTTCTCCCCTCTCAACACCACAAATTGGCTAGTGTTTCCCGAATAACAGGCCACTCGCCACGCGCACCCCCAGGGAACACTTCTGAGGGGAAACAATGGTGGGCCCCTGTGACTTATTGTGTAGGGGGTGACCTCTCCTGTGACGGGGTGGAGAAAGAGAGAGAGAGAGAGGGGGGGTAATTCCATCTCTCTCTCTCTCTCTCTCTCTCTCTTTGTCCTTCCTGGAAAATACAAATCTTAGTTTTGACAGGGAGTTGATTTTATGTTTGCATGCGAATTTCTGTCATGGTTCTTTGTTGGCCTTATGACTGGACGTAAATAGAGAGAGAGAGAGAGAGAATGAAGTAAGGAATAAGTCAGAATGGGGGTGAGAAGAAGGAAGAGGTAAGAATGGGGGTGAGAAGGAGGAAGAGGTAAGGATGAGGTGAGAGGGAGGAATAGGTCAGAATGGGGGTGAGAAGGAAGAATAGGTCAGAATGGGGGTGAGAAGGAGGAATAGGTCAGAATGGGGGTGAGATGGAGGAATAGGTCAGAATGGGGGTGAGATGGAGGAATAGGTCAGAATGGGGGTGAGAAAGAGGAATAGGTCAGAATGGGGGTGAGAAGGAGGAATAGGTCAGAATGGGGGTGAGAAGGAGGAAGAGGTAAGAATGAGGTGAGAGGGAGAATGAGGTTAAGAGTGAGGATGAGGCAAGGATGAGGCAGGGGTGAAGTAGGGAGGAGATATAGGAACGAGACCGAAACCGAGGTGTAGGGACGAACTGAGAACGAATTGAGAAAGTGAGTAAGGTGAGAACAAGGGTAGTGGCACTAGTAAGCAGTAGTAGTGACAACCACAGGCTCTTGTCAACATGAACCCGGTGGACTGCAGGCTGAGACTGCCCTCCTCTTGCAGTCCTCGATCCTCCTTGCAACATCCTGCTTTCAAGGGGCTAGGGAGGGAGTTAGGGACGTTTTTATAACTACTGTAGGCAGCGGAGTCGACCGCTTATACCGGTGCCACAAGAATGAGAACGAAATGAAGACGAGACGAGAAGGAAATGGAAATAAGAGATGTGGGAAGAGAGACGACGAGGACGAAGCGAAAGTGAAACGAGAACTGAATGACAAGAAAATGAAGCCCACACGAGTGAGATCCAGCGAGGTAAAATAAGAAGCGAATGGGAGGAAACGAGGACGAGGCTGGTCCTCACGACATGACCCGGATTTACCTTGCCGCAAATTTGAACGTCAAGGGGGAGCCATTTTCTCTGGTATACTACTCCCCCCCTTCTCTCTCTCTCTCTCTCTCTCTCTCTCTCTCTCTCTCTCTCTCTCTCTCTTTACAGTATATGTTGTGTGTGTGTGTGTGTGTGTGTACGTAGCTAGCTAGCTGTATCTCTCCAACTAAAAATATATACATTCCTTTTGACTAAGAAAAAAAAAAAACACTTACAATCGATGCAAGAAACTACATTAACAACATACTGATGAAGATAATGGCAATAAAAGTGGAGGAGGGGGATACATATATATATATATATATATATATATATATATATATATATGGTATATAGTGTATACATATACATATACTCGTATGTATACACACTTGACATGTTGCAGGAGGAGAAAGACAAGATCACACCCTCTATTCATCACTAGGCGGGGAGGAGGACCTCATCTTGGCCTCAGCTCTCAGGATAAAACATTTACCCAACCCTCTGGAACTTTAGGCCCCTGGATTGGAGTTACGATGGCTCCAGCACATTGCCCTCTCTTTCCTCCCTTCCTTCCTTCTTTCCTGATTTTTTTCTTATGCCGTTTTCCCATTTTTGTTTTCCCTCTTTCGTCCCTCCATACATACATTCTTATTTCCCCCTTACTTCAAGTTCGTTCCACCTTCTCTCATTCTTTTCTCCCCTCTCATCCCATTGTTCCTGTTCACCTTCTTTCCTCTTTTGTATCCCTCTGTCTATCCATGTTCACCCTCTCCTTCCGTCACCCCTTTTCCTCCTCCTTCTCCAGTCCTAATTCTTCGCTCCCATCTCTCCCTACCTCCACCTTATTCTCTCCCTCCTTCCCACCTACCTCTCTCTTTTCATTATTCTCCCTTCTTTCCATTGCTTCCCGTCACTTTACACACTTCTTCGCGTTCCTAATTCTCCTTTTTCTTCCTCTGTCCTGCCATTCTTTCCAGTGCTCCCCCATCTTTCCATTTTTCCCCTTCTTCTCCTTCCCCTTCTTCTCTTTTCTCTTTGCTTCTCTTCCCCTCTTCGCTTAGTCTTCTTCATCTCCAAGCCCTCTGTTTCCCCTCTTCCCCTCTCTTCTACCACCTCTTCCCCTCTCCTCCTACTCTTCTTCTTCCCCTCCAAGCCCCCCATTTCCGTCCTAAACGCTTCCTCAACCCTGGAACCAAATCACAAGTCTGGTTCTGGCGTCTCCCTTAACTGGATGAAAGCGGGAATCCTGGAAATGTGGGTAGTGGCTTTCGTGAATGGAAGAGAGAGAGAGAGAGAGTTGTGAACATTTTAATCCCCATAAGACCTTTAGAACGTAACAAACACTGCAGTCTTCCAAAAAGGGCTTAAAAATCGCGAGGTTCCAGCGCCCTAGTACCAGACAAGCAAAGCCCACACTCTGGCCCGCCGAACAAGACCAGATGGCTGTGGTAAGACTCTTGGTGGACGCACGGGACTAGAGACTCTTAGTAAAGCAAGGACTGGACGGCTTCCCCAGTTGTTTCGTCTGTTCTTTGCGGGTCATTTTACGTGTTCTTATTTCCTTCAGGCCGGCGACGTATTATACTGATTAATTCCTGCATCCTGTGTACTCTAATGCCACATTCCCTATACACACCTAAACACAATCTCCCTATCGTTTTATCCTACCCGTCTGTCAAGCTAATTGTTCATACGTTGTTAGTACGAGATCTGCATTGTTTCTGAAGCATAATTTTCTAGTAGTGCAGTGACAGAAACAGACAATACTGTGGCTCAACTTTCTTTCCATCGATCTTCTTCGTGACTAGCAACGTCCTTTAGCGTATATTTATTGATACATCTCAGTATTCAAAACAGAGATGGCAGACTTGCGCCGAGTTAAAGCGAACAGGGTATAGCATGCTAGGTATTGCATGACGCTGCACCTCGTGAGGGGTGTTGATGAAAAGGCCTCCAAAAGAAAGAAAAATTAATAAAAAAAAAAATACACACTGAAAATAAACTAATGCATAAAAAAGACACAGACTCCATTATCGCCATCCTCCTGCAAAACATAACAACTTCCTCTTCCTCCTTTATCGTCTATCTATCTATCTATCTATCTATCTATCCATATACCTAGGCTGCTTCCCCCAAGGAAAGGGAGGTAGCCGAGACAGGACGACTCACTCTCCATTTACTCATCCATTCAAACACATTCATTCGCATCTTAGCCCCAAAGGGGAGAACGGACAGATCCTCACCGCATCACACCGCACAAGGGTCAACTGCGCCATGCAATCAGTGACATCCACAGCAGGGCCCGACAGCAGAACTGGTTTACCCCTGCCACATCATAACAGACCCATCCCCTTACCCGTCCTGAAAAAAAAAATAAAGAAGAAAAAATAAATCCTCCCCCTCACACATAAGACAGTCCCAAAACTACTAACTCAAGTTTGCCCGTTACCAAACTTTGACTGGAAGGGAGGGAGAGAAAAAACAGCAGGGGTTGAGAGTTTTGTCTGCGTGTGTGTGTGTGTGTGTGTGTGTGTGTGTGTGTGTGTGTGTGTGTGTGTGTGTGTGTGTGTGTGTGTGCAGACGTCCACAGTTAGTCATTAACAACACGCAGAACTGCCACTTGTAGTCTGTACCGTCATGAGAGAGAGAGAGAGAGATCTTTTAGGAATTACTATAATTTCGTTTCAAGCCACACTTTATTATTATTATTATTATTATTATTATTATTATTTTTTTGTCGAAGGATTCCGGGTACTGTTAAACTGCGTCATTCAAGCCCTGTTATGTGTCGAGTTAGCATTGGGTGTGTGGGTAAAGTCAACATGTTAGCGCTGTGAGTCAACGGTTTGAGAGAGAGAGAGAGCGTATAACTGTGTAAGTGAAATCTGGTTGGAGTGTTCCGTAGGTCAGGCAAGGAGAGAGGGGGAAGGGAGGGAGGGAGGCAGAAGGGAACAGACGTAACAGGTAGCGCAAGTCAGGTGGGCGAGAGAGAGAGAGAGAGAGAGAGAGAGAGAGAGTAAGAAAGTGAGCGAGTCCTGCGTGGGCTGGAGTAGAGTAGGTCCCATGGGCTATGTGTTCCAGGAAGCGAGGTAATGGCCCTGACGCAGACCATAACTCCACCACTACACGCCTTAGGGACCTACACCACACCTAGAGTACACACACACACACACACACACACACACACACACGACGAGGATATGAAAAGGTATGTGAGAGGCACGGGAGCAAAATGGAGAAGAGATTATAGGGGAGAAAAGGAGAAGGGAAGAAAAAGAGAAAAGAGAAGTGGAAAGGGAATGTAAGAGAAAATAGAGGATGTGCCATAAATACCACAACAATCCACACACACAGTGAAAGGGCCGAGAGAGAGAAAGCCTGGAATGTGGGTAGGAAGGTCGTATGGTAGCAAGAGGGAGATACAGCAAAATTTATGTTGATGGACACAAAGTTGACTGGAAATTTATAAAAGTGAAAGTTGGGTGACCTTAGTAGTAAGAGTGCCAGAAGGAAGGTGTTAGAATATTAGGAACGGAGGCTGTTTGAGAGGAAAAGTTAAGTAGAAATGAAAAAGAAAATGAAAAGAAGAATTGTAAGATATGGGAAGGAAGAAGAAGAGATGTGTAAGTTAGATGAGACCGAAAGAAGAGTGTGAGAGGGAAGGAGTAAAGGTCAGGTACCAATGGATGTGAAAATGAAGAACTGAAAGGTACACAGAGAGAGAGAGAGTGAGAGAGTAGAATAGAATATGAGTGAGACAGGAGTGGAATAGTGGGAGGAGGAACACAGTGTAGGAATAAAGGTCAGATAAAAATAGACGATAAAATGACAGAGTGGATGATACTACAGGGATTAAAAGAGGAAGGGCAGTATAAATGTGGAGGAGGAGGAGGACTGAAGTTGAAAATACGGAACTGAAGATTATGTTACATGATTGGGAGGAAAATGAAAGATCTGTAATATGAAATAAGGAAAAAAGTTATGAAAATGTGGAAGAAATGAACCGTTGTCTTGTGAGTCCGAAGGGCTCCTTAGCACCCCTCACGTAGCGATTTATTTTTAGATTATAGTTGGGGTTACAAAAGGAAACGAATGATGTTTGGGCAGATGGGTGGGTTGAGGAAAAATGATCACAAAATGACTGACCGCTTTTTAATATCGACGTAATATTCATATATGGCCAACAGGAGGCTATTAATGTCATGTGCAGAAATTAACCGATATAAGTGATAAGGTGTAGGCGAGAGTGAAAGGAGGTTAGAGCCGAGTTAATGATAGGAGTGTGGATATGAGTGTGAAAGGAGGTGGACATGTATAATAGCAGGTGAGAGTGAAAGGAAGCGACGAAGTAAGAGTGAAAGGGAGTAGAGAAGTGAGAGTGAAAGGGGGATGGGCTGGTGAAAGAGGTGAAAGGAAGTATAGACTGCGGATGAATGGTGGCAGGTAAAAATGAGGGAGAAAATTTAGAGTGAAGAGAGTTAGGGACGTGAGGTAGAAAAAGTAGCGAAAGGAGGTAGGAAAGTGAGAGTGAGATGAGGCAGGAAAGTCAGACTGAAAGGATGAGGTATGAAAGTGAGAGTGGATGGGGGTAGGGAAATGAGGTAAGAAACAGAGTGTAAAGAAGCAGAGAAATGAAGTAGGAAAATGAGAGTTAACGGAGGTAGGGAGATGAGGTTGGAAAATAAGAGTCAACAAAGGGGAAAGGAACATGAGGTAGAGAAATCTGAAAGGGAAATGAGAGTGATTTGGGAGAGGGTGGACAGGTGGAAATGGAAGGAAGTGGAAGGGATGAACAGGTAAGAGTGAAAGTGAGTGAAGTTCTGACCCCGACCATCAATCAAGTATTTATGTCGGCAGGTCATCCAGTGCTCCACGTCAGCCATTCATCACCTTCCCTTGGGTATGTTCCAGCCTGAATATTTTTCTTTGTCCATGGCGCGCTGCAATATAACCTTCAGCGAATCATCCACGCCCTCATATCTGACTTTTTATTTAAGGGGTACATGTGCTTGAGTTCACTGGGGTTGCAGCTGCCAATACCACCTATACGGCGCTCTCAGAATTTGATATTGTTCCTTTACCTTAAGTTGGCTGAGGGTTTCGTCCCCTTGAAGCTTTTTCCCCTTATCTCCACGAAAATAAAAAATAAAAAACGCATTACTACGGCTCTGCATCGTTTCCATGGTACTTCTTATGTACTAGCGCCATAAATTAGTGTTAGTCTCTTGTTGCAGCAGTCAGGATGGAGCTATGGCAATTTTAGAACAAGCTGAAATGTGCAGATTGTAATGAAATCTGCGGTCATTAAAAAAAAAAAACTTTCGATTTAAAATTGTACGGAAAATTGCTTTGTATATACTTTCATTTTCACTCATAGCACTGCTAAACGTTTCACAATGAAACTAGAGAACACTGAATCGTAAAATGTGACCAAGCAGAAAAGTCTTCGTCAATAATTCACTGCGATGGAGACTTTGTTTATCGTACACGTAAAATTAGTATAGATTTTTTTTTATTAATGCTATCCCCGCATCAATCAGCCCAGCACAGCGTTACACACGAAAACTAAACCATCTTGTTCTTAACTGTGCTATATTTATTTAGCCTGTCGTGTCTTATCGTGTCTCATTCCAAACGATCCTGTCTTAACGCATTTTATCGTAGCCTAACCCTATTCAACAAGTAGGTGGTAGTCAGGGAGTTAGAAGAATTGGCTGCTGATCATATTAGATCATATTTTGAGGACTGAAATTTCGAAAACAATTTCTTTTATTGGTACTCCCTAACACACACTGACATGAGCATAAAATACCCCTGCAATTACCATAGCATTTTATGTGAATCGGATAGCCTTGGCATATCTCACTGCAGTCAGTTATTAGTGCCCAAAAGGTGGCGTGTGCAGGTGTGTGTAGCCATCTGTTGACCCTTGGGAGGACTGCTGGGCCTCAGGGAACGGGCAGCCTTGCATATGTTCCGAGTCATATAAAAAAAGTAATTCATTCAAGGATAAAAGCATCAAAAAATGCCCATCGACCTTACAACCCCATCACGGAGCAAACATGAGGAGGAGAAAGAGCTGTGAATTATATATGAAGTGGAGAGGAAGGGAAACACGAGATATACTGTATATTTTTGTGGATGTCAGCCATGAGAGAGAGAGAGAGAGGACAGTTTCCTTATTCCGTCTAACCATCATCTTCTTTTTTTTTTTTTTTCCATTCCTGATCATCTCCCATCCCACTTTCCCTCTTCTCTTCCATTCTTCCTTCATCCATTTTGTCTCATGATTTTTTCCTTCTTTCACTCCTGTTCCTTCCGTCCTTCATTCTCTCCTCCTCTTCCTTCCACTCTTTCGTCCTCTCCTCCTCCTCTTCCTTCCTCCTTTCCTCCTCCCTGGCCTCCTCTCCCTCACTTGAATAATTGATTGCTCTGTGCTGAGGTTAACAGTACTACCCCAAGGCCTTCCTCCTTCACCCCTCCTTCATTCCTTCTGTCTTTCCTCTATCTCCCTCCCTTCTTACCTCCTTTCCATTCTTGCCTTCCCCTTCCCCCATTCTTTCCTCTCCCTCTCTCACTTCCTCCCTCATTCCCTCTATTTCCTTTCTCTTTCTGCCTCTCCTTGCACCTCCTTTCCGTTCCTCCTCTCTCCTCTCCTCTCCCTCTGTCTCTCTTCATCCATCCTTTCCCTTCCCTCTCTCCCTTCCGTTTCTCTTCGCTCGCTCTACCATCCTTCTTCCCTCCTTTCTCTTCCTTTCCTCGCCTCACCCTCTCTTCTCTTCCCTCCTCCCTTCCTCCTTCCCTCCTTCAGTCATCTATGAAAAAAAAATAACTCCTGTGTATTTTTCATTTCGAGAAAGGCAAAAAATTTTATTACCATTTTTATTCGCCCGCGGTTTATTTGCCGTCAATTATTTTAGTGGCAGAGAGAGAGAGAGAGAGAGAGAGAGAGAGAGAGAACACTTGTCTGACCCCTCCCCTTCTTGAGAATAAGCCCCGCACATCCCTTCTTACCAAAACTGCCCTCGATCCCATTTACATAATAATCAAATCCTGTCTCCTTCTCCCCCCTCCTCAGTTCTCCTCTACTTTGTCATTCCTAAATCCTCTTATTGTTCTTCTTGTTATTCTTTTTTTTTCTCCTCGTCTGTCGCCAAAATACATATATATTTGTTTTGTTTTGGATTTGTATTATCGGCTGCGTACCCCTGAATTAAAGAGCCGCGTATTGTGTTTACGATATTTTGTTTATACATGATCTTCACTTATACAGCTATCAAAAATTTCACGGTCCGATAAAAGTGAATGTTTATATTAATATTAATATAGTATTAATATAAATATTAATGTTTATATAAATTGATATTAATATATATTATAATATGAGATGAAGGATAAAGATCGGGAGAGAAAAGCAAGGAGAAAGATAAAAGGAATGAAATGAGGGGAGAGGGAATGAAGAGAGTAAGGTGCAAGAAAGAAGCAAGGAAGAGGAGAGAAAAATACAAAAGCAGAAATAGAGGACGAGAGTGGAAGGGGAAACGGAAATGATGAAAGAAGAAACCTCAGAGGAACAGGAAGAAAAACCAGAACACAGATTTCCTTCTCGATCCATACCTTCTTTTACACGGGGAAAAAAATAAGTCGAGTGGAGAAATAGAGGAGGAGGAGGAAGTGAAAGGAGAAAGGGAAGAAGAAAGTTATGAAGGAAGAAATTTTAAAATGGAGGAAATCAGAGGCAACAAATATTCCCTACTCGATTCTTTCCATCCCCTACATACACACAGAAAAAGAAAATGAGGAAGTGACAAGGAAGATGCAAGAAGGGGAAAGGGGGAGACGAAATGACGGAGGAGAAAGGGAATAGAAAAGGCTAAAGAAAGGAATGAAATCAGATAAGAGGCCTCCCCTTCTCGATCCTTTCCTTCCCGTACCCATTACGTATTCCGATTCCCCTATTCAGATGCTCCCTTTTCTCCCACCTCCATTTTCCCCCTCCATTCTCCTTCCCCTTCCCTCCATTTCCTCGTCTCTATTTCCTTTATTTGCTTTTATTTATTACCCTTTGACCCTTCCGAACAGATTACGTTCTTTCCTATTTTCATGACGTATTGAGATGATTTTATTCAGCTTACGAGAGATTTATTTATTTATTTATTTTATTTTTTTATAGTGAAGGGGTCGGTGAAAGTTACTGTGCATGTAATCCCTCCATTTCGAAAGATCTCCTATGAGTTAAAGACAAAAATCGTCTGAACATAGGAATATTAAAAAAAAAATGTTAGTTACCGAATTGGAATGGTTTATTATTTTAATCTGATGGCGCCCTTTTCAATTTTATTTTTCCTATTACAGACGATTTTATTCATCGTAGGAGAGACTTTTGGAACTGGAGGGGTTAGATATAGCCTTGATTAACACCTTCGCTGTTAGGACGCTCTCTCAAGTTGCATAATATCGTCAGGAAAGAGGAAGAGCTATCATCATCATCATCATCATTATTCTCCCCCTCCCCCTCCTCCTCCTCATCATCATCATCATCATCATCATCATCATCATCATCATCATCATCTTTCTCCCCCTTCACCCTCTTCCTCGAAAGGTCACCCCAACTACCCACCCCAAGCTTAAGCTAATTCTGTCTCTAATTCAGGCTTTATATTTCACTGACTTTCACACTCTCTCATTATCTTCCCCCCCCCCTCTCTCTCTCTCTCTCTCTCTCTCTGTAAATTAAGAGGGAGTATGTTTTTTTTTTTTTTCGTGCAAAGAGAGATAATGATGAGCAAACTAAGGGAGGAGGAAGCATTTTTCTCAGCTGTGTGTGTGTGTGTGTGTGTGTGTGAGAGAGAGAGAGAGAGAGAGAGAGACGGGGGGAGGGAAAAAAATACGGATAAATGGCCACAAGAGAACGAGGGGGAGATAAGAGATAGGAAAGATAAAAGGGGGACGTAATGGGGAGAGAGAGAGAGAGAGAGAGAGAGAGAGAGAGGATGACTCACTCATGTCCTTGGCTGTGTCAGGGCCAGGGTCATCTCAAGGTCTCTCTCTCTCTCTCTCTCTCTCTCTCTCTCTCTCTCTCTCTCTCTCTCTCTCTCACCCACCCTTCTCCTCCTTCCTCGTCTTCCTTTTCCTTTTCCTCCTCCTCCTCCTTCCTCGTCTTCCTTTTCCTTTTCCTCCTCCTCCTCCTCCTCTTTCCTGTTCTTACCGTTAATTCTTAAGCTAGTCATTCTCGTAATCTCATCTTTAACAGACAGCCTCGAAGCACTAATGAAACTGTTGCTCTTTGCCTTCCTTTGTACTCTCTTTGTAATTTTTTTTTTTTGTATTCCCTGCCTTCTTCCTGCTTCTTTCCCTTTCCTCTTCATTTCCTTCCTTATTCATCTTAATTGCTTCTTTCCATCTTTTCGTACTTGTCTCTTTCCTTCCTTTCCTTCTTCCTTCTTTTCTTCCTTCCTTCCTTCCTTCACCCGTCCTTCCTACCTTCCTTCCTTCCTTCCTTCATTCATTCATTCGTCTTCTCGTCTTCATTCCATTCACAGTCTTTCCCCTCCACCGCCCTCCTCCAGTTTTTTCCTCCTCACTCTCTTCCAAGCACTTGTCTCTCCTCCTCCTCCTCCTCTTCCTCCTCCTCCTCCTCCTGTGCTTCTTTTTCTTTTGTTGTAGAATGTTTTGTCAGGAAAGAAAAATACTGAGAAAGAAGAATGTGAATAGCATAATGTGTGTGTGTGTGTTTGTGTGTGTGTGTGTGTGTGTGTGTGTGTGTGTGTGTGTGTGTGTGTGTGTGAGAGAGAGAGAGAGAGAGAGAGATGCAACAAAACAGTGAGAGTTAATGGAGAAGAAAGAGGGAGAGAGAGACGGAGGGAAAAAGAGAGGGAGATATGTAGTGAGGCTAAGAATTAATGGAGGAAAAACAGAGAAAGGGAGAGAGGGGAAAGAGAGGGCAGAGGGAAGAGGGAGAGAGAAAGGAAAAGGGGCAATGGGAAAGAAAACGCATTATTGGAAGAGAGCAAGAGCAACTGGAGAGAGAGAGAGAGAGAGGTAGCACGTGTTATGGAGGGGAATGCCATTCAGGTGGACCTAAACGACTAGACTTGGCAATATATACTGCTTGCCCTAGCCCTGCATTGCCTCTCTCTCTCTCTCTCTCTCTCTCT
>NC_137063.1:51002947-51090447 GCF_032717465.1 Coenobita brevimanus | reverse complement strand
CTCTAGCGAATAATAACGACCTAATTACCTTCTGTCTGATATCTAAGCTGAAAAGAAGTTGTATGGTAGTGACCTGAATTAAATATAGAAGTCTTTTCATTAATGGGAATAAATGATTTTGTCTCTTACCTGTTTACCAAAAGAAGCCTCAGAGTCAGAGAAAACTGCCTGGCTATACTATTTAAAGTACAATGTCAAAGCTCTCTCAAAGTACAGAAGTTTGGAGAGAGAGAGAGAGAGAGAGAGAGAGAGGGGGGGGCTTATCAAGGGAATTCCTCAGGTGATTGCCAATTTAGACACGATACAGCACCCCACACTAATGTAATTACGGGAAATAGACTCTCATCTTACACAGTTATTGTTTTTATTTAATTACAGTGAGTGGTAGGTGAGGGTGCGCACCATCCACTCACACAGTGTAATACTAACTTCATGTGACCACTTTGAAACTCTAAATTGTTTCTTAAATTCTTGGAAGCCATTTATTACGTTGGGTGGTAACCATATAGCCAACAGACAGATGCCTGGTGGTAATATTCGATATATCTTCGTGTGATCGAACTGAAGGACTTCTACTGTTGAAACATCTAGAACGGAAGGGAGCACCAGGAAAGGAGCGTAATGTCTCTGTAGTCTGTGTATCTGTGCTCTCTCTCTCTCTCTCTCTCTCTCTCTCTCTCTCTCTCTCTCTCTCTCTCTCTCTCTCTCTCTCTCTCGGGAATTGAGATATTAGCGTCTTAGTGAATCGATATGAGGCAATCGTAGTGTCCTCAGAGCAGGGTAAGATTGGGGGTGAAGATAATCCCGTGAGAGAGAGAGAGAGAGAGGAAGAGAGAGAGAGAGAGAGAGAGAGAGATTTAAAGGAAAAATAATGACCAAAAAAGGAAAAGGGAAAGACGGAAAGCAGAAAGAAAATGATGAGAAAGAAAGCTAATTGGAAGACGAGAGGGCGAGGTAAGAGAAAGATGAAAGGAAAATATGAAAGTTGGTTGGAAAGGAGCGAGAAGATGAAAGGAACTGAGAAATAGAAGAGAAGGAGACATCATTAAAGAGGATAAGAAGATCTAGAAGAAGGAAGGAGAGGTGAACGGAAAGAAGAGGACGAAGGAAAGGAACAGGAGGAGGAGGAGGAGTAAAGAAAAAGAAGGAGGAGGATGTAGGACAAGGACGAGGAGGAGGGAGAGTTGGAGAGAGAGGAGTATATACATCATCATTCATCTCTGTCATCTCACTAACATACGTTTTCTTCAACTTTTTGCAATACCGAGTCTCTCCTTTTCCCTCAGTCTTCATATCTTCCATCCATTTTATTTTCCATTCCATCGACTATCTTTTGTTTTCGTTTCATCCCTCTAGCCTTCCCTCTGTCATCCTTTTCCCCCCCATCATTTTAGTATGCCATCCATCCTTTCATTCGTCTTTTTTTTCCATCCCTCCTTACATTGACTTCACTCCTCCATCCTCACATCTTTCCTTCAGTTTACTTTATACCTCCATCCAACCATCCTTCTTCCGTCCACTTGTCTGTCTTTCCATGTGCTCAGTCTCTCCTTCCAACCTTCCCTTCATCCTTCCTTCACTCCCCTCTTCCTCTCCTTCCTTCCCTCCATCCATCCATCCTTCCTGTCATTATCTTTCTTCATGCTTCCTTCCATTCACTTAATCCCTCCATTCAGCCCTAAGTTATCTTTATCCCCCCCCACCTTCACTTCATTCTTCTATCCATCTTCTTTTGTCCCTTCCATTCATTCGTTTTATCCTTCTTTTTCTCCACTGTTCATCCTTCCTTTCCCTTCTTCCTTCCCTCCCTCCATCCATCCTGTCCTCCCCTCTGGTCAGGGTCCAAGTGCAAGTCAAACATTGGAGTTGGAGGGATTAGTGAACTGGTCGAGTCAACACCTCCCCCAGTAAAACCCACCTTACCTACCCTCCATCCATCCATCCATCCATCCTTCCTTCCTTCCTTCCTCCCTCCCTCCATCCCTCCCTCCCTCCCTCCCTCCCTCCCTCCCTCCCTCCCTCCCTCCCTCCCTTCCTTCCTTCCTTCCTTCCTTCCTTCCTTCCTTTTATTTCATCCCTCCTTCCATTCAGTTAATCCCTTTATTCAACCTTTTGTTCTCTTTACCTCTGTCTGTTCATCCATTCATCCAGCCTTTCATTCATTTTGTCCCTCCATCCTTGTTTCCATTCATTTATTCCTTCCATTCAGCCTGTTCTCTTTAACCCTCTCTATCCATCCTTCTTTCCATCCATTCTATATCTCCATCCTTCCATTCACTTTATTCCTCTTTTTCTTTCTCCGCCCATCCTTCCTTCTGTGCATTTTATTCCTTCATCCTTATATCCATTCACTTTATCCATCCTTCCCTCCCTCCATCCTTCCTTCCATTCACTGCATTCTTCCCTCCTTCCTCCTTTCCCTTCCTTCGTGCTTGGTCCAAGTCAACACACACCCTCAATCACACCCACCCTTCCCAGCCACCATTCCTTGCCCTCCCTCGCTGCCCCTTGAGAGACAGTTAATCTATCTGTCTGTCAATCCATGGCCAGACGCCATAGCCTGTAAGGAGTGGTTACAAACAAATCACCTCCACGTTGCCCTGTCCTCCCCCATTTGGCTGCCCATCCTCCAACTCACACCCCCATCTCTCGTATATCTCTCCATCCCTCCATCTCATCGAGGGTCTCCCCCTCCATCTTACTAACATACACTCTCCTTGTCAGTCATTCTCAATCTTCTCCACATGGCTAAACCATCTCAGAGTATTTCTCTTAACGCTTTCAATCACATCTACATCAACAGCACAACCCTTCAGTGTATCCTCATTTATTAGATTGTCTCTCTGAGTAACTCCACATGCTCTTCTTAGATAATTCATTCCACTGCTGTCACTCTTGACTTAAGTTCTTTCAAATCATGTACAAGCGGTGAGGTTCAACTGGCTTCCTTGTGGGGGTCTTGCTCGGCCTCTCAACGGCAGTATTATCAAGATTTAAGATTTGATAATGTTGATTCATGGTTCATAATCTTGATATTTGACGGTCTTGCTTTCCTTTGGTTAAACATTGAGCCGGGACTTCATTACGATACTACGAAACATTTTGATGGTGTCTAGGAGAAGGAGGAGGAGTTACTAGAGGTAGTAGGAACAGTAGTGTAGTAGTTCATTCCCAGCCTCATCTAAACGTGAACCCGGTGAACTGCAGGCTAAATTCACCCCGCTTTTGCAGCCCACCATCCGCTTGTCGGGGAATAGGGATGGAGTGAGTGGTGTTTGTATAACCGAGCAGGTACACCGCCCGGCTATATCGGTGCCACCACATGAAGGCGTTCCGGCATCTCCCCTAAAAGGCAGAAGAGCATCTTGAAAGGGTGCCGGTCACTGTCCTAGCCTTGCCTTTTAAGACGTATGGTTATCTTGGCGGAAGCTGGTGATGAGGCAAGTTACGTGCAGGCAGGAAGGGAGTGAAGATATGCGCTGTTTTGAAAAGAGCTGAAGATTTCCGGAAAATGCGATAAAAAGAAGGAAGGAGGAAGAAGTAAAGGAGGCTAAGTAAAGGGACTTAGAAAAAGGAAGAAGGAGGTAAAGACACAGAAATACAAGTAAAGAGTAAAGGGGAGTGCAGAGAAGGAAGATACATATTATTAAGAAACGCATCAACATTCCGGAAAATAGAATAAAAAGAAGGAAAGTAAGCAAAGAGTAAACAGAATGAGTAAAGAGAGGTGAAGAGTAAATGTGATAAAGAGAAGCACAGAGTAGAGGAGAGTAGAAAGATGAAGCAAGGATATTTATTGTTTTAAGAACGATCCAAACTTCCAGCAAGTGGGATTAAGAAGGAATTTAAAAAGTAAAGTAAACAGTTGAAGTAAAGAGAAGGATTAAAGAGAAGTAAAGAGTAAACAGAAGTAAAGAGAGGTAAAGAATAAAGGAGAGTAGAAAGAAGGAGCAAAGATACCCGCTGTTTATAAAAAGAGTTGAGGATCTTCGGAGAAAGCGATCAAAGGGAAGAAAAAGAGACGGGCAGCAAGTAAAAGTAAAGGAGAGAAATAAGGAGAAGTAAAGAGTAAATAGGGGTTAAGGAGAAGTAAAGCTACCCACTGTTTCTACAAGCGCTCCAAATTTCCTGAAAAATGCGATAGAGAGGAGGAAGGATGTTTGGCTTATGCTGTTGTTAATTCCTTCTCCAAGCAAGATTATCAAATATTAAACTCCCTTCACTCAGATTTTTTTTTAACCACTACCAGACGTGTGTGTGTGTGTGTGTGTGTGTGTGTGTGTGTGTGTGTGTGTGTGTGTGTGTGTGTGTGTGTGTGTGTGTGTGTGTACGTGTGCGCCTTAGAATCCCCTGACGATTTTATGCAGCTCAGGGTAAACTTTTTAAACTAGAAAACTACAACCGACTTCAACAAACCTCTTTAAAACGGTAGGCAGACTAAAATCGAGTCGTAGTAGCAAGATTAACCTAAGAAAAAAAAAAATACTGGGATTCAAGGGATTAACAAGTTCAATTTGAGGTCATGTTTTAATTGTACTCCGTCAGTCGCCAGAGTAATATATTTTTGGAGAGACGTGTCGTGCAAGCAAAATGAATAAATAAATATAACGTAAAGCACACAAGTAAAGTGAATGGCTGGTGGGGGGCTGGACAGGGTGGGTCGAGCCGCTTTAAAGTATCGATTGTGGAGCCGGTGGATGAGTGGGTTCAGCGCCGACACCCACCCCACCCACCCCATTCACAGCCCACTCCTTGGTTAGTTCTAGCCTGGTTCTACACTACTCCTTGCCCATTCATAGTCCACTCATAGCCTACTCCTTGATTAGTCTTAGCCCACTATTAGCCCACTCCTTGTCCACTCCGAATCCATTCCCAGCCCACCCATATCCCACTCTGTGGTCATTCCTAGCCTCGTCCTACGTTACTATAGCCCACTAGATCTAGCCCAATCCTAGTCCACTCACAGTCCATGCTATTACCTACCTTTTCTAACTCCCCCCCCCCTTTTTTTTTTTTGACAATTCTTAGTCCTTACCTCTATGACTATTTATATCTCACTCTTAGGCCACTCTGACAATTTCTAGCCCACTCATGAACTATTCCTAGCCCACTGTCAGACTTCTTAGCCTACTCAGACATTTTTTGCCCAGCCTTTGGCCCTTTATAGCCCACTTTCTGACCTCCCGCAGCCCACTCCAGCCCACCCCTCAGCCCACCCTCACAGACCCGGCTCACTCATTCCCCTCTCAATCCCTCTCCACTCCCACACAAATCCAATCAGGCCCTCCAATCAACGGGACCAACACAAACACAATCACCAAAACCATTGCTCTCATCACCACCGTCTTCCATTTACCACAATCACCACAATCTTCCACAATTTTCCACTCACCACAGTCATCAGCTTAACACAACCACAACAATCTTCCACCTACCACAGTCACCACACTCTTCCGCTTACCACAGTCACCACAATCATCCACTTACCACAGTCATCACCTTAACACAATCACCACAATCATACCACAGCCACCACAATCGCCACCTTACCATGCAGCTACAATCTCCGCAATCCTTCCTTTACCACAATAACCACAGTCATTACAATGCCAGAGTCACCACAGTCTATTATTCTCATCACCACAGTCTTGCACTTACCACATCCGCAAGGACTGCCACTGTTATAACAGCAACAAATACAGTCACTACAATAATCCCCATCACTACAGCTTACTATCGCAATCACCATCATCCACATAGTTACTACGTCATCACAACTACCGTCATCACTACCACAGTTGCTCATGTTAATTCAGCAGTCATCATCACCACATGACTTACTCATCACACATCATCAACACAACTATCACCACCACCCCACCACAGTTACCACCATCACCACAACCACCAAAACCAGCTCCACCACCATAGCCAACACCACCACCACCACCACACTCAGATTTCAAATGAACTTATCTTCATCCTCTTAGCCTGTGTGTTGACACCCTGTATCATGCTGGCCTGCCTACCTCACTCTGCCTGCCTCCCTCACCCTGCCTACCTCACCCTGACTAACTCCTTTTCATCCTCCCTTCCTCACCTTGCCAGCCTCACTGCCTGCCTAACCTTAGCTGCCTCATCCTGCCTGCTTAATCCGCGTTGTCTTACGCAGTCTGCCTCACCCTGCCTGCCTCATCCTGCCTGCCTTACCATGTTCACTTTGCCTCAGATATTCCCTTCTTCATCATCGTATCTCACACCGACCCATTCACCCTGCCTCATTCTGCCTCACCCTGCCTCACCACCGCTCCTCACCTGGCTCCTCGACTCTCTTTATGGCCTGTTCGACCTGTCCTTTGACCTGCCTCTCCTGAGTTATGACCTCATCTTCCTCTCTTCTTATCCCTAGTATTTCCTCCCCCCCCTCCCTCTCTCTCTCTCTCTCTGTTCTTAACCTTTCCTATTTTCCTCTTTCCTTCTGCCTCAATTTTTTTTTAAATCTCTCTCCCTCTCCTCCTATCCTCCTCCTCCCTCTCACTCTCGTTCTTCTCCTCCCTCCCTCCCCTCACAACTCCCTGGCTTACGTCCATGTTGTTCCCCCTTCGTATTTTATCGCTGTTATCCTTTTCCCTCCACCCATTTTCTTTTCTTTCTCTTACCCATATCCATTACTCTCTCCTTCACTTTTTTCCTTACGTCGCTTACACTTTCTCTCTTTTTCATTTTTTTCTTTTAACATTTCCTTTTCTGTCTCTCATACGCCTGTTTCTTCCTACACGTTCTTTTCCCCTCACCCTTCCATTTCATCCGTCACCCTATCACTTTCCTCCCATTTCAAAGACGCTTCCTTTTCTTTACTACCAGCCAGCGTCCCCCGCCACACTCGTCTTCCCTTCCCTTGACCATCTCACGCCAAAGTTACCAGTCACAGTGCGGTAAGATGTGCGTCGTGCTGAAGAACTCTGACAGTTTTCTCGTTACGGTCAGCGGGAAAGTTGACAATAACACTGTTTTTATGGGACGGCAACATGACAACTTCCCGCGATTTATCTCCAACGTTCGATGTCGATGATTGGAAGTTGTTCGGAAAGTTGTTCTTTACTTCCACTGTCATTCCTCTTTGCCTGTCGCCACTCTGTCTCTTCCATCATCACCCTTTCGTTTCGCCTTGAGTCTCTTTCCTCTTCACTCACCTTTTTCACTCCCCTTCCCTTCCACCATCGTTCTCCCTCTTCTCTCAGCCATCATCCTCCCTCCCTCCCTCATTTCTACCGCTAATTCTCCTTCTCTGTGTCCTCTTCCCCGTCTCCTTTCCAACACTCTCTTCCACCTTCCTCCCCTTCCTTCCCACATCCCATCTCCCTCGCCATCACCTCTCCTTTCCTCTGTTACCCTTCCTTCCCGTTTTACTATCCTTGTCGTGGACTGTTATAACAGGTATCGTAGTTATAATCTACCTTACAGCGACAGCAAAAACAACCAAAAAGCCTCGAAAGGATCTACATAGGTCTGCCACTTTTAATTTTTTTTTATTACTGTATTGCTCGGTTTCTTTTTCCTTCCCCCCCTGTTTTTTTAATAGCTCGATGCCATTCTTTAATTTTTTTTCATCAAATCACTTCAAATCTGACACACTTATTCCTTGGACAAATACCCCCAGACATCATTTCATTTTTTATTTAGGCGTTTTAAAGGGTTTTATAAGGATAAGATCACTAATACAAACACATAATTTTGAGATCATATATTCTTGCATGTTTACTAATCATTGCATTTTTCACCACCACTCATCCCCACTTTCTCCCTCTATCGCTTCTGCCCCAGCATCATCCTTCCCCTTCCTCTCCCCCAGCATCATCCTTCCTCCTCCTCTTCCCCTTGCCCTTTACGTTCCTCCACTACCATGCTACTCTTCTTCCCCTCCACCACCCGCGTCCTCATCACCGCTCCCCCCCACACCATTACCCCAACCCCCCCACACCCCACCCGCCTCCTCCACAAAGCTTTGATGTGTCTCGATGTTATTGGTCGTGATTGGAAGTTTCGGACGTTGCACACATTCGGCAGTCTTTCATCCTTGCGATTTTTCTGGTCTGTTTCATTTCGTGGCCGACGGATTTTTCGGGGAGTTTCGTGGAATTTAAAGATTTGTGAGTTATTTCCTTTTTAGCTGGAATTTTAATATATGGGAGAGTTAGTGAGGCATTTATTTACTTAGCTTTAATCTTCTTATAGGTGATGAGTTTTTGTACTAGGAACCGTGTATTTTTTTTTGGGGGGAGGGGCATTATTATTATTATTATTATTATTATTATTATTATTATTGCTGAGCTTTTCATCAGCCAGATATATTAATTTAACGTTTCTTAGGACAATCCGTATACAGTATGCTACAAAACTAGAGGATTTGACTGTCAATACTGTCATCGTCGTATACAGTATGCTACAAAACTTTAGAGAATATTTTTATCATCAGTACTATCATCGCTGCCCTTGGTATGTGGTATTAGTGTAATTGTTGTAATTGTTGTATTTCTGAATGCTGACTTTGTTGCTTCTAATACTACCATATAACTCTGCCGGCCTCATAGAGCGTCTGTTTTTATGTTATTGTTATACCAGACACCTTTATTCAGCCTACGGGATACATTTTAAGATGAAAAGATTAGAAACAGCCTCCATTAGCACAAGGGGTGAAGATTTTTATGGTATTGTTGACGTTTGCATTGCAGTTATTGCTATTGTTTGTGTTCTGTTGCTGTTGTCGTCATTGAACTAAAGGCGATGCCCTGAGAGAGAGATGGGGGGGGGGGATCCGTAGGTCGTGTAAAGGTCAGAGGTCAAGGCCACGCTGAATAAAAGGTACCACTTCCGCCATCCCCCACAGCCCGCCGTCCTCTTGAAGGGACCTTTAAGCCGCCACCTTTGACCTTTTGCGCCCGGGGTTATGGGGTCAGCTTGGCCTAGGTCAAGGGCGGGGGGTCGTAGTGTGTTCTTGGGGCCTCTTGTTCTTTAGTTCTGTTTTCTCTTTAAGGGTTTTCAATATCTCTCATACTTTGTTCTCGGGGCATTTGTTCTTCAGTTATATATTTTTTCATTAATTGTTCTTAATGTCAGTAGTCTGTTCTCCGTGCACTTGTCCGTAGGTTCTGTTCTTTCCTTAAGGGCTTTTAGTGTCTTCTGCAGTCTCTTCCTTTAATACTTGTTCTTTAATTCCGTTCTTTCTTCAGGGCTTTTTAATCTCTCTTAGCGTGTTCGTTGGGCATTTATTCTGTAGTTGGATACATTTTTTTTTTACCTTCTGCAGATCAGTGACGTCTTTTTAATTTTATTCTTTGCTGGCCAGACAGTACGAGTATTATCTAGGATAGGAGAACACTCTATTAGTAAATGAGGTAATGCTGGCTCTGTCTAAAGCTTTCTCATCGGGTAAGGAAGCTCCCTAACACCTTTTCCTAAGCGATTTATTTTATGTATTACGCCTGACTGTCCTCTTCCGTGTCACGTAAATCCGTCCAATATCTCCATACTCTGCATAAATAAATGACGTACAAGTGGATATTAACCAGTGTTATCCAAAAAATAAATCGCTACGGAAGAGGTGCTAGGGCGCGTCCATAACCGATGCGAGAATACTTGCCCAGCAGTTCAGGGTCAAGGAATAGATCATAAAATGCGTAAACGATTATAAAATGGAAAAGACGTCCTCTTGTTGAGAGAGAGAGAGAGAGAGAGAGAGAAAGAGAGAGAGAGAGGGAGAGAGAGAGAGTACAGTATTTGTGTCGCGGCGACATCGAGGGTGCCATGAGGGTGCCTAGTGACACCGTAATTATACCTCATTAATCTCGAGGTCATTAAAAACATCTCCAACCTTGAGAGATGTTTACAGAGTGTTTGTATTATTAAGAACTGCCTATCTGTTACTGGCGTGGTATATATGCGCTGCTTCTTCATAATTAATAAGCGTCGTTAATATCTTGTCGTACCCTTGAGACGTGTGTGTGTGTGTGTGTGTGTGTGTGTGTGTGTGTGTGTGTGTGTGTGTAGTAAACCTTGCCTCCTGCAGTCATCCACTCTCACTTAAGTCCACTACTTCCACGTCCAGGCATATCTACCACCACCAGAACCATACCTTGCAGCACCATCATCTACATACAACTACCCCTTCCAGCACCAACCATCCAACCATTGTATATAACTACCATGACCCGTTTCTACTCTCAAGTCTAACCATTCCTCAGACCACTTCGTTTTATATCTACCATTGTCCATTTCCATACATATAATGCCTACCCTTATCTACCTTTATCCACTACTATACAAACGTTATCTACCATTATCTGTTGCTTTTCTGCCACTGTCATTTGGAGCCTGTTTCCAGCGTCATCATCCATATTTAAACATCCATCCATCACTGTCCAGTCAAGCGTTATTTATCCACCATTATCGATTTCCATCCAAGCGCTATCTACCTGTAACTATCCATTTCCAACCAATCCTTCCAGCAATGTCAGCTCCAAGCATTATCAATTTACCATCGTCCATTTCCCACCACTATCCATCCATCCATTCTCTGTCCTACTGTTCTCACTCATATGCTTGAAATCCTGTCATTGCTGTCACTCACTTCACCTCATTGTCATGTCATTTCCATTTCCAATACCGTTATGTGCCATCACCCATTTCCATCTCTCTATCTCCACCATCTTTCTCTGTCTCCCTCAGTTTCATCTGTTTCTGTCCACTTCCCTCTCTCTCTCCCTCCAGTTTCACTTAAATTCTCTCCATTTCCCTCCAGACATTATCTTTCCTTTTATCATTCTGCGTTTCCCTCCATTTTCATCCATTTATTTCCATTTCCCTCCAGTTTCATCCAGTTCTCTCCATTTTCCTGCATTTCCCTCCGATATTGCCATGTTTCCATTGCCCTCCAGTTTTCCCCTATTTTTCTCCAATACCCTCCAATTTCACCCGCATCTCCATTTCTCTCCAGTTTTCCCCTATTTTTCTCCATTTCCCTCCAAATTCGCCCAGTTCTCTCCATTTTCCTCCGATAATGCCTTATTTCTCTCCATTTCCCCCCAGTATTCCTGCATTTCTTTCCAGTCCCTCCTATTTCTCTCCAGTTTCCCTCCAAGCATTATCTGCCACACTGTCCTCGCTCGTGTGCCTGATCTCCCGTCATCGCTGCCACTCACCCCGCCTTTCACTGTCACTGCACCAGCCACCCTTCCTCGCCCCCCTGTCACCCGCCCTTGCAATAACTTAGGCACCTGAGTGACGTGACGGCCGCGGCAGCTCATACATGCAAATAGTTCCAGGCCGAAGTTTCTATAGTTCATTATTTTGGCTTTAATGCCTTTTATTACCATGAGTTTCCCCCCCCCCCTAACTACTTCCAAGCGATTTTATTCAGTTTGAGGGAGATCTCTCGTAAAGGAGGGGTTCGCAACAGATAGGCCAGAGCAGCTCATATATGCAAATAGTTCTGGGCGGAGATTTATACCCATCTGCCTGTAGTACGGAGGGAATTAGTAAAACAAAAAATAAATAAATAAATAAATAAACTGCTGAGCATCCATTCGGCCGCATTTAAAAAAACATTGTTTTTGTAGTTCCATATAAAGTAATTGCTTTAGAAAACTCGGTATAAGAACTTTTTTCTAATGGTATTGGGAGGCGTGTTTCAGCAAATTTCTTGTCAATCAGGCATGTATGTGTATTTGTTCCCTGTCTACAAAATAATGGCCGAGCATGAGAGGGTCAGTCTCGATACATTTGCCTTTTTAAGTTCACTCCTTCCCCCCCCTCCCTCCCCATCCAATTCTTCCTCTTTCTCTCTTTCTTTCGACTTCCTGGTGACGAATCCGATTTTCTTTTTTTTCCTGTGTGCTTTCCTCGTAGCCAAACTGCTAAGCGTGACGTATATATACTGGTAAGTTGCTAAGTATGTTTTGTTTTTTGTAAATGTGTTTTAATGAAGCATTGCAAATCAACAGGTCTGGGTTGAGTATGCAGGTATTGTGTGAATATGCATGGAAGTTCGTCTTGTGTGTATGATGAGTGTACTAGTGTGTGTGTGTGTGTGTGTGTGTGTGTGTGTGTGTGTGTGAGTGTGAGGGGAGGGACAGATAATGAAGAGGGAGCTACCGCCAGGCGTGATCGATCCATTCTTTTATAATTAATGACATCACCTGTGCTAAGTGGATCACCTGATGTTAGCCTGCCTCACCCCTGCCTCGCCTTCTTTGCCTTCCCTAACCCCTTTCTCACCTCACCCCTACCGCTCCTCACGTCTGTCTTGCCTCGCCTTTGCGTCACCTCACCTCACCCCTACTTTTTCTTATTCCTGCCTCACCCTTCCTCTACTTCACCTTACTTCTGCCTTACCTCTGCCCTGCCTCACGTCTCCGTATCCCTTGCTCCATTTCACCCTTTCTTCCCTAATTCTTCCTCCCTCTCACCCTTCTCGCCTCATTTCACTCCGTCTCGTGTCACTTTTTTTCGCTCCTCATTTCAGTTCACCCCGCCTCACCCTTACCTTACTACTCTGCACTCCTACCTCACGCCCTCTTCACTTCTCCTCAACTGTTCCTCACCCCTACTTACCTCCTCACGTATACTCATTCCTTGCCTTTCCTTTCTTTTCCTTTGTCTCACCTCCTCGCACACACCCCTTCCTCACTTCTCCTCACCTGTACCTCTCCTTCCCTACCTCACCTTTCCTCATCCCTGTTTTTCCTCTCCTCACTTTTCTTTCTGATCTTTCCTGCCTAACCTACATTATAAGCCTTCATCTGCCTTTCCATTCTGCCTCACCTACATTCACCAGTTACTACCTACCCATTCTAACTGTCACACCACCCTGCCTAGCCCCCTTTTTCCTCCCCTACAGTCACATACATGTATCTGCCTAACCTCCGTGCCTTACCTTACCAACTCATTTCCCTGTCTCATTAATTTGCATCATCTACACTCACGAAGTACTCCCTAACCCCTTGTCTCACCATCCAGCCTCGGAACCTTTCCTTGGCTTACCTCATTTCCCTGCTTTACCTCTCTACCTCACCCTGCCTCACCCTCCTATCTCACCACCTTGCCTCAACTTGTCTCTCCTCCCTGCCTCACCAGCCTGCCCTGCCTCACCATGTTGCCTCACCCTCCTTCCTCACCAGCTAAACGCTTGTATACAGAAATCAATATATCAATACCTTCAATGAAATGGGCCTCTAACACACACATCCCCTCATCAGACCCTTCATTATCTCACCCTCCTCACAGTTCACCATAATAGTTCCAGTGCTTGATTCCAGTTCCTCCAGAGGCCTTCCAGTTTATTTCATAGGCTTTTTAGTTTCTTCCTTATTTTTTTAAGTTGTTTCATAGAGTTTTCTGTTAGTCAGGAAGCTTTCTAGTTCTTCCAGAGACATTCATGTATATTTCATAGGTTTTTCATTATATTTCTTGGGCATTCTGTTTTAGTTCAGTCCTTCCAGATTATATCATAGACTTTCCATTCACTTCTAGGGTTTTCCAGTTTATCTTATAGACTTCCCACTTCTTTCAGAGGCATTCTGGTTCTTCCGGAGGCTTTCCATTATGTTTCATAGGGTTTCAGATTTATTTTATTCCAGCTACTGAATTTCCAGTACACTGTTAAAGTTTTCAAGAATTTTCAGTGCAGGTGTTCCAGGTTAAGTTGTTCCATGCCCTTGTCGCACATGTTCCAGCCCAAGATCAAAATAACTTACCCAGAACACTAGCAAGCTCTTCCGGTTCCCCATAAGAGATTTCAGTGTTTCCAGTTCATCAATAAGGACATCCAGTACAGTAGTTCCAGATTATATTGTTCAGTGCTCTGCAGCATAATTTCCAGTTAAAGATCAACATTACCCACCCCCATTCCAGTCCATCCCCAGTATACTAAATTTTCCAGCACACCAATCAGCATTTCCAGCACAACATTTCCAGGTCAAGTTGTTCCATTCCCTTCCAGCACAGGTTCCAGTCTAAGAAGGTCAATTAGGAACGAGGAGGGGTAGGAGGGGCCTTGGTTGACTGACTATCAATGTTGAACCAGTCGAGTGAACAAGTGATTTGACGGGCCACTGAGCTTAGGCAGGGAGAGGCAGAGGCTGGAGAGAGAGAGGCAGAGATAGGCAGACACTTGAGGAAGAGGCAGAGGTAGGAGGATGAGGCAGAGGAAGGTCTAAATTGCAGGTAAAGGCAGAGGCTGTAGGGTGTGAGGCAGAGGAAGGTAGAAACTTGTGGGAGGGGTTGAGGTAGGAGGGTGAGGCAGAGGGAGGGAGAAACTTGAGGGTGAGGCAGAGGTAGGAGGGTGAGGCAGAGAGCGGTAGAAACTTGAGGGAGAAGAAGAGGGGAAGGAAAGGCAGAGCTGGAGAGAGAGAGAGAGAGAGGCAGACACGCAGGGACGATACATACTCTCACCCTCTCGTACTTCTAGCACACTTTACTCTTCCTTATTTTTTTTCCTCCTGTTTCTCATTTCATTTAATATTTATATCACTTGCTTTCCCTAGTCTTTCTCTTATTTCCAGTGTTCCACTCTTGTTCCTATTTACCATACTTCTCTCTTACCCTCTTTCCCCCTCCAGTTCCACCTTTTCCTTCCATTCTCCCCCCTTCACTTCCCCTCTTCCTGTATTCTTTTCACCCTTTCCCTTACTCTCTTTCCTCTCTCCGTTCCTCTTTCCCCCTCCCTCTTATCTTCCACTTTCTTTACTCTTCTCTCATCCCCTCTTCATTCCCCTCCTCCTTTTCTTCTCAGTCCCCTTCCCTCCTTTCTCTCTCTTCCCTCTCTCATCCACTCCCCCCTCCCACGTATTCTCCTTCTTCCATTATTGTATTTTTCCTCCCCTCCTTCTCCCCTTCCCAATCCCCCCCATCATAAACGCTCTCTCTCTCTCTCTCTCTCTCTCTCTCTCTCTCTCTCTCTCTCTCTCTCTCTCTCTCTCTCTCTCCTTTCCTTTCCTTTCCTTTCCCTCATAAAACTCTCCCTCTTCCCTCCCTTCTTTTCCCCGACTTTCCCCTCCCCTTCCCTCCCTCTTTAACCGCCCCTCTACTCTCCAATCAGAGAGTTATTTTGAGTTCCTCCCTTCTCCCTCTCCCTTCTCTCCCTCCCCTTCCTCCGTTCCCTTCCCTTCCCTCCCTATCCTTCCCTCTCTCTCCCTCTTTCCTCCCTCTCCTTATTTTCACTTTAAATAGGCAAACAGTTGTCGCTGGGATTTTGAGGTGACTTTTATGTTTCCTCCTCCTCCTCCTTCTCCTCCTCCTCCTCCTGAGTCTTTTCCCCCAGCTAATTGCTTTTTTGTTTGTTTGTTTACCTAACATTTTAATCCTTTGTGTTTTTCCAATTTCCTCTCACAGTTTTTTCTTCTTCTTTTTTTTGCCCCTTTTTCCTTCCAGTCCTACCAAATTTTTTCCCTTTTCCTTCATTACCCTACCCGAGTTTCCTTCTCTCATATTTACTTTTTGCTGTTCATCGTCTCTTGCTTTCTCTCTCTCTCATTTTCTTTTGCTTATTGTCTAATTCCTGTTTTATCCCTTACTTCTGTAGTTCTATAGTTCCTTCTGTTCCGTGTTGATTTTTCGCTTTTCTGTTTCTCTTCCTGTTCGTCTTCCTCCTTTATCGTCATCATTGCTGCCCGCTCCTCGGCACAGTAAAGTTGCCTTATATTTATCGTATCCTTCTTTCGTTCTCTATATCCTGATCGCCTCTCTCTCTCTCTCTCTCTCTCTCTCTCTCTCTCTCTCTCTCTCTCTCTCTCTCTCTCTCTCTCTCTCTCGCCCATCCCATTATCTTCCTTCCCTGGTTATTCTTGGCCCTGCCTCGCTGTTTCGCGGAACAATTTATTGCGGCGTCCCGAGAGAGAGAGAGAGAGAGAGAGAGAGAGAGAGAGAGAGAGAGAGGCCCATAAAACACCTCTCGTTGCACTATACTCCCCTTTATTCTGCAATCAAGCAATTTACAGCATCATCATCAACATCAGACTGGACAGGCATTTGAAATAATATTCATCTTTTGACGCCTTTTTTCGTGTTCTATTTTATTCTTGCGTCCTCATGACAAATTTTCAGAAGATTGATTATTTGAATATTTATTTTTAAGTGGCAATTAAACACTTCATACACAAATTAGAAAAAAATATTGACACACACACACACACACACACACACACACACATCATATTAAAAAAAAAATGTATTCAGTTATAAGTAATTCTTTTCAGGTTTGTTTATCTTCTTAATTGGTTTAGATCCTTTATGAATGTATTCCCGGCCTTCTTTAACCCTCCATCCCCCACCAGTCTCCCACGCACGCTGTTTTGTTTATATCGTTACCATGGCAACTGACGCGGCCCACGCCAGCTGATTTCACACACACACACACACACACACACACACACACACACACACACACAGATGGTCCTCCCCTTGCCTCATCCCTTTCCCCTCTCCCCTTCCTTTCCTTCTCTCTTCGCCTCCTCCTTTCATTACCTTTTCTTCTTCGTCTTTCGCTTTTCCTTAATTTTCTTATGCTCTCTTTCTCTCTCTCTCTCTCTCTCTCTCTCTCCCTCTCCCTCTCTCTCTCTCTCTCTCTCTCTCTCTCTCTCTCTCTCTCTCCCCACATTTCCCCTTTTAATTCCAGGTTTCTCCTCATCTTCCTCTCCCTCTTCGTATGTTCTGTAATCTTCCTGCTATTCACTCTGGCAACTCTTTTTCCTCTCTCTCTCTCTCTCTCTCTCTCTCTCTCTCTCTCTCTCTCTACTCCTTTTCCTCCACCCATCTCTTTCTTCCTCCTCCTCCTTTCTTTCCACCTTCTCTCTCCCACCTCCCCTCTCTCACCGCCATCCCTCCACCCCTCTCCCTCTCGTCTTCTTCCCCTCCATCACTTCTCTCCTTACCTTCCTCTCTCTCCTCCTCCCTCTTTGTCTCTCCTCTCTCCCTTCTCCTTCCCCTTCTCCCCTGCCTATCGTCTCTTTCACTGTTTCCACCGGCCTACCCTCCTTGCTAATACTTTTTCCATCTGCCTCACCTTCCCTTCCCTCTCCCCCTTCTTCCCCTCCCTTTTGTCCCTTCCCCCTTCCCCTCTCCCTTACTCTTCATCTCCTCCCCGCCTCTCTCCCACACCCACACCAGCACATCAAAGACTCCCCAATTAGTGGTTCAGACACTGCTAAAAAAAAGTAACACTTACGAGTATTGCACCATTGTTGCAACATTTCACTGTTATTATCGGGGCATAAACGCTTGAAAGGAATTTTGACCTTGATGGTGTAGTAAAGGAAATAGGATCATAAAGCTTCTTCTGCGCTTAGCCTCTTTGCGGTTAATTGTCAAAATAGTCCCTGTATTAATCGTTAGACATAAGTGTGTGGCGTGACGGCTGTTTTTGCTTTGATCATCTTATCTTCATCTCATGGAATAGTCTTCTATATAAGAAACAGCCCCATAAGGTACCATTAGGTCTGTTGCCTTTTTCCTTTGTACTCCAGCAGTCCATATTAGTTTCGCTGCAGGAAGCGAACATGCACAGGCATATGAGAGGACATACCACCACCATTCACTTTATTCTTTATTGCACTACCACTACTGATGGTTCATATCATTGTCACTACTTCATTTTCACTTCACTACCAGGGCTTCTTCATTATATCACTGCTTTTCCATTTTCTGTATTGCATAACCTCATTTACTTCTTCCTCTCACTGCCTCTGTTTCCATTCTCAGGGGCAATTCTCCCCTCTCAACCTCAGTGTAGGATTGCATGTCAGAGTCCAGAGACTGTCAGTCCTCGGGTTGAAAAATGTTGACTGATGAGGTAAAGGAGGTGGGCGTCGGGGGGGTTGGGGATGATGGGGTGCGGTGATGTTTGGGTAGGGGTAGGGATGGTTACGGTGGGGGTGGGATGATATATGGGGTGGGGATGGTTGGAGTGGAGGTGGAGTGATGTTGGGTTGGGGTGAGGAGAGTCAAATCACCTCGAGAATGGAAACCTCCCCTCTCCCCTCCATAGTCCTTCCTACTTCCCCACTGCACAGCGTAAGTGGCGAGGAAGCGATTCTGTGGTGGTGCAGGAGAGCGCCTTCATGTTGTGGCACCGATATGATAAGGCGGTGGAGCTGCCTGGTTATACAAGCACTAAGAGAGGTCATGTGGGGTCAGGTGACGTCATAGGTTAAATGAGGTTAAGTACGTAAAATAAGGTTAAGTTATACAAAGGTAGATAGGGAAGGTTATATTAGATGAGATAGAGGTTAGATTAGGTTAGGTTAGATTGCGGTAGGATAGATTAGCTTAAGAGAGGCTATGTAGGCTGGCTGAAGTAAGATCAGCTGAGGTCAGACGGTTTAGGATGTTAGATTAGGATAGGTTAAGTTAGGTTGGGTATAATAAGATAGATTTAGTTAAGGTTAGATGAGGTCATACAAGTCAAGTTTGGTTAAGTTACGTCAAGATAGGTTATGTCTTAGTGCCAAGTGACGTCATAGAAGGGTCAAGTGAGGTGAATCGCAGCCAGACACATGACCTAGGCTAGATTTTTTTTCTTTAGGCTACACACATGTCAGCACAGAGGCCTTGTGTGTGTGTGTGTGTGTGTGTGTGTGTGTGTGTGTGTGTGTGTGATGTACTCTTGGAAACCTCTCAGTCCGTCTTCGTTCGTCTTCATGTGTGTATATTAAGAAATTTATGTGCGTACCTTACAACTGTGTGTGTGTGTGCGTGTATGTGTGTGTGTGTGCGTATCGGGCTTCCTTGGAACTCATGAATCAAGTGTGTATTATTAATGCCCAAGTCACAGCAAGCGCCGAAAACGTAATGGAGATCAGAATGCTGCGTTGATCCTCTCTGTTCTTGCTTTCTTACATTTTTTTCTGATAGACTTTTTCGTCCGGCGATTTTCTTTCTGATTTTTACCCTTCTAACATTTATTATTCGTTTTTCATTTTCACTTTTTTGTCAGGTACTTTTTTCAGCAACTTTCTGTTCATTTTTTTTTTTTTTCGTCTGCCGTTTTTCCGTCAACATATACTTCGTCCAAGATTTAGTTCTCCAGAGTTTTTCGTCCATCGTTTTTCCATTGCAAAATATTTCTGGTTAGTTTCTCTTCCCGACGTTTAGTCTGATCGTCGTTTTTCGCTCTGATGTGTATTGCAACTATTAACCCTCCGTCTCGTATGTTTACCCTTTTATTCCTTTATCTCTGTTTGATTAGTTGCCCCAGAGAGAGAGAGAGAGAGAGGGAGGGAGGGAGAGAGAGAAGAGTTAAGAAAAGGGTGGGGGTGCTAGCGTGTCTCCTAGATTGACCCCATTGATCACCTGCCTCTATTATGACAGGTATGAAGCCTAACCTGTCTCATGATAGCCCCGCCTGCCTCATCTCATATCAGCTCATCTTATCTCATCTCATCTCAGCTTATCTCATCTCATCTCATATTGTCTCTGTTTCCCCTCATCTTTTTTCATTCTCTTTTCACTCTCTTATTATCTCATCTCCTGCGCGGTATTCTTTCCCTTCTCCCTCTCCAATCGCTCTCCCTCTCCCTCCCCCCTTCCCTTCCCTTCCCTTCTCATCTCTCCCCTTCCTCCCCTTCCCTTTCTCCCTACCTTTTCCCCTGCCACCCCTCCCTTTCCCCCTCCTCTCTTTCCCCTCCCCGTCTTTTCCTCCCACTCCCTGCTCTTCCTCCCTCCCCACCCCTTTCCTCTCATCCAGACAACAAATCACCCACATTTTCCCCCACTCTCATCTCATCATCATTACTCTGACCCTCACGCCCACCACACGATTTACCTTTAATCATTCTATTTTTCGATTTCCTACATATAGGGGCACGCGAATATAACACACACACACACACACACACACACACACACACACACACACACACATTCTATAAGTATATGGAATTGTATAATAATATTATGATAGAAGTCGGGACATTACAAGTGTTCTTTTTTTTTTTAACAAGAAACGTCTTGTGATTCTCTCTCTCTCTCTCTCTCTCTCTCTCTCTCTCTCTCTCAACTTCTATTTTAAGCTAGCCAATGTTTACGGTCGAAGCCTGGATGTCACCTGCCCATTTTCTATCTCGTTTTCTATTTCTGATTCAGGTCAGGTTATTTCCACTTTCAGTGATTATTAGACGGCGATTCTGGGTTTCTTACGTGCCGGAATGAGAGGTCGTAGCTCCTGTTTTGGGAACGAATGCAATTTTCTTTCATTTCGTCCAGCTTTCGTTCGTTTTCGTCCCTTTCTAATTGTTTTTTCGTTCGTTTTCGTCCTTTTCTAATTTTTTGACCGCTGGATGATTTGCACAAGCACCCCCCCTTCCCTTCGATGACAGGGAGATGTAGGGGCAGGAAGAACTTTAGACATGTACCATACAACTGTCTATCTCAGCTTTCTTCCCCTCTGACTGTATCCTTTTAATAACAGCAAAAGCAGAATCAATTCGTCCTTTATATTTACCTGCCGTATTCTTTTCACACCTGCCTGGTCTTCAGCGACGTCGTTCCCCCGAGTGCTGGGGGCGTGTAATGAATGGATTGAATGGTAGAAGTGGATCTAGAAAAATGAATACAACGTGAGAGAGAGAGAGAGAGAGAGAGAGAGAGAGAGAGAGATGAAAAAGGAAGAATACGCGTAAAATAAGAAACTGAAGAGTGAAATGAAATGGCAAGGGAAAATTAAAATATTGGTAGATAAATAAATAGATAAACAGATAGCTGCATAGATGGACACTGACACACAGTCTTCCTTTAAAAGACACACACACACACACACACACACACACACACACACACACACACACACACACACACACACACACACACACACCGCACGCAAACAATGACCTCTCATGACCTCGTGTACCCTCCAGGTCATGCACACGGAAGGTTTGGTGGGTTTATGACAGCATGGGCTCACGAAATTATTAATACATTATCTAGTGATGACCTTACCAGCGCGCCTGCATCATGTATTAGCACGCCACCCTTTCATGTTATGGCGTTGGGAAAAATAACTAGGGTGTATAACAGCGATAAGGTATACTGATAGTAACTAGATATAATGCTGGTGACACAGTACCATTATACGGTAACAGTCGTAGTTGCAGCTCCAGGCAGCACTGGACTGCAGGCCAAAGCTCTTTTACAGTCCTTCACTCTCCTGTCTGAGGACAGGGAGGGGATTGGGGGACGTTTGTATAACCGGGCAGCTCCTTCGTCCGTTCCTATCGGTGCCACCACATGAAGGCGTCCCTCTCCAGCACCATCATCATAGTGACAAGGTACAGCAAGTGACATACGCAATATTTAACCCTTAGACATCGTGCAGACCATTCCTCAGTGGCGAGCAAACTTTCTCGTATATTACGGTAGAGTAAAACAGACATGTCTACTTCGGAGGTATAAGAGACACAAAAGTATGTAACATATCATCATATTGTGGCCTGGCGAGCACGTAAACTGTTTTCGACACACCTTGCATGCCATAGCTCTGGAAGAGTATCAGTGACAGTGGTATAAATCATACTGAGGGCCACGTAACAGCAGACGATGCATGTTTGGAGAGCTTTGCATTCTTCTCCGAATTTGAGTCTTCTTTCAGAATATTAACTCGAACCCATATATATTTTTATGCGATTGAATGATGTCCAAGAATCCTTTTCCACTCCCTCAAGAAATTAAAGCTGATTTGACCGAGTATAAAAAGCACCAGAATTTTTGGAGTAACTTAAAAACAAATGACAACCGCTGGCGTCAACTGAAACCTCTTAAATTCGGTATCCAGTATCCCTTAGCCTCGAGATTTCCATCAGCATTTTTTTTTACCGACATATAATATTATCTAACGATCAGTTGCCATCTTTTAAACCCATATATTGCTTGCAGAGCGTTGGGTGTCCCCTAATCCCTTCCATTTCCCCAGGAAACTAATTTGAACTGCTGAGTAGAACTGACAATCGCAGCAAGTAATCGTAGCCTTTCCAACCTCGGCTTACCCTGTCAACAATTCTCCCTCTCTTTATACCGGTGTATTATTTTGTGGCGATTACATACCGTCAGCTGTAGAGAGCTATATGAGAGAGGGGGGGTGTATGACTGGGGGGAGGGCAACGAAATGGCAGGGGACAGAGCAACATGGAGGAGATTTGTTTGAGGCCACCCCCCGACGAGATTAAGGCGTCTGGCTATAGATAGATAGATTATTTACCGTCCACCAATTCCCTGCCATCCCGCGGAAAAATGTCATTGTGTGGAGGGAGCAATAAACTGAGTGACAGCAACGTAAAAGCCCCATAAAGGAATGAGGAGGGGCGCAAGAAGGAAGGGGAGGGCGAGGGGAAGCCACCTGTAGTTACCACACAAGGTTGTCCTGTAGGTAAATAGGAGACTTCGTACCACCTTCCTATTGCCGATTTATTATGCATCATACACCTACTTATTCTCTCTGATATTATATAAATATTGATAGTATCGACATAGACTGCCACAGTTAAGTACTCGGGGATAAAAAGGAGTAAAGTGTAAAATAAGTCGCCGAGGAAGAGGTGTTTGGAGTCTCCTCTGTCACCTGGAATCACAGACGCCAACTCCCTCGGCTGTGGTGGAAGCTGGTTGTAAGCAGGAGGTGGAAGTAGATGGGATGATGAAAATAAAAGCCTAGTAATTGTCTCTGTCGTCGTCCCTCCCCCATCATCAACATCATCATCTTCATCATCATCATCATCATCATCATCATCATAAACTTCCATTTCCACCCCTCGCCCCACTACTGCTCCCCCACCCCTCAATGCATTGATTAACTATTCGTCCCTCGCAATCTCTCCCTTTCTTCTTTCCCCCCACCCGTCCTTCGTTGAACCCCCTATCTCTTTTTTCCCCTCCATCTCTCCTCATCCTTCTCCTTTTTCCCCCCTCTCTTCCTTCCTCCCCCTCTCTCTTCCACCTTCCCTTTCCATCTCCCATCATCCCCCTCCCATCCTTCTCCTCTCTTTTCCACCCTTCATCTCCCTCTCCCATCCCTCTTCTACTTGTCCTATCTCCCGCCTCCACTCATCCTCTCCCTTTCTCACCCTTTCATTTCCTCCCTCTCCCACCCTTCCTACCTTCTCCCTCTCGTCTCCTCTCCCATCTCCCTAATTCCTTTCCTCCCCTGTCCTGTCCTCTCCCTCCCTGCCTCCCTCTCTCTTCCTCTCTCACTACCTCTCCCTGCCCCTCTCCCTCTCCGTCTCCCTTTCCCTCTCCCTCTTTTCCTTCCTCCCTCCCTACCTCCCTCTCCCTCTTGTCTTCTCCCTCCCATACCCCCTCCCCCCTCCCTTTAGCAGATTAGCGAACATTTGCATAGAGATTTTCCGTTTTATAATTTGCGTATCCTGACATGATTAATGGAGAGAGAGAGAGAGAGAGAGAGAGAGAGAGAGAGAGAGCCGTATTCATCGTCGACTTTTTTGTATACATTTTAATACTCTCCTGTATACAGTATTACTCACCTCTTATTAATATCGACGTGAATTCCATAAATAACAAACGAGAGATTTTTTTATCGTATCATAATTATGCAGAAATAGTAAATGTACATCGGAGTGGAGGGGTTTTGGTGTTTGTGCTGTGTTGTGCTGTGTCGCGGTGCAGATATCCTAACTTATGCGTTACGTGGTTAGTATGAACGTGTAGAGTTGTGGTGCAGGGTGTCACGGTGTTGTGTTTCAGGTGTGGGAGGGAGAGGTGTTGTGTTGTGTTGTGCTTCAGGTGTGGCAGAGAATGTTCAGGTGTTGTGTTGTGCTTCAGGTGTGGCAGAGAATGTTCAGGTGTTGTGTTGTGTTTCAGGTGTGGCAGAGAGTGGCGGGAGGGAGGTGGACCTGATAGAATCGCTACAACTGTGGAACACCAGCTACTCTGGCCTCACTGTCATACCAGGACCCAGACCCATCGCCCCAGCCATCTTCCTACAAGGTGATAAACTCCACCTGCTTCTGTTTGTTATTAATGCTTTGATTTTTTCTGCCTTCTTATACGAAAATGTTATGTAGTTCTTTTGATCATCACCACCCTACACACACACACACACACACACACACACACACACACACACACACACACACACGTTATTTGTATATACAGTACATAAATACAACGTGTGTGTGTGTGTGTGCGTGTGTGCGTGTGTGTGTGTGTTTTCTCAAGGCTACGGTGCACGGTCCTGATGGAAAATACTCATAACCATGTATAACACTCGTATATACTAATTGCACCGAACCTGCCCTTACCTAACCTAATTCAGCATCAGTTAACCCAACCCAACCTCATCAAATCTAAACCGACTAAATTTAACCCAGTCTCAAGTAATCACAAAATACTTGGTCTTATCGAGCCCCCACCCCCAATTGGAATGACCTAATGGAACTTAAATTAATCCAACCTAATCTAACAGCCTCTCCTAGCCCAGTCTAACTATATTTAACCTCACATAATCTTCACCTAACCTGCTTATATCTAAATTAATCCATCCTAACCACACATAACGTAACCTAACCATATCTAAACTGACCTAATATCCCCCAGTCTCACTTAACCTAATCATATATGTAGAGTAACCAAACCCAGTCAAACCTAAAATGACCTAATCCAACCATACCTAACACAGCCTAACCTAACCTTATACAGCATAAACCCAACCTAAACACATCGAAGCCGACGTATTCTAACCCAGTCTAACCTAATCCGGCTATACCCAAGCAAACTGAACCCAACCGAACCTAAAATGACCTACTCCAACCACACCCAGCCTAACCTAACTTCATATCGGCCATGTGAAAGTCTACGGATGTCACACTCACAGTTTGGCATGTTGTGTGCAAATGGTTTTGTGTGTGTGTGTGTGTGTGTGTGTATGTGTGCGTGCGTGCGCTCGCGCTTGTGTGTGTCAGCATGCGTGCATGTATGTGTGTGTGTGTGTGTGTGTGTGTGTGTGTGTGTGCGAGCGCGTCCATGCATGCGTACATGTGTGTGTTTGTATGAGCCAGTGAGTGAGTAAGTCAACGAGTGTGTGTGTTATATATATATATATATATATATATATATAGTTCTTGTTTAGCTTGGCCCTCTTCCACTCTCATTTCCTCCTGTTGTGTTCATCCCTGCTTCTCCTTTGCATGTAGGTGAGAGTCGTGAGGTGCGTGTGCCCGAGGGAACACTGTCAGCCGCGGCGGCTTTACTAAGCGTTGCCCGAGAGTTCACCGTGATGGCTACAGTGCAACAGGAAGATCGCAACGCCGGCACCATCCTGGCCTTCTCTCGTGGCAACCAGAGATACCTGGAATTGCAGTCCTCGGGTCGCAAGGACGAAATACGCCTCCATTACATCCACAACGGGGCCGTCCACGTCGAGACCTTCCCCTACCGAATCGCCGACCAGCGCTGGCACAAGGTAGGAGGGAAACAACCACACTTTAAGCACAGAACTTAATATTGCCGTGTATTTCTTTAAAGCATATTTGTAAGATATTCTTTAATAACAGGGAGTTAGAGAGGTAGTTTCCAGTAGTAGTGTTAAGTGGTATCTGAGAACTTGAGAGGATAACTGCAGTACGCCGGTTGGCCCATGCTAGGCAGCTCCTAGAAGAGTAACTGAACTACTAGGATGAAATTAGGATAGCAAAGAAGAACTGAACTGTCCTGGCACTAGAACTGTGATGTGCGGAACTACCAGTTTGACTCGTTCCCTCAAGCAGTGGATGATTACATATAAAAAACAAGGATGGTTATTTGTTGTTGCATTTAAATTCCATGGACTCTGAGCATATAATATTGTGTCTATCATGTTGAATACCGCCAGCCCGAGGACTTATTTTTGTCTTATATTCTTGCTACATCCAGACCATTTTATTCACCATATGGAAGACTTTTGGGAACAGAGTGGCCTTCATTAATCCCCTCATCATTAGAGTCACTCCCAGCTTACCATGATACTCTGGCATTAGAACCTTCGTAGCAAGTATACACTAAATGAATACGTCATCGGAATAAAGTTGTCAAAAGGCAGCCACAGCCACTATATTCCACCCCGATACATTGTACTTGACAACACTACCTGAGAAATGTGTTCGATATTGACAATGTTAGTCTCTGAGGCCCAGTGGGTCATGTTCTCTTTGGCTTAGATTTCGTATGGCCTCTTCTTTAGCCATTGATTTTACATATTGTACCTAAATATCCTCATGTATGTTGTTGATGCAGACTATATCAGTATTAAGAAAATGTAAACGACATAAGAAAAGTAAGCTGTAGCGAACAGGGCCTACATGTCCGTCACTTGTCCCTCAGACCATTCAAAGACATTCGACCCAGCTGACCCCACTCAGTGTAGCAATAGTAGTCAGCAGAGGAAACTGAGGAGAACGGGTGAAACAATACGGTAATGAGGAGTTATGTACTGGGGAACGTTTGATCACAGGCTTGCCAGATTTCTCATTATGATCCCAGATTAATCACCTTTTGGATTTTCAGTGATTTTTCATGAAAACTAGGCCTTAAAATTTTTCGTTGATTAAAAAACAAAATTTGAAATACTGGAATTTCATTCACCTTAGTTCACTACTCTCCACTCCCCTCTTGAAATCCTGCTGGATAGCCCTCATATTGATAGCCCCATAAGCCTGTATTGACGAGTTATGTTTAACACGTAAGTAGTACACTTTTCTTTCCCGTAACAGAGCAACTTTCATTTTTCTCTCCTAAAAGTAGAATTAGTTTTTTTTTTTTTTTTTAATTTACAATCTTTAATTACCATTCAGCTCAAGCTCCAACACTACAGGGAACATTGTCACTTAAGGCCAAGCAGGAGAGTAGAACAGTGGCTTTCTGCCTGGGGGTTGCGAGGACTTAGAGGAAGAATAGAGTGGCATGAGCGGTGTCTGGTTATAGATAGATAGGTAGATAGAGATTGAAAAATGTGTGTGTGTGTGTGTCACGAGAAACCTATCCATCTGTCTATTGCCAGACGCCTCAATCCCATACAGGGTGGCCACAAACAAATCGCCTCCACGTCACCCTGTCCCCCACCATTTCAGTGCCCTGCTCCCAACTCACACTCCCCTCTCTCATATACCTCTCCACTCAGGACTGGACAATCCCCCGTCATTCTATGAATATAGTTATTATTAATTAATCAATACTTTAATAACTATATTTCAGGGGAATCCATCAGAGTCTATGTTCAATAGCGTAGGCTTTGGATATTATTTATTAGTTGCACCTTTGGCCAATAATTAACTTGTTTCTTCATCGCTGCAGCCGCCTTTGAATTATAATCGAGCGTCACCCATAACTGTCTTCATTAATGACGGCGAATTGTCTTGCTATTGCTGTGACAGGGAATTGACTTGACTTGACGAGAAGTTAGTGACCGTGTTTTTGAAGGCTGACAGAGGGAATGCTTAAGCAACACTATTCAGATCATTGTTAGGAGGTTGCTTCAGATGCACTGTAACAAGCAAAACTCACAACTGTCTTGTAAGTTAATTTATTCACTTTAATTTGATGGAGATATTTATCCTTTTGTTGATTATTTTCCATAACTAAATGACAAAATTAGACACCTGTGTCTCTACATCCTTTCCATAGCACATCTTTGAACTAGCACCATATTTTACGGTAGTTGTAATCTCTTGCAGTAGCTCAGCCTTCAAGATGAAGAGATGGCAATTTTATGCCAAGTTTAAGTGAATAGAGTATAGTAAATTTAGCTGTGTGCTTGGTCTTTGGCTAGGTGTCTGTGGTGGTGAGTGGTACGTTCCTGGAGGTGTGAGTTGACTAATAAAGACTAGCAATCCATTCAGCTGTGTCATACAGTACCTGTAGTAGTGAGTGGGACCTTGTTGGAGTGGAAGGACCGATGAAGATACATCAGTCATTCTGTCCATCTGTCTGTCTATCTATCTAATTTGTCAATAAATATAGATAGATTGAGATATATTATCCAATAAATGTCCATGATGAAAGTATGAGTGGATTAATAAAGATTAATTTTTTTCTTTTTTAATAGGTATCTGTGGTGGTGAGTGGGACACTGCTAGAGGTGTGGGTTGACTGTTCCCGTGTGTACCGCCGCCTTGCCCCGCCCCCTGCCACCAACCTCACTGCCCTTGCTGCCCTCGCCCCACCCCTCGACCCAGCTGACCCCACTCTGGCCCAGGACCCTGCCGTGCGAGATGCCCCCATGGCTCTGTATCTTGGACAGCGCAATGCCAAGCACTTCTTGTTTAAGGTAAAGAGACTTTTTTTGTGTGTGTGTTATATCAGTGCATTATTTCATCCTGCAGTATGAATTCCTTGAACCTGATAACTTATATACAGTGTTCAGGTAGATCTCATTATACGAGCATCCACTATATGGGAAACCGATGATACGAGAATGAGCAACTTAGACCCAAATTTAGTTATATGAGCATTGTCACTTAACCTAACCCTGTTTTTCTCATAAGTTATGTCCTTAAGTGAGTTTCACAAACCTTTTTTTTTTTTTTTCATCTCTGTTATACGAGTATCTGCTGTCTGAGTGGTTCTTCATTAGCATATCCCACTTGTATAATGAAACCCACCTGTATATACATTTGCTATAATGTCATTCTTAACTGTCTCCATACAGTTTCATTTCACCTCCCATATTTCATGGGGTAAGTGAATCTGTTCAGTCCACAAAGTCTTTTCTAATCAAAGCAGAATTGTTTGGAGATACTGTAATAAGAATAAAGTGAAAATTGCTTCATCAAACTCAAGGTACAGTATTTAAGTTTATCAAAAAAGTATGAGCTCCATGAAATTTACATTTAAGAAATTATTTGGCAGATTTCTTGTGCTGCTGGTTCATGATCAGAAATAGACATACATCATCTGACTGAAAGGGTTAATGTTTTATGACATGGTTGATGAATGTCCTGACAAAGACTTGTGTTTCTAGGGAGCCCTACAGGATGTGCGGCTGGTGTCAGGTGCTGTTGGGTATCTGCTGCAGTGCCCTCAGGCTGATGCTGAGTGCCCCACTTGTGGACAGTTCCAGATCCTGTCTGATCAAGTCAACCAACTTCAACAGCTTGTTTCACAATTATCCACTAGGGTGAGTGTCAGCATGCATTGCACATGGATTTCTGTTCACAGAATTGCCCTCTTGACTTTTCAAGGTACAGTTGTAACAGTATAGTACAGTACTTAAGTGCATCATATATATCATAATGTACCATGGCTACATTCCATGTGGGGTTTAGCGAGTAAGTGTTTCCTACAAGCAGCAAGGAAGGGCGAGTGAAATGAAGCCTCTTCTGGGCAGTGCTTGCTGTGCTTTACCAACAGGGAAACAGATGGCTTAATATAGCAATCTTCATCTCTGTGCTGAGAAAGATTTCCCTGAAGCAAGATAAAGTTATCTGGGGACAGCAGCTTAAATAAACAAATAAAGACATAATTGTCCTGAGAGGGTAAAATGCTCCTCCATTCTGTCTTCCAGTGCTGGTGAGGGATGCCTTCATGCAGTGGCTCTGATATAACCAGTAGCTCCACTGCCCAATTATATAGACGTCCCTCAACTTCCTCCTTATCCCCCAGATGGAGGTTGGTGGACTGCAGAACAAGGGTAACTTCAGACTGCAGTCCATTGGGTTTATGTTTAGATGAGCCTGGGGTTACAGCTACTGTACTACATCCTCTACTCCATATTTCAGCTCTCAGCATCAGAGGCTCGACTGGCGGCGGTGGAGGAGTGTGACTGCCAGAGATCATGCCGAGTCAATGGAACAGTCAGGCAGGATGGGGCAACATGGAAGAGTGGTTGCGAGATCTGTTCCTGTGTGGTGAGTCAAATACTCTCATGTTTAGTCAGTTTTTTCTCAGTTCTCTCAATTTCTGCTTCTCATTCCCCTGTTTCATTATTACCTTGTAAATTGGGTAAACTACCTTCTTATTGTATTATGACACAGGAGAATTGTTGTTGAAGTCCATATAATGAACTCTGTGACAGTGATTACATAGTGACTACTGGTATATGATTTATGTTTTATGCAGTGATTTATTTATTTTTTTTTTTACTGGTATATTATTGAAAAACAGTGATCATTTGGCCATATTATTAGCAGCAATGTAGAAATATTTGACCAAGAATGAGATCAAGGACTGTGGTTTGTGACATCATATAATGAATTATCATTTTGCAAGGACAGTACGGTACTTGTACTCGTATATGTTATGTCTGTGGGTCCCTTTTTTTTTTTTTTTTTTTTTTTTTTTTTTTTTTTTTTTTCCAGCATCATTGTTGTCAATGGGAAGTGTTTTTAAGTGTTTTGTGTTTTTTATCTTTTTTCTGTTTCTCAGTTATACGAGCTTGCTTAGACAGTAGCAGTAGGATATTAAGTGATTTTTATAGAGTGTATGTCGTATGGTGAATAAAGAGTAAAGTGAGTCACTGTAGTCCATTTTGTTGGCAAGTATGTATGTCAACATACCATAATGAGGATTTCTGAATGTTAGTGTACCATACTTTCCTATAATGGCAGCATAGTTTTCCACAGCAGATTATGATATTTTGTATAGAGCAAAACACTGCAAGATTACTTTCTTTTGCCATATACAATGGTACTGCCGTGTTCCATCTCCTTTGATTCCATACTAATTACCATCACTGTACTGCACAAGGTACTGTAGGTCTTCCTTCCCAGATGTACCATAGCTTACTACCGTATGTAATCTCACTGTATCAAAACAATTTCATTCTGGCTGCCCTGTTCTATCTGCATATTGTCATGCTATATTTTCCACTGTCTTTTCCCAAGGCTTCTTGCTGGAATCTGCCCTTGCCTCAGACATATACAAAGCTACCAGTAACCAAGGCTAACAAGATGGTTTGGAGAACCCTTGGCAGCTGCTAAGGCAAGGCAGCTCATGGCAGCAAGTGACATGATAGCAGAGTACAGTATGTCACAGTTGAGACTCAAGAGTGAAAGGCATTACCATTGAAAAGTTCATGTGGGGATAGTGCTACCTCTGAATGATATGAACTGCACTGCAGGTGTTGCATTTAGTTGTGGTACTCTGTGTAAAGTTAAAACTTAAGGGAGCAAATTTACAGGTCTGATATCCCAGTGGCACTTGTTATGAACAACCAGAGAGAAAGAGTGAGAGAGAGAGGATCTTATTAAATTATTCATGAATATTGTACTGTATACTGTAATATGAATGCACCACACAGTGTATTCCAGTATAAACTTTTTTGTTTTTATTGGCGAGTACAGCACTTTATATTGACACTGTATACTTCATGTAGCCTATAGCCTATTCTGTGAGAGTATTTTCCTGTACTATACTGTCCTCAAAAGTTTGGCCTCTGCCACATTCTCTGGTTAGTATTCTGTTAACAGAGCTCAGAGTGAAGCAATGGCAAGGCAACCTTGGTGAAAATGATATTAGAGAATCTTGCTTGATGTAACTATCATCATTTATCTATCTATCTATCTATTGCCAGACTCCATAATCCCATACGGGGTGGCCACATGACTCTGAGTTATTTGTTTTACAGGGAGGGGCACTAACCCTCCACCAACCCACTTGACACATAGGGAGCACGTATGGTTTGGTTATATGGTTACCACCCAGTGTTGTAAATGGTTTCTTGGCTTACAGGTAACCATTTGGCTTGTCACTCAATGTAAAGCCACCTGTAACAGAAAGAAATGCAATAAGTACTGTAGTGACAGAAAAGATGTGAGAAATAGGAAGAGAGGAGGGCAGGCACAGGAAAAGAATGATAAAGGCTAAGGAAGAAGTAGGCAGCACTACATCAAGTGAGTGGATGATCATCGCCACCACCTACCACCCATTTATCCTTGTATTATATAATCTTCATATATCTCATAGATTACCAGTATATAATGGTACTGGAAGGTATTTTGATTATACCAACTGTAAAATAAAAACTAGAGCGATATTTCTCCTTTGTATTGAACTACAGTAGAACCCCGGAATTCGTACACAGTTCATTCCTGGAGGCTGTACGAGTTGCGAAATGTTCGAAAACTGAATAATTTTTTTCCATAAGAAACAATGTATTTTGCATTAATCCGTACATAAAACCTTTAAAACAAAGAAATATACACTCTAGATGATATAAATAAAAATTTTACTGCATCTTATCTGTACTGAGGAGAGCTGATGGCTTAAGTGGATGGATGTGGAGAGGAAGGGGAGGGTGTTAGTTTTTGGAAGGGGAGTCATCTTCTATGAAAACTGCCTATATTATTGGCAGCGTAATTGATTATGTGCAGAGTTAATGAACAGTCCTGTGCAGTAGTAGATATACCACTATTCCAGGTTGGCAGAGTTGTGCTTCCATTTTACTTTGCTACACTGAGAATAGAGTTCTGATGTTTTTTGTACAGTAGAAGCAGTTCGGTTTATTGTTGTTTGAAAGACTCAACATTTTAAAAACTACTAGTATAGTGTTTTCTACATGTATTAGTTCTGCTTATAAGGATTAGAGTAAATATCTGTAAGTAGAGGAGCAGTTGCCTAAATAATAGAATATGAATATTGACTAATAAAACTGGGATATAGTATGTCATCACTGTCACATACCTTGGAGAATGGAAAACCCTAGTTAATATTGGCAACATCAACTGCCCTTGCAAAGAGGATATGTGAGAATGTAAGGTAGATATATGCTTGCCAAGAAGTAATAAATTATTTTTCACTTCTGTAATTTATTGTATTATGGCATAAGGTACAGCATAGCCGTTGAATTTAAATTCTCATAGCTTTCGTTTTCTATTTCTTTGCTAATTTTCATTGTGTTGATCTTCCTGATTGTTCTTATATGTCCTCATTGTTCTTTCTGTCCCACAGTAACATCATCAGGCTGCTACAACACCAGCGTTGCTTTGATCCCCTTTTGTTTTCTTTTAATAATTGCCTTTTAGCATTGCCTGAGTGTTACTGACAGTATCCCTCATGCCTCATTGCTTTTAACTGCCCTCAGTCCCTCTGCTTGTATAACCTGCTTTTTATTGATTTACAGTGTGCTAAGTGGCTTTGAAGACTTCATATTACCTCCTCCTAAGGGACTTATCTGCACATTACACCTTATGCTCCTTTATACAGGGCGACCTGTAATTTGCGCTCCACTAAAAACTCACGTGGAAACATGTTATGTGTTGTGGGGATGACTCAGATGACTCAGTTGGCAGTGGAAGTAGGAAATGTTAATAAATGATGCAGGGCAGATAATGATAACACTAAGTCATCCCCAAAATGCATGAGATATTGCTCAGCACAGTGGAAGTGGAGTACTCATATTATATGTGAGCCACTATATACTGTATTATTGATGCAAACTATGTTGATATTTAAATTATATAAATAACATATAGGAGGAAATGCTAAGGAAATGGTACAATGAAGCTTCTTGTGCTACCTAAAATACAGCCTCATATGTTCATGTAATACATGTATAGACTTTTTTTTTTTTTTTATGGCTCACGGTTCCCAGCCTGGCCCTTCCCTCACTGAACCACAACTCAGAACACTTCGCAGACAGACTCTTACATTATTTCAAATGCATTTTTAATGAAGGCCAGCTAAATTGCCCGTTACTGTATTCCAGATAACTGACATTGTGGTCAGCAGTACCAAAATAATTGTGCTTGGAAATCAATCAGATTTCATCTGGCATTTTGTGCTCTGTTATAACAAATTTGAGGTTGTGCTTTGTGTGATGCATTCTTTGCATAATACAATAAAATACCAGTAGCCTGCCGTATTTTTTTTTTTTTTTTTTTTTTTTTTTTTTTTTTTTTTTTTTTTTAAGTATTTGGTGCTTAGCCAAAAAATTGCTGTATAAGACATACTGTAACTTTAGTTCTGTATTGCTCTTGTGCTCACACAGTTGTATAAATATTTATTTTGTTTTTTTCATAGCTGTTCTGTGCTTTGTTTTTCTCAACATTCTATATAAAATACATTTAAATCCAGATACTTTTGTTCATACCTCAGTTTTTAACCTGCTGATCCAGGGATGTTTTTTAAATTTTATTTGTGCTGTCTTCTGACAGTTTTGTTCAGCTTAGGAGAGATGTTTCAAACTGGAGAGGTTAGATATGACCTAAATAAACCCCTTCAGGATGAGAGGCCTTTCCTGAGTTTAATAAAATAATCTAATTCAGCAAGAAAAAACTAAAAAAGACATCACCTGGATTGGAGAGGTTAAAAGACTGATATTACTCTCTTCACTTTCGTACAGTTTTGACCTTTTAACAACATTTCATGATACTTTACAGTTTTCAAACTAAGCATTCTAAAATGGCCCCCTTCCCTTCCCTTTGCCACTAACCCGCACAGCATGGCGAGGTAACATGTCGACCAATCCCATGCCCAGCCAGCACTTGCAAGAATCCAGTCTACACTGAGGGAGAATGTTGTCCTATCTGCCTAAGTAAGTTATTATGCAACTGGTTCTCATTGAAAGTTGTTCCATTACTAAGTTGATGTGAAGCAATGCAGTACTTTTCCTCCAGTATTATTCATTATAGTTAATTCCAAGAGAGAAATATGAATTTCTTTTACGAGGAGTAGTGAACAGCATACCAGTAATGAGATCAATTTTTTTACTTTTTCCTGTAGAACAATGTTCACTAAAGGGCGTCGTTTATGACCATGGAGAGACTGTGTCACCACGGCAATGTGTTGACTGTGAGTGTCGTGACGGCAAGATGCAATGTCGACGTGTGGACCCCAAGGTGACATGTCCCCCCTTACCCTGCCCTGAGGAAGAGCAGTTCTCAGTACCTGGCCAGTGCTGCAAGTTCTGTCCTGGAGTAGATTACTGTGCCCAGGGCCATGACTGCCATGCTAATGCTACCTGCATCAACCTCCAAACAACATATGCCTGCCACTGCAACACTGGCTTCACTGGGTCAAATGGACATGTCTGTGAGGGTAAGCATTATGGCAGTGACTGGTTCATCCACGCATCCATTTGGGGTGTTATCAGTATGTGCGAGGGTGCTGCACAGAATGACAACGTAATGCCATTATTTACTACTGTCATTTTGAAAGACAGTGCTGTATGCTTTCATGAGTCAGTCTTGCATACTTAGTGACTGTTCTGTATGTCCCCATGCATTTGATGGCTTCTCTGTGCACCCAACAGTGGGGTAACTTCTGGTATTAAGTCCTTTATTCATGGGCATAAGTGTCATTCCAAGTCAGCCTGGCCACCGTTCAACCATTCACACTGAGTCACCATCAGAAAACAGGTAGGCAGGTGTTAGTACTGGTTGCTTTTTATTGGCATCATCTCACTGGAGAAAAAAAAAAATGTGATAAATTGAAATGTGTCCTCACACATTCAGATGCTTCTAATATGATAGCCCCAAATAGTGAAATGACTCAGATATTCTCTCAGGAGACAGTTATTCCATACCTGTATTAATTAAGCCCATATCCTACCAGGTTGTGTGATACACTGTATATAAGCATAAACTGTACTGTATATTCAGTGTTATATACACCTTGATGCGTATTTGTCCACCAGATATTGATGAGTGTCGTGAGGTTGGTGCCCACCATGGCCATTACTGCCAGGCTCACACCCGCTGTGTCAACACAGTGGGTTCGTATGTGTGTGAGTGTCTGGAAGGGTACGTACGAGTGGATCAGCTCACCTGTGCGGAGCGTGATGAGTGTAGTGAGGGTTCCCACCAGTGCCACCCCCATGCCTCCTGTAGTAACACCCGGGGTGGTTATCACTGCACCTGTAACCTTGGATACACAGGCAATGGCCTAACTTGTAGTCGTGAGTACTGTATTTAGTGTTCTGTAGTGATTTGCATTGTGGTTTGCCTTCCTAGGTTAGGTGACAAGTATGAATTTCTCTTAACCTTAGGACTATCATTTTTATTCACTATATGTTTTAATCCCGCCATATAAACTGATTGTCTCCTTTCCTGATGAATGTTTATTACAGTTATAGTACCTTATGCTATTATTTTCAGTCACTTCCAGTTTAGCAGATAATTGTACAGTACAGTATAATCATAGTGGTATGCAGACAAATGGCGACAGGGAAGAGATGATAAACTGTTTTCTGCAGTCTTGATGGAGCGATATGGTGGAACTATTGTTACTTAATATTACAGTGTACGTGATACTGTAATTAACTAACGTTATTGCCATTTGATTCATATTGCCATAATCAATCAATATGTTATCATGTTCATTGAATGTACAATAAGAAAATACTGTAATACTAAATCATTTACTGTACTCCAACCGGCCTTCATTCCAGCTGTGTGCAATACAACATGTGAGAATGGAGGCGTGTGTGTTGCTCCAGGTGTATGCAAGTGTCGTCGAGGATTTAGAGGGTCTGCATGTGAACTGGATGTAGATGAATGTGCATTAGGCATCCACCACTGTCATGCCAACTCCCGTTGTGTCAATCTTCCCGGCTGGTACACATGCCACTGCCTGCCTGGCTACTCCTCCCTGCTGGCTGATAACAGTCAAGGCCTGCTTTGTCAAGGTCAGTAGTTGGCAGGATTTTTACATTCTTCAGTTGTACAGAAGTGAAGTACCACTGTCTGACTTATTTGTTCCCTTCCTGGATAGATCACATTTTCAGGGTATTGTCAGTAGTTGACAAGATTTTTATGTTCTCCAGTAATACAGAAGTGAAGTACCTGTATCGTTATCTGACTTATTTAAAAAAATAACAATAATAAAAACTTGTTCCCTTCCTGTGTAGGTCACGTTATGAAGACAGAGGCATAATTTCACACACTGTTGCAGTTTATATAGGTTGAGTAAAATCTCGGGTGACTACTCTTTCCTCTCTTCCTTCCTTCTTTCCAGCCTTCATTTCCAGCCTTCCTCTTCTGTCATTCTTTCTTTCTTTCTTTCCTCTTCCTTCTGTGTGTGGGTGACTGCACGAGTAACAAGCCAAATGGTTTCTTGTACACCAGGAAACCATTTACAATGGTGGGTGGTAACCATATAACCAAACTATGGTGCCTGGTGGTTTAGTGGGTAATTAAGGTGCACCAGCTGGATTGAGCCTGTGTAGGTGTATATTCAAGGGGTGGTTGGGTTTTTTTGCACATGTAATGCCACTGGGGGATGAGTGAGGCTGGTCACTGTCATCTTAAATATCAGGACCAACTTGCTTCACCCCAGGTTCCTACATTCCTCATGGGGCTACACAGGATTAATCCAGTGATGGATGGATGAAGTAAAATTCTTTTTTGTTGGCACTGTGTTCTGCATCTTTGCTGTTTTTAATACTATATAATAATATCACCGTCATCTTAAATGTCAGGACCAACTCCCTATCCCCAGGCTCCTACGCTCCTCATGGGGCAACGTAGGATTGGATGATGGATGGATGGATAATAACATTAGCCTGGAAGATGCTTTACCTTAAGTACTTGATATTGATTTATGGAGGTGACTACACAGTTTGCTAATTCCCCCGCCAGATGTTGATGAGTGCAGTGCTGGGACAGCCACATGCCATGAGTCTGCCACCTGTGTCAACACCGAGGGATCCTTCATGTGCACCTGTGACAATGATACTACTTGTTCGCATGGTCAGTTCTGCCCTAAACACCATAATTAACTCCACAACTAAATTTGTAGGAAGTTATGTTTTAACATCTCTAAGACTGCTCATCTTTCTCAGTTTATACAGTGGTTTATAGATATACACAAATATCATCATCATCATCATCATCATCATCATCATCATCATCATCATCACCATCATCATCATCATGCTCATAATCATCCAAACATCCCAAGGTAGGGTGGCATAAAATTATAGCCATTATAATTCCCCCACCACAATAGGAGTCATGATTTTACCTCTTTTTGTCTTCTATTGCTCACCTATTGCTAAATTCCAGTGATAAAAAATTTTGTACACAGTTATACTTGTGTGGAGTACCTGTATTTACTGTACTATTAGAACAGCTTTTTTTTTTTTTTATTCCTGTGCAGTAATGTATAAGTTTAAATCTTCAGTCACATAATATGGAGATCATACGATAACTCCTATTTCCTGGTGGTAGGCTGTGTTTTAAATGGGGTAGAACGGGCACATGGTGAGACATGGACGCCACCTGGGTCTGAGTGCTCCCAGTGTGTTTGTTCGGAGGGCACTGTCACCTGCGACCGCTTTGTGTGTGACTGCTCAGCCTCCGATGTCAATTTGGCCTGCTGCCCTCACTGCGACCCACGTGCCTCATGTTCCCACCAGACACAACCTCACATCACATTCCAGAGTGGCCAGCGATGGATATACCAGTGTCAGACCTGTGAATGCTTGGTGGGTATCTGTATGCCTTGAGCAGTCTGTTGTGCCTGAGAATGCCTTGTGAGTATCTGTTTTCAATCTATTGCACTTGTGAGTATCTGTTTCAATCTGTTGCTCTTGTGAATACTTTGTGAGTAGGGTGTCTTGTCTGTCTTTGTCAGCCTGTTGCCAGGTACAACCAGGAGACATTTCACATTTACTCCTTCAGTTTGGTTATGTATTTTATTCCAATAACATACAGTAGTTTTATGTAATGTATAACATGTTAGTGATGTACTGTACATTTGTGTTTATGTACAGTATGGTGAGATAGACTGCTGGCCACTGGAGTGCCCACCAGTGCACTGCTCATATCCAGAGCGCGCACCAGGTGACTGTTGCCCTCGCTGCCCAGATGACCCCTGCACAGCCCCTGACCCAGCCAACATCACATCCCCTGTTACCACCACCCCAGCCACTACCACATCTGCCACAGGCAACAACACCCCGGGGGACAGTGGCACCCCTCAAGGCTGCCACTATCTTGGTGCCACTTACCCCCCAGGTGCTGAGTGGGCAGCACTCAATGATGACTGCGTCACATGCAGGTGTCAGGTAAGTGGCACTGGATGTTTGGAGGGCAGTAGTACACAAACACCTCACCTACGAATAATTGTATATATATATATACTGTATATATACAGTATATATATATCATTGTTTTTGTCATTGTTGTGGCCTGAGGCTCCTCTGGAAGTGAATCTGGTGAACTGCAGGCAGAAGTTGCTTCTCTCCAGTTGTCCACCATTCTCCAGTCAGGGAACAGGGAGGGAGCTGAGGGACATTTGTATAACCGAGCAGCTCCAGCATGTGGTCATATTGGTGCTACTGAATGGAAGTATCTCTCTCTAGTACTGTGAATACTTTAAATATGTTGGATGATGATTTTGGTTTACTGTAATTGATTACTGGTAATATACTTTTGTTGTTGTTTTGTTATTTTTTCATGGAGTTAGTGGAGAAGGAATATTACCTTCATATTCCTGTCAGGTCATAGGAGAGTAAAAGGGATAACAATGTAAGATAGTAAGCTCCTCTTTGTGAGTTGGATTGGTATGTGGTGACCCTTTGTGTTGGAGGTAAGGAATATTACCATCATTTTCCTATCATGTCATAGGAGAAAAAGGGATAACAGTAGAGGATAGGAAACTCCTCATTGTGAGTTGAATTGGTATGTGGTGAGCCTTTGTGTTGGAGGCATCCTCTTACCTCTTGCAACATCAGACGTGGTAAACTGTTTCTGGAGCATCCTTTTTACCTCTGGTTCATGTCCCCAAAGCAATGAAAATGAGCTTTGCTCTTTATTTCTCAGCATCATGTGAAAATGAAAGATAAGCCAGGATGCTATTTGATGATATTTTTTAATGCCATCAGTATAGGACAGTATCAGCACAGACACATAATTTTTCACAGATCCTGTAGAATGTATCACACTAGTGTGTTGCTGTACGGCACCAACCAGTAGAGGTGTTACTGGTACTAGTAAAGTATCTGATGTTACCTGCATCATCATTGTAACTAACATACTGTGGTAGTGTGTTTTCATAGTTTACTTTTATTTACTTGAAATTCTTTCATGAATCATATTCTCCTTTTTAAATTTATTTGAGTTTCAGCCACTTTTAATAAGCTGTATATATAGTGTTGGTGATAGGGCTGTATCGTTATTAAATTATATTTCAGAAAGAGATACAGACAAATTTTCATGTTTTGTGTTTAGCTTTTTCTGCCTTAGTTATTCATGCTGTAAACCTGGATACAAATGCTGCTCTCAGATTTTGTTTGATTTATCCCTTCTGATGTACAAACCTATTTTGTTGGTCATGATGTTGGCCTGTCTAATAATTGTTAATTATTTGATTTATGTCATATTCTTGGATGGAAACAGTTGTTCATAGTCCCTGTTTTAGTTTTAGCTGTGCATGTCTGTGAACTCATGCTATGCAGTTTATATACAGTATGTGTAGCTTAACAGAGGAGAAAGTCGTTATATTCACATTGCAGGGAAGTTCTGTAGAATAGAATAAGTAGCAGGAGGTCAGCGGCTGAAGCTGATGCTGAGATTATTTATGTTTGCATCACCTAGTTTTAGAGAAAATCCCATTGAACTAATGCATCCTTTACTGTCATTTCTTTTAGCAGGAAAGGAAGAAGATACGAAAATTTAAAAGAAATTTATGTAATTTACTGTCCCTTTAGCTGCAATTCACACCCATATAATACCATTCCAATGGCTCCCTAAACTAATGGCTGTATGCTATTACAGATGCCGTACTGCTGGGAGGGTGGAGGGCAGGGTGGCGCGATCCGTGTTCACCGGTAATCAAGTTGTGGCCTCTTGTTGCACGCGCGTTGCTTGTTGCGGGGCGGGCTAGTGGCCTTGGCGTCGGGTAGTCGTCTTCACTCCCTGTTTCTCACACAATCAATGTTTTTGGGTCTTGCACGACACATCCCTCTGTTTCTCTGTCTGTCTCTCTCCTTCCCTTTGTTGCTCCATTTCTTGATTAGGATGTGCACGACTCACTTTCTCTCACACGTATTAACTTGGACTCATGTGAGTGTGATGATAAAGATACAAGCAATAATCAGTATTCCCCCAGCAAACAAAGCCATATGCTAGTTATGTCTGGTACCTTCCACTGTCTTCCCCTTCATCTTATTGTGGACCTACTCATACTCTCACCCTCTTCTGGCATTTATTTCACCTTAGAGTAAATGTACTTTCACTGATCCTGGTTTCTGTTTGCGAGAGGGGGATACCAGTCATTGCATTTGTATATACAGTCTCTGTTAATGATAGTCATCTGTCTTCCTCTCCCCTTTTGTGTTCCGCAAGCTTGGTTCTGCCAGCAATTCACAGTGGAATGGAAGAGTTGTTGTGGCTGGGGTAACATGTAAGAGGAGGATTAGTGAAGAGGAGTGGAGTGGAGCAGATTTTTTGAGAGGGTATACAGCATTTGGTTGGGATGATGATTACCTCAGCCAAGACAAGGGATAGGAGTTAGACTTTGGATGACAATACCAATATGATTTTCCTAACAATCTACTTCATACTCCCTGCATCTAGTACCCTGGTAAACCATCCTAATGTAGCATTATTAGCCAAATTTCAACTCATACCCTTCATCCTGAGTGGGGGAAGGTTGAGTATATGCAGTATCATACTATGCTTACTGTTCCTCGTTTTACACTGCATACTCCCTCGGCCCTACGTTTGTTCATAACTCTGCCTCTGCACACCTCTTCATTCTCCACACCCACATACTGTACCTCTCTTTCCCTTAACTGTTACCCCTAGCCCAACCCCCTCCCACCCCATTGTGACTTGCTGACAAGGAATAGCTGGCTGGATAGAGGGTGGAAGAGGATGATGGATGATTGTTATTGATCATGACTGTAGCCTATAGTATTTTCATGGAAAAAGTACCATATTTTCAAGGGATCATGAACACAATCATTTTACTTTAGATTCCTATGTACTTAATATAAGTAGAATACTTTGACAAGTAGACAACAGTGTTTTCATGTATGCAGTAACAGATACGTCTGGGCATGGTGAATGCTTTGTTGCACTGAAGACAATTAGTAAGGTTTTACTCAGAATATTAAGATGGTCTTTTTATTAGCTGCAGACTGTTTTAAAAAGCATGTGTTTGTAATATCACTAAATAATTTTTCATACTCTGGACTGTAAATCTGAAATTGCACTGTCAGTGACAAATTTGCCTAATCTGGCAAACAGTTAAAATAATGGTTCAAGAAGAAAAGTGGCTGGTGCTGTGAAAGTATTAATTATTCAATGAAAATTTCTTGGCATTTCAAGATGGCTTCATGAATAATACTTTGAGCTCACATAAACCATATGGATATAAGACATGAATATGATGTCATTATAAAAAGTCAGAGGTGAGAACAGTGGAATTGGATATGCAAAATTCTAGATGAGGACTGTGTAGTTACTGGTAGTAGATGGATGGCTACCACTGACCTCAGAAAGTACATACTGGTAGTAGACGGATGGCTACCACAGACCTCAGAAAGTACCTGTGCTGTATAAGAGTGAAACATGGCTACAAACTTGGTAATTAGCTACACAATCAACACTCTTAGGCAGGAAAAAACTTAGCCACAAAGTCCAAGCTGAGACTTGCACATTACTACAAATCCCACTACCCATCATGGAGTTCTTTTTTCCCAGCAGCTTGCAGCAAATGCTGGAAAGTAATTTGCTGTTTCTGGCACTTGGTTTAGTTTCCAGTCCATAGAAAACGTCATCTATACCATGGCCAACCTCAGTATGGGGATTCCTTCAGAGGAAGCATTACATAATTTTTATGTATGTGGAAATATATTAAGTACAGTATGTGGATACTGTAAGAAGCCAGTAACAAACAATTCAATACTACCCCCTCTGAGGTGTAGGGGTATGGGTTAGGCAGCCATAGAAAAAAACATGAGGTTTGTACAACAGACTTTCTTATAGAGCTAACCTAACCAGGTAAAATATTTCTCAAAGCACAGCATTGTGAATTCAGCACAAATACAAAAAAAAGCAGTGTGCATCTGTGTTCTGTCACGTAGTGTTACTCTTACTTTACACTGTGATGGATGTTAGCCAGTTCAGTGCAAGTTTTTCGTAAATACCTTTGATGTTCTTTATGATATTGCATTTAAAATCGTTGAGTACTTTTGCTGTGCTATAGAAAGCTGCATCTAGAAATCAGTCAGTCATTCATTGTCTCTAATACTGTACTGTACTGGCTACCATACCCAGTTTCCATCTCCTACCTATGTTTTCACAGGTACTGCTGGACTTAACTCCTAAGCAGACAGTCCTTTTCTTGGAGGCATCCTGTAATGTTTCCTTACTGTACAGTTTTTCTCCTAATGTCTTTTCAGATTTCTCGTGTCAGTAGGTAGAAACCTGAAAGACTAGCAAGGGATATCCTGCATTACAGTATTTCTACATCAGAAAACAATTTAACTCTCTCTCTCTCTTTCTCTCTCCCTTGGTCCAAGTTGATGTATGCTGGTTGTCCCTGAGTGTGTACTGTATAGGTTGATGACTGCTCCTCTTTCTCACAGTTTTGAAGTTGTGGATGCTGCAGCATATACAGGGTGGTCCATAAATTGCACTCTTCTGTCTTGTGTGTAATGGGGATGGCTCCGTCTGCTTTTATGAGAAGCAGAAACAGCTTCATGAAATTACCAGTCACTAATGCAATCAGTGGATATAAAAAAATAGGCACTGTAAAACATGAAAAGGGCTGTGAAAGTGATGCAGGGTGGATGCCAGTAACTGACTGAGACATCCCCACAGCACACAAGAACTGGGATGTGTAATATATGAACCATGCTGTATATTGCCATTGCTAAATTCAAGGGATTTGTCAAAATCAGAGAAAGAAATGTAGTGCTGCATTGTCCTCAGCTTTCTTGGTCTGGTCTTTACACTGCATGATTTTGCCTTTGCATTGCCTGCCAGCTCATCATCAAAAAAAAAAATTACAAGTGAATTCTGTAATGGAGTATATCATGAAAAAAAAAAAAGGACACTGTACAGTATCGTGTGCTATTTGTAATAATCATGTATTATTATGAGGGTCACACTATCATGTATAATAGAAATCCATGGATGAAATATACTCACATTTTGGAAATATACGGAATATATATATATATATATATATATATATATATATATATATATATATATATATATATATATATATATATATATATATATATATATATATATATATATATATATATATATAAACTTATTTATTTATTGGGCAGATGCAACAGTTCTGGCCCAACTTATCCCCTGTTCAGGTTGTACACTACTACTGTTAATAATAGAAATAGTAATAATAATAATGATTGATTTACTTTTCTCAAAAGTGGCAGTTCCCTCTAAAGAATTAATAAGCGCTCAAAACCGTGAAATAACAATATGATTATCAGTTCATAAGTGGTACCATGTCAAAACAGTGGCACCTACTGAATCAATAGAAAAAGAACTTTTCCAAATGTTGGTATAATTTTTCCATTTCATCAAGTCATGGCACTGTAATAGCTAGACACACATTAGAAATATTGGTTTCTTTCCCTGCAGAGTGGACAAGTGTGTTGTCATTACCGCAGCGGCTGTGTGGGTGTTGATGACGGGTCTGGGGCCACACCTGTATTCCCTGGTGCTGTGTGGGGCCGGACGGCTGCCACTGCTGCTGGTGTGGCTGGTGGTGCCATTCCTGCGCTGGTTCTCAGCACTCTGGCGCCACCTGCTAAAACTTCCCCAGACATGGTCATGGGCCTGGCTACCCAAGAGAGGACTGGTCAGCAGCCCCACAGCACCTACCTCTACTGGCCCCGCCCCTCCCACACCCCGTCGCCCCCCAGACTTGCCCCATATCCTCCTGCCCCCCTGGTGGAGGCCTCCAAGAACCCTCTGGGTAGTACTCCTTTGCCCCGTGATGTGCCTGAGACATTTACCCCACTGGGGTCAACTAGTGATAGTATTGCAAAGACTATTATATTGTCTAATACAAGGTTTCACAAACCTGTTTATCGAAATCCGATCTCATGGATACCATCTCGTAAAGCACAATTTTTCAGGGAGCGCCAAGAGAGGCAGAGAAAATATAAGCCATAAGTTAAAATGGGAATTAAAAGAGAGTTTCCTCCAGCAAAGCCATATATGCAGATCAGCTACCTGAGACTGGCCTCCCCCCGCCACACCACGTCGACTCTACAGTGCCAGGCGGCAACGCTTCCCTGCGCCTCCTGCTGCTTTTATGCTGGCTAGAAGACCAGAATGTTATAGTAATGGTTTTACTTACCACTTAAGTAGTTCATCCGAGAGTGGCTTGTAGCAGTGTAGGAAAATAATATTCATAATCCTTTACAAGTAAAATGGCAAGCTGGTGAAGAACCCCCATATTCCAAAAAGCTGATCTCCACAACACACTTTGTGCAGCAACTGACAAGTTGCAATTTCCCATTCCCTTCATTACTGCTAATGCAGCAGCAGCAGCAGCAACTGCAGCTATAGCCAGTAGTAGACTCAGCGTGAGGTCTGCTGTCCTAGTTCTGCCTCAGCTGAAGCCTCACCTGCCTCTGCCTGTAAAGCATTAGTCTTCCTTAAGTGGTGGTGAGTGTAGCAAGCGTGGTGGTCGGGGAGACAAATGCCCGATGCAGTGTTCTTGGACCTGGTGTGGGATTCTCAAACTTATTTATGATCAGTATTTCCTATCGTAGCTTAGATTTGTTTTTATAGGAAGAACTGGACCTGTGGCAAGATTCTGCATTCTTCTTTCTGTGTTCTTCCTGCATAAAATAGATAAAACCTACGATAATTTTCCTCTTGTAACTAAGATGCATTTTGTAAGAGGACGAGGAACATGGGAAAACTCTACACTCTCCTTTCCTTGTCCTTCCTGCAAAAATGTATCGCAGTTACAAGAAGGAACTGATCGTAAGTTTGTGAATCCGGGGCCTGGTCACCGTAATACCGGGTCTTGGCTGGGAGTAATGTAAAAGCGGGTGCTCGGAGGTATGGTTGTGTTGTACATATCATGTATATAATGGTTATGCTCATCAGGCCAATTATTATTTTGGTGATTTCAGTGACGTATGTTGCCATAGCCCACAGACTGCCAGTATGAATTCATGCAAAGACTCTTACTGTTGTTTTATCTCTGGTCATTCCATAAGCCTGCTAGTCATGTTAGTCTTGTCTTAATTTTGTTGCGTAAGATACTATCATATTGTGCATTTACAAGATACAGGAATATACATTTCTTTCATCGCATAAATTAACATGTTGAGATTTTACAAGAAATGGTATCCTGCACTATAGCTATATATTATATGAAGTCTCTAGTCATTCCTAATCAATATCTATAATAAATATCTGCTAAAAACTGCCTATACAGTATAATGATTGGGTATAACCTCAGTATTGTTATTTCACAAACATTAGCTGTATATTTACGTGTCTCTGTCTTGTTGACCTTTGCATGGGTGGATCCAGGAGTGTTGTCCATGGCTACCCTGGCAGCACCCCTCATTTATCACACTGAGATTAGTATACAGTACTTTGCATATACAGACTGCATCTTTTAGTGGCTGTCATGTATATTTCTCCCATACAAATATGATGTAAACTATCCTTGACTGAGAAACATTACATAGGTGGATGCAAGAGGATGCCAAACCCTCAGTACTTTGAAAAGTGACATGAGCAACACCTAAGAAATATTCCTGGATCCGCTTCTGCAGAAACAGGTCAGTGGCTGGTGATCTTTTTGTTGCCAGCCTGTAGAACAACTACTTTGGGAGGACACATATGGGGGAGAACAATTAACCATTTCAGTATGATGATGTCTGTTTCATATGTATCTTGCTATCTCATGATGATTCTGTTCAGCTTAAAAGAGACTTTTTGACCATGAGAGGTTAGACACAGCCTTCATTAACCCATTCGTTACTAAGGTGTTCTCCAAATCTGCATAAAGTAATCTTGTTGCACCAAGAATAATATGGATAAAGACATCACCAGATAAAATAGGTTAGCTCTGTCAATTCAGTGGTGTATTTTTAATTTTGTTCTTTGTACCTCCAAGCTAGTTTATTCAGCTTTTGGGAGACCTCTAACGGTGAAGGTGTAAATGAAGGCTATATCTAGCCTCTCCAATTTTAGAATATCTTTTAAACCTTATAATATCATCTAGACGTAGCAAGAGTAAAATAGAAGAGAACATCATCATAAGGACGGGATGAAGGTAGAGAGAAGAGGTGAGCACTACCAGTTAGTGGAGTTGTATCTTCTCTACAACATCGTGTGCTCAAGCTTGTCATCACAAGCCTTTAGTTTCATAAAAATGTCTACTTCATTAAATTTATTTATTTATTACAGATGACAGACCCAAAGCTTAGATTGAGGTATAGTAAAATATCTGTACATTTAACTATGCAAATTGTAAATTGAGAAATTTCCAGTAGTGGTCAAATAGAATTTGACATGGCTGAATGAAATTTATGCCATTCCTGTTAGGCACAAATTTATTATATGCTTAAGAAATTGTTGTTAATGGAAATAATAAAATATTTCAGATGTCTTAGTGACTAGGAGTAGCTAGACATGGAGTAAATAATTATATGATGGTGGCAATATTATTTACAAACAGGCTTGACCCAGCTGTTGCTGCCATTGCAATAGAATGGGTCACAGGTATGTATTACTTAACAGTACAGTGCTGCATTTATTGTAGTAACCCAAAACTTTAACCAGCTTACTGTATACAGACTTTCAGCAGTTGTGCAGTATCATCGTATGGTACAGTACTGTAAATTATATCGTAGTTTGACATTTTCAAGCAGTGTCCATGTGAGCATTTAATTGCTGTGGCATGAATGAATGCTCATTAACTTCTTATTTTTATTTCCTAAAAGTCTTCAATTAGTTTGAATCCAATAATTACCTTCTTGACTTCGTAATATTTTATGGCTTAACATTTTTAATTAATATTATTTCAGTGAAAACCTTCTTGCTCAAAGTAAAGAGATTAGTTAAATTAATTAAATTAAAAGCATGAGAGAAGTTACTGCTCCTGTAACAATACTCCCCTCAGGATTCTCGTTATTTTAATATTTGTCGATATAGGAAAAATGAATTATCACCGCTTGTCACAACTCAAGCCAATGAAGGTGTTTCTTTATGCCTTTGAATGGCATAGAATAGTGATGTGAACTGAGTCATAATGAGCTAAATTGAATGAAATTATTACAAAATTATGTCACCAGTTTGGTACACCGCAATATTTTTTGCAGAGGTATTTGTAGTAAAAATAGGCTGCTGAAGAAGTATGGTTTATGTAATTTTTTATACTGGTAACAAATATCCATGATACTAAGAATAAAAGTTATCAAACAGAATCCATAATATCCATGACACTAAGAATAAAAATTAGCAAACAGATTCCATAATTCAGCATGCCTTTAAATAACAAAAGGAATTATTAGACTGTGAGAGAATATTGGTTTTTAGAGGAAAACATATATTTAATTCAGTATTTTTATGCATATTACTGCACTGAATTGTACAGTACTTGCATGCAGACTTGGAGTTACCTTTTTTCTTACAGAAGTACTTCTATAACTTATGAGTTTATCTGACATTATGTACTGTACTTTGAATTTAGTTTACAGGCATTGCAACTTGATGAATAGAATACAGTACTGTACTTTCATCTAGGATCGTACTTCAAACATTTGTGTACTGACGTCAACTTCTCAAGAACTGTTTGCCATTCACAGTAATGTAGTCACAATATATCGATACAGTAGCTGTAGTTTAAGGAGTATCATTGGGTAACTTCATGAACAGCTATTATTTTGTGTTGTTGACTAAGCTGATTAAAGAGAGTATTTTTGCAATTTATAGTTTTTGTGTGTCATGGTCTGGTGATTAGATTGTCCCAGTCAGAGTGATGCCCTATCATAAGTTTAATCCCCAAGAGATGACTGGAGGCTTTTTCGATTATGTACTGAAATCAAGGGATAGGCTGGTTATCTACCTTCAAAATGATGACCTAGGCTTGAGCTCTTGCACTTCAAAGGGGGAAAATGGTACAGTATTGGCCTTTTTTTTATATATATATATCATTACTATTATCTTAGTAACACTGATCACTTTTCCAAACCAGTGTGATACAGTACTATCACTGAGAGCAGATTTTGTTTTTTCCTATATATCTGGACCAAGCCATTGATGTGTAGCATAATTTATATACAGTGATTGCATATTGTTACTTTTAAATGTTTTTATTTGCTTATACAGTATTGTGATGAATCATTTATTGTGCAATTTCATTTAATCTCAGTCACAGATCAAGACCTTTTATTTTCTGGATCCTACCTCGCCCCATCCTTGGGTGGACTGGAGAGGTCAAGATGATGATGATTATGATGGTGATGATGTTTTTCATTATGTAGAAGTTGACACAGTTCCAGTGGTGCACTCCCCAAGCCCAAGCACTAGACAGGCTAAGAAGAAATGAGTGGCATTGCACAACCCTGCTTGTGCTGTTCACTGATACTCAACAGAAGATCACCCAGCAAAGATGTACCTTAGGATGAAAGTGCTTGGAGTCTTACAATAATTCCTATGAAGATATTAAATGCATGGATATATTTTTTGGCCCTCTTGCAATGAAGGAAGGAGGATAAAGCCAGGAACAGTGAGACCTGTATTCTTGTCAGCTAGGGGAGCTTTCTTGCACCTTTTATTTACCAGTTTCCTTTTATTTACCAGTTTCCTTGTGTTTCTGATTAGTATCATAACTATGGGGTTGCCTGTGGATCCCCAAACACCCCCCCCCCCCAGTCAGGCCCTTGGCCCCCCTCAGTTGCTCCTCATTTGAAATAATCAGACTGTTTATACAATGTATACAGTGCAGCAGTGAGTCCCCCTCCAAGAATAGGGCATGGTTCATCCCTGGCCTCCCTCCATTTGTGGAAACCTGGCTGTGCCACTGTTGCTGATATGTTAATATATTCTTGTATGCTCATTTTGCAATCTATTTTGAGATAAAGGAGATCTGAGCATACAAAAGAGTATTAAGTTGTAACATGCAAGATACAGTGCCATGAAAGAGATTTAGGCAAGCCTCCCCAGGTGGTGAGAATAGAGACCTACAATCCAAATCTGGCTTCCCTTCCCTATGGTTATACTGTTGTCAGTTTGTAAAAGAAGCCAGCAATACGTACATGCAATCTGGCAGTTCATTCATGCAAGTCATCAATACATACATGCAAGTTGGCAGTTCGTACACACAAGACCTGGCTCCAATTTCATCTCGACATTTCCCACTGAAACCCAGATCTGTCCGAAGGTTATTACAGTATACAGGTACTCTATACTCTTTTCGCTTTAACTTGGCCTAAAATTATTATCTTTCCAACTTGAATGCTCAGTTATAACAATAGGTTAGCACTAGAGTGTGATGCTGGTGCTACAGAAAGAACATAGAGCCACAGCATTATATTTTTCTGCCACTGAGCTATGCGAAAAACACCACAAGAGAAACAAAATCAGGGCCTAATTAAGGTGAAAGAGCTATAGTGTATTATATTGTGTGTTAATGAAGATCCTGCTTTTCTTAACAAGCATGGTGCTGGACACTGCTGTAGCCCTGTGAGTGTCAAATTTGTCTCTAGCCAAAATGTATCCACTAGTGGAATATATCCTGTAGCTTGAAGGTTTGTAGGATGCAGGTAATTATTCTGTGTCCCATCTGGTCTCTGCATTTGTCTCGTTCATGCTTCAATTAACTAAACTGTTGTAATAGACTCTCATTTTTGGTCTGCTTCAGATGCCTACATACATTGCTAATACAGTATACATATGAGCACATCCTGTTGAAAGACACTAATAGGGCCAAAGGCATAATCATATTTTACAGTAATTACACAATATAATGTTGATATATTTGCTAACCCTTATTCTGATGTGAGCAAGAGTGTAAATTTTGACATCCAGTGACTGTAGTCTAACATATGTGGTATTTGTAATTAACATAAAGGCTGACATATTAAGAAGTGCATTAGCAAAATTTTATGTAAAGTACAGTAGATTATTGTGAATGTCGTTTTCTAAAATGTTCTAAAATATTTAATGCAAGTCAAGCAAGATAGCTACAGAGGTTTTAAATTGTGCAATAAACTTTTTAAAAAAGTGTAGTAAAAGAAGAAATTAAAATGTTTTACTATATAATATACAATATAAAGACAAGTGTTTTTGAGACAGTGTGTTTTCCCATTAAGTTCATAGCATCAAACAGGTTCCTCTTTGACATCTAAAGATTTACTACTGAGGAATGGTTCATATTATGGTGTCAAGTGATCCAGAAATGTTTATATTTTTAGTATCTGCAGGATATTAGCAAAGTCTTGTAGATCCAGTGACAGGTTGAATTTTGCTAGGAGTTACAATTACAGAAGTAGTTTATTTAACAAATCTGAAATATGTATTATTTCTGTTCAACAATTTAATACTGTATTTCCTTAACGTATTTGGCAATACTGTTTATAGTTGCAACTGTAAATGATAATTTATGATATTTTAGTAACCAGTTGGCATTTTGTCTCCACAAGAAATTATCAGCTTTATTTACGTTTTTTTCATGGTTTCATGCATGTGATAAAAACCAAAGATTTGTCTATCTATCTCTGTCTGTCAAACCAAACACCTTAATGCTGGTGTGGGCTGCTACGAACAAATTTATTCTATGTCACCCTGTCTTCTACTATCAGTTTGCCCTGCTTCCAACTCACACCCCCCTCATTCATACAGTATTCAGTACCTTTCCACTCCATCCCTCCACCTTGTCCCCAGTATCCTCCTAGATCTTACACGCACTCCATTCAATTCACATGACCCAATCAAAGATATTATGCCAAATTCTGTATTTTCTGCCTAAATATATCATCATATCTGTCCATTGTAAATTATGATTTGATAATTTCTTCTGGCTGTTCGAAGGATGGAAAGGCAAGAAGGCATGAGGCTGCAGTCTTAAATAACATTACTCGATTTCTAATGTGAATTAAAGCATATTACTGGTTTTTATTATGAAGATGGACAAAAGTCTTCTTAGTGCTCAACAGAGGTACATTATTATTTATTCCATCCATCCATCCATCATCCAATCCTACATTGCCCCATGAGGAGCGTTGGAGCCCGGGGCTAGGCAGTTGGTCCCGACATTTAAGATGAGAGTGACCAGCCTCACTCATCCCTGAGTAGCATTACATGAGCAATCAACCCCAACCATCCCTTGGATATAAACTTTCACCAGCTCAATCTGACTGGAGCGCAATAATTACCCATTAAACCACCAAGTGCCAAAATATGGTTACTGTATATGGTTACCACCCTGTGTAGTAAATAGTTTCCTGGTGTACAGGAAACCTTTTAGCTTGTCACTCAGTGTAGAGTCACCTACAGGCAGAAGGAAGAGGAAAGAATGAAGGAAAGACAGCAGAGGGAGTGTAAAGTTACCCTTTGGCAGAAGGACAAGGAAAGAATGCAGGAAAGGAAGACAGAAGAGGATGGAAGGAAAGAAGGATGGATTATTATTTATTAGACCAGTGAAATTATCAGACTTTTCCCCCCACCTAGTCTCTTTGTCATTTTACACTAGCAATATCAGAGTATTTTATGAAAATCATAATATACTGTTGAATTACTTTTAAATATGAAATATTTTGAAACCTTCATACACTAGTCTCAGTACATGAGAAACAGGTTGATGGAACAGCATAGCTGCTGAGTATACGGAACAGTGAAATGTCCCAGATTTTATTATTAACCACCTAGAACTTTTTTTTTTTTTTTCTGTTTCTCCTTCAACAGCTGTCATCATGTCACATTCAACATAAATCTATTTATTGTACTGTCCTATCCCTCCATACCACTCCACTGTCCTATCCCTCCATACCACTCCATAAGAACTTCCAACAACTTACTTTGTCAGCTCTTATTGCTGAATTGTGTCCCTCTTAACACCACTCACATTTTACTGATATGTGTTAGCCTTGATTCCTTGGCTTACATTCCTATATATTGCCACTGCTTTCCACATTTACATTTAAATTACAACACCCACATACCAAATATCTCTACCAGAGTTTGTAACTCCCACTCCAAATCTGCTTTAGCACTGCATCATCAGCAAACAGAGGTACTGAGTTCACGTTCTCGAAAATACAGTACCTCTCTTCGGAACCACATCTCTACCAAGTGACTTGGCTTCATCTCTCTCATTACTCCATCCTTACCTTGTGCACATGAAAAGCCTCAGTAACATTATACAGATGTATTTCAGTCCAACACTCGAGCTAACTCTCTCCTTGAACACACCATTCACTCTTATCAGTGCTTTTGTCTAATCATACGTGCTCTAAATTTCTGTGTGTAATCTGCCCTGTACTCCATATACTCCTTGTACATTCCACAATGTCTACTGGTCTGTCTGCTTTGTCATATGCCTTCTTTAGATACATTATGCAACAGACAATCTTCTTTGCACATTCAGAAATTCTCTGCCAGAGATCTTTGTGCAGATATGATCAACACATCCCATACCTTCCCTGTATCCATCCTATTCTTCACAAATCAGCTTTTTTGTACAATGTTTTTGAACTCTATATCAGTATGCTATCATACACCTTAATCTACCACATATTATCTCTTCTCACTCTTCCCTTTATACATTCTCTTCTCTCACACTTTCCATTATACAGTTACAGTTATACTTTCCACTCATCAGGCACTCTGCCTTGTATTTATATTAATCTGCACAGTTTGTAGGTTCATTCTGTTATGTACTACCTTCCCTCCCCACAAGAGCATTCCACTTAGAGCATCTGTCACTGTTGCTCTTCCTATTATGATTTTTTTTTTTTATTGTTAAACATAATTATCCTGCACTGATCTCTCTTTCCATTCGCACTCTTCCATCTTTTGGTTTAATTTTCCTTGAATCTGACCCAGCATCACTTTCACCTATCACATTTTGTAAGTGGTTGAGATATTTGCCCCATCTCCAGTAAATTACTTCTTTCCAATAAAACTTCATCATCCATTCCCTTCACTCCTCTGTTTCTTCCACTTTTACCCCTACCATTCTTCAGTTAATGCTTATTTCATTTTTGTTATTCCATATTGCATAGTTATAGTGCCACAACTCCAGCATCACATTGCCAAGTCATTAAATTGCATACTGGAGCTACAAGAAATCCTTATTAAACTACTAAATACTGCTAATCAATCACAGTGCCATGCTCAAATGCAGTTACAATGCAGCATAAGTATGAGGTGTAAACTATAGTCCATTCCCAGATTAGAGTTACACTTGGCCATGACTCACTCCCTTCTACACCTTCCCATACTCCATCACCTGCAACTATAGTCCAGTTCAAATTAGAATTATAGTAACAGGTGATGGAGTTTGAGAGAGGGAGTATGGGCAGATGTGGAAGGGTGGGAGTCACAGTGGAGTATAATTCTACACTGGAATGAACTATACCTGTATCAGCATTCCATAATAACCTTCCCAGCGTCATTCATGCCCAAGGGTGATGATGCTTAAGACAGGTTGATATTCAGTAAGAAGCTGATGATTTCTTGGGTAATAAGAAGCCAATGTTTTTTTTTTTTCCTTGAATTTTAACTGTTTATGATGAGCAAATAAAGAAAAGGCAGGTTTTGTATATATGTGTTTAGGGCTGTTTTGCAAATAAACAGATTTACTTAGACCTACATGTAATATTTTATTCATCAACCAGATTTGTGGTACGTGAGGGTGCTCACCATCCACTCACTCGATGTAGTGCTGCTTTGGGTGTCTGCCCTTTCCTTTCTTCCTTCCTTCCTCTTGTGTCTTTTCTCCATTCTTTCCTCTTCCTGCTGCCTACTGGTGACTTTACACTCCATCTTCTGTCTTTCTTTCCTTCATTCTTTCCTCTTCCCTCTGCCTATGAGTGACTCTACATTGAGTGACAAGCCAAATGGTTTCCTCTACACCAGAAAACCATTTAGACTACTACACTGGGTGGTAACCATATAACCAAATTATGGCACCTGGTGGTTTAGTGGGTACTGTAATTAAGGTGCTCCAATTGGATTGAGCCTGTGCAGGTTTATATCCAAGAGGTGGTTGGGGTTTATTGCTCATGTAATGCCACTCAGGGATGAGTGAGGCTGGTCACTCTCATCTTAAATTTCATGACCAACTTGTTTAGCCCCGGGCTCCTGTGCTCCTCATGGAGCAACATAGGACTGGATGATGGATGGATCAACCAGATATAAAATTATACTGTATTACATTTGTTGTTTAAATACAGTCATCTGTCACACTTGAGTACTTTCTCCTTAATGGAACAGTCCTCTGATGCACACATGTTGATGAACGGCGAATCCTCATGCAGCACAATGCTGTAGTGCATTAGTTCATTGCCTTCATACAACTTTTTGATGCCTTGTGGTCTAGTTGTCCAAGGACCTCCAGCTAGATGTAGACCATGGAGGTCTGGTTCTAAGGAGTGGTTGAATTTATTGTTCATGTACTGCCACTGGATGGTTGGTGATGATGACCATCATCCACTCACTTGATGTAGTGCTGTCTACTTCTTCCTTCACCTTTATCATTCTCTTTCTGTCTGCCCTCCTTTCTTATTTCTCCCATCTTTCATGTCACTTTTTAACACACTTCTTTCCTTTTCAGGCGGCATTACATTGAGTGACAAGCATAATGGTTTCCTGAACAGGAAACCATTTACAACGCTGGTTGGTAACCATATAACCAACCTACACACATTCCCTACGTGTCAGCAAATGGGTTGGCAGAGGGTTAGTGCCCTTCCCTGTACAGTACAGGCAAGTCCCAGTTAACGAGCAATTGCTTAACAAAAATTTGCTAATACGAGGTATTGGAATTTGCACCACCACCCGTTTAACGAGCAGGTAAACCTCCCAAATCCCAACTTATGTGAATCGAGACGAGGGTATTTGTGTTTCATGTGCATTAACCTTTATTCCTGCCTAAAATTGTCTGTCACAGATGTTGGTGGTCGGTGGAGGTTTCTTGGCTGGTCGTTCACCCCATCCCTATTTTACTGATAATTTATGTTATTCTGCTTACATTAATGCTGTTTTTATACTTCAGGTGTATTACCTTCTTGTATTAACCCCTTATTCCAGCTTGAAGTAATCAGAAAGTTAGTTTTGGTGGTTTTGGGGGAGGTTGCTCAGAGGCCTTGCTCCCTAACCCTATTTTTCCCATAAGTTCTTCACTTCGTTTAACGAGAATTCGGCTAACAAGCAAAATCCATGCTCCCAATTAGCTCATAAGATCAGAACCCGCCTGTAAAACAATTAACTCAGAGAAATGACCACCCTTTACAAGATTATGGCATGTGGCCATAGGTAGATACATAGTACTGCCACAAAGGGAATTGGCCACTCACACGTTCAATGTCAAGAGTGATTGGCTTAGACCTGGGCCTTAAGACTCTAATTTGGCAATACTGAATTGAATGATGGATGGACGGATGGATTATGTACAGGTTACCATAATGTAACATTTTTATCTTTAGAGCTGAGGAAGAAAGAATACTACCCTTGTACAGTATTTCTGTGTGAAGTGGAAGTGGTTAAAAGGACATGGGTGGTATAAACTGAGAACATAGACCCCACTAAACAGTTGTCGAAAAAAGACATCTTGGATGTGGGTCTCATATATGGTCAGGGCCCAATAAAACTAGGCAGGCTGATGTTGTGTGGAATGTTATGTGAATGGCAAGCGGCAGTGCAGATTTAACGAAGATGTGAAGTGATAGCATTATGTGAGATGAGTATGAGAGGGACTGAAGTGGGTAAACTGGAAGATGCAAAATGCATAAGGTCAGGTTTGCAAAATTATGGATGGAGTAAAGTGGGACTGAGGGCCATATGCTTAATCCTCAAGTTGCAAAATGGAATGCAAACCCCTAATTCGTTACTTTCATTTTTGGAACACCTGTGGTTACAAGGTATGGTCCATCTGCATCTCACATTACAGAGTGCAGTCAGCAGAAGTACAGAATGACTAAAGATGTTCCGACTCACTTGCTTCAGAAATATGAATAAAAAATTGGGAGCTTGCATTCCACTTAGCAGGTTTAATTTTTAGGCATATAACCATTAGTTTGCTGGTGAATGATGCACAGGATCCGAGCGATTAGAAGTGTACTGTTAAGGTATTAATTCAGGTGTAAATACAGGTACAGGTATGTCAAATTTAAATGAGGTAAATGTCTCTGATTATTACATATGCACAATATGACTACTGTATAGCAAAGGGAGGGTTTAAAGTTAAGGATTGCAAGTGGCTGAATGGTCAGCGTCGCAGACTGCGAAGTTGCCGGCCCATTAGCACCAGGGTTCAAATCCTAATTCCAAGTGCAGCAGCCGTCACTCGAATCGGGAGTCCTTTCACCCTTTATGCAAGAAAATGAGTACCTTGGGTAACAGCTAGGGAATGTACCTGTGGTACCCTGGATGTTGCAGTGTTTATGTTTCCCAGGATATTGGGTGAAAACCCCGTCATGGGCTCAAAGGCTGAAGTCAAGCGACTCAGTGCGCCTGCTCTCACATTTACGTTTTACTCTCATCATAGTGCATAGGCCTACCAAATATTTTTAAAAATATGATTAAGATATGGACATCTTCAGTACCCTATTAAATTAATAAATTAATTAATGAAATAGTTAATACCGAAGTCCATGAGGCCACAGACATACAAACATGCCGCACTGGAAGACAAACCATGCGTGACGCATCGGCGTCAATTTGGCTTCCATCTTGATTGAGTGCGCGTTTGATATGGTGTGCCCTACAATTGTACCGCCTTTAGCTTCTCAGCAATGCCACAGTGTTACACACACAAGCCAACAGTTGCCACCAGACAACAGGGAATAGCTTTTCATGGGTAAATATATACAGTTTATATTTTGTACTATAAAATCAATACGTCTTTTAGCCCCGGACTGCTCAGACTGATTCATGCAGACGTGCAATACATCCATCTTGAGGTTAGTTGTAATATAGTGTGAATGACAGCTGACCTTATAACGTTTGACTACCACAATGCATTAAATTCCATTCACTGTGATAATCAGCGCACAGTTCCACAACGGTAATCACTGTACAATAATGAACCACTTATATATACAGTAGATAATTTGTTAGGTAAAGGTCAAGAAAGCCCTCGTCACCTCACTTTCGTTTTTTCAAGCTTTTTTTTTTTTTTTTTAACTGTGTACACATTATGCATACAAAATTAGAGTATGGTATGTTAGAAATGTATTTACTCCAGGAAAGCACTGATGTGTCAAAGTACAGTAGTGCATTTTGTGGAGTGACTACCCTAACACAACCTAATCAATATGAACCTAACAATCTCAGAGGTTCAGCATTTCCAATACAGATATATTTATGTGTAAGTACTTGACACCATAAATATATGTACTGTATGCATGACACGATGAAGTTTTAGTCCACATCACCACACCCTTGTCTTATGGCAATAATGGCTCATAAGCAAGTTAGTTCCAGCATGATGCAACGCATATAATGTAATATAAATATTATGTTGGAAGTCCAGAGCTTCTTATATATAGTAAAAGTAGATTATCAGTACAGTATATTTTTATGCATACAGTATACTGTATATGCCTTAAATCTGTGGCAGAAAAAGTAGATATATAGGCCCGTATAAGGTATTTATTCCATTATACATGTACATTGATATTTCACATAGATAAGTGGTATAAACCAATATTTTTATTATCGGTATGGTGACATAATTTACGTAAGTTCAGTCATTCTTTAATTTCTTTCTCAGACTCCATTTCAGTTGCCATATTATAATGTTCATATATTTGAAACGATGCTGAAAAGAATTCAACTTCATTCATGTGTTAGGTTTGTCATGAGTCATATTGCAGCCAATCATATTGCAGACTGCAGTTGGCTCAGAAGGGATGCGGGACAGTTGGCCGTCAGGACGATTCCTGATAGTTCTCCCAGAAAATTAGTTATTAAAGTATTTATTCATTAAGTATATTTTATAGAATAACGGGGAATCGTCCATGTTTTGTTGGTTGGGACTTGCTTTACAATATAAGGCTAAGCCGATTAGGAAATGTTTTCATTTCACTTCTGTGGAGTTATACCCTTGTTTATCCGCTTTGATCCCCCCCACCCCCGCCAAAAAAAGATGTTTATATTTCACACACATAATTCGGCGTTTATGTATCATTCACTTTAGACAATCATATAAATGCTAATGTCTTTCATGTAGCCTAACGTTACTTGCTAAATAAATTGAAATGTAAGTAAATGACGGGGAATCGTCCAGACGGCGAATTATCCTTACGGCGAATTGTCTTGTTAGTTTTCACTTCGTTTGTCTCTCTGTCTGATCAGCTAGTCAGGTCAGGTGCGGGTAAGGGGATGGGTCTGTTATGATGTGGCAGGGGTAAACCAGTTCTGCTGTCGGGCCCTGCTGTGGATGTCACTGCTTGCATTGCGCAGTTGACCCTTGTGCGGTGTGATGCGGTGAGGATCTGTCCGTTCTCCCCTTTGGGGCTAAGATGCGAATGAATGTGTTTGAATGGATGAGTAAATGGAGAGTGAGTCGTCCTGTCTCGGCTACCTCCCTTTCCTTCGGGGAAGCAGCCTAGGTATATAGATAGATAGATAGATTGTCTCTCTGTCTGTTAACTTTACGCGCAAAACTGCTGGTGCGATTTTGACTTAAGATTGCAGGAATGATGGGATATGTCCATTTGATCACCTGATTAAATATTGGGCTAAGGCTCAGGCCGTAGGCCCAAACAAAGTAAGCAAAAATTAAAAAAATAAGAAAATCGTTATTTTGCCATAGCTTTTTTTCAAATTCGTCATATAGACACGAAGCCAAACCTTAAAGGTGCATCTTTCAAATCTGCATCCTATAACATGCCTCATTACATCAGGGGGGTCATCCTCCAGTGAGCGGTTGGGTGATCAATAATGTCAGGTGGGTAGGGGCTAAAATTCAGATTGGCATAAAATCGTCAATTCCCACCCGACTTCAAATTTGATATGTGACATCTTTGACTAGATATCCTGTTGTCTTTACACGTCAGCACTAAAATGACTGCCCGGGACGGGTTTGCTGTGCCTTGGCACCGCTTTTTGTTTTTGTTGTGACGGCAAATTGTCTTGTTTTTGTTGTGACGCCGGATTGTCTTGGAACCGTGCCATGCTGGGAGGGGATTAGTCCGTAGTCATAGGTGGAAGGTGGAAGGGCTCTTGTCTCGTGTTAGGGTTAGACATCCCCGTGACATTGGTTCTCTGCCTGTTTGTGACTGGTCTTCACTAAACCTGTTACACCCCATTTAGAGGGGGGCAGGACTGCGGGCTCCTGGTTAGTCCAAGGGATTAGGTAGGACCGAATTATAGAGGCACTTCGTAGGAGCCCTCAGGTTTCTCCCATCCAGAGGACAGAAGAACTCGTGGCTAATAATGGCTAACCAAGATCAGACACTTTTAGAGATACAGGACCAAACTCCTACAAAGTCTTTCAACAAAGAATGTTAACAAAGTAATTACCATAGACTACCGTACGGATATGTCCTGCTGACCTACACAGATGGACACAAGCTCTTTCATTGGGACCTGTTGGAAGACCTAATCAATGACGACTTCACCTATAACACCACCTTAACTAATAGCCAGAAGATCAGTACTGATATGCAGGACTGACGACCTCATCTGCCAACCTAGTTACGAGTGCATGATACGGAGAGGAGGAACTCATGGATGAAAGATGATGGAAGACGCAAGTTTCCAAGGAGCCACACCATGATAACTGTTTCTCAGACCAAAACTTCACTGAAGGCCACCGAACATAATATTATTCAAAAAGACTTGAAGAGTATATTGCATTAAAAACACGAGACGCTTTGCTGTAGAGTGTAGAGGATCACACTACCAAATACTGTCCCAAGGATGAATACAAGCACTGCTTGGAATGCTTCTCGCATGATCACACCAGGGAGCACTGCAGGAGCTCGGGGGGAAAAATCGCTTGTGGAGGAGGGCACCGAATCGTGCAGTGAGTTGTCCTCGTAGGAAAAAGGCATTAGCAGAGAAAGGGAAAGGTAAAACAGCAGCAAAAACACGGCAGCATACATACAGCAGAGTAGCCCAAAACAGTAACATAGGACAATATTGGCGCAGACAAAATATCATTACACTGGTATAACATGCACACATACTGAACATAAGCAGCCTGGGAATTTGAGATGAATTGAACAAATTGCTTAGAGTCAACAGCCTTTCAGAAGTGGTAATTACTGAAGATCCTCCCTCTAAGGAGATGAGAACTGATGCTCGTACCCCAGATAATGGCGAGGTTCAGCCTATTCGAAATAACCTTGTAGAACGAAGACAAAGTGAAGAAGAAACAAGACATGGAGATGAACAACCAGGAATGGAACTAGAGGGAGCAGTAGGAGGGGACTGAACTAAGTGAACAGTGCAAAAAAAAATATAAATAAATACTTAAAGAAATGAAAAATCGGACTGGAGGAACTGAACTAAAAGATTTAGATAAACTATCACTAACTAAACGGAGAAAAAAAATGAAGGTGACGTACAGGCACTCTAGGATGATGGAAACATGTATATAGACGATTGTTCACAGGAAGGATACACCTGAAGGGGTATTACAGACAGTTGCATGGTAGAAACTTCAAAAAGCCAGAGAAGGTCTTAATAACTGGAATATAGCTATCACAAGGAATAAATAGGCACCCTAGACTAAGAACACCGTCAGCAGTAATAGACCCAAGGGTGAGGAGACAGCAGAATCAACATGGTGACAAAGCTTAAGATACTACTTCACATTGTGCTTCATTGAAAGAACAGGGGAGAGGATCTAAGAGGGTGTTACAGTAAAATACAACCGGACACATTAAGTCACGGACTGAAAAGTAACGAACAAAATACCTAATGCTATAACGCCTACAGGAGTGTTTATCAGTGGAATTAAATGGTGGTCGGCAACATCCACAAAAGAAAAAAAAAAGGTAAAATTACCGGTACTTTTATTAGAGAGTGACATATGTAAGATACTGGTCCAGTTATCATTGTCAGAACGTATTTGCCGCCCAGAAGAGTTCAAGCCGCGAAATCCTGACTCCAGACAAGAATAAAGCCATCGTAGTGAAAGGGTGACTTCTTCACTATAAGACCTCTTACCAGACTAAAATCTCTTGAGGTATCAATGTGACAAATGACGTATTTGATTTGATAAACTTAAACTGATTTAACTCCATTGAGAGAGAGAGAGAGAGAGAGAAAAGCGGCGGGGGAGGGGGGGGGAGATGAGAGAAACAGAACTCGCCACGCCGAATTAGTCACGTTTAATAGTGACCATTCAGTACAGGAATTTCCCCATCTTCTTTCCTTATGCTAATTTTACCCACAAGGAACCTTATCCACAACCCTCAGTAGGGAGTATGTATATAAAGCTGCTGCTACTGCCTCTTCAGTTGTTACTGGCGCTGCTGTTACTTGAAAGTGCAACAGAGCAAGAATGCAAGGCTGCAAAATGAATCGCCCTGTGGCAGAGTTAAGTATATAATATTTATATTCCTTGTTTCGTCTGTCTCGAATGGTGAGTGAAGGTGTGTGATCCATTTAATTGGGGTTGCTGGTTATACCGAAATGATGATGATAATGACCATAATAACAATGACTATGATGACGATGATAATGACCATAATAACAATGACTATGATGACGATGATAATGACCATAATAACAATGACTATGATGACGATGATAATGACCATAATAACAATGACTATGATGACGATGATAATGATAATTATGATAATAATTATAATGTTGACGATGACGATGATGATATGATGTTGTTTATGGGCCTCATTCTAGGTGGCATCGAAGAATTCATGTCATCTTTATTTTGTCAGTTTTTTTAATGCATATCCAAATACGCTCCCTTCTTATATATATACAGTATATAATGTTTGCTAAAGTAACTCACAAGGGGATAAAAATGTGTAATGTGCAAAATAAATCGTTAAGGAAGAGGTGTTACGAAGCCTCAAAGGCCGCCTAGAATACGGCCTTTGCACAAATATCTCTAAGTAATGCAGGGAGAATGATGATGATGATGATGATGGTGGAGAGTGGTGGTAAATAGGGGAGGAGTGGACTGTATGATGATGATAATGATGATGATGATGATATACACAGGTTCTTGTGCTGTGTTTGCTGTGGATGGCCGTTTGTTCTGCTGCACGCACACATGTACAGGACGACAGGAGTAAGTGACACACACACACACACACACACACACACACACACACACACACACACACACACACACACACACACACACACACACACACACACACACACACACACACACACACACACACACACACACACACACACACACACACACACACACAATGATCATGGAAAGATTTTTTTTTGTTTAGAATGAATAGTACAGTACAGGCATTAGTCCTAATATGACCCATTCTTGGAGGTCATGTAGGTCAAGCTACAGTGTGCTGAAAGTAATAAATAAATAGATATATAGATAAAATAATATACAAATGACTAAAATATTAATGAGCTGTATATTAAGCATCTCAGTTTTCGCGTGTTGCAGGGACGGTAGTGTCAGCATTGCCAGTGTCTTCCCTGGGTCAATTTTTTGCTTACAATATCCCTTTAAATACTTTATCGTCTCTGTTTATTTACGTCCTTAAATTACATGCCTAAGTAATTTCACAAGGCAGCAGACGGACCACCCTATGTACTGCATATGAACCACCTCCTACATGGATTTTTTTTTTTTTTTTTTCAGAAGTGGAGAGGTTTTTCCTGAATCAGTACAGCACTACTACAGAATTTACTGTCTCCCTTACCACCACCATTGTTCCCTATACTTGCTACCAGTGTAAGTATATCAGTACTCTGTTCACTTTATCTAGAAGTAAAATTGCCATCTCTCCATCGGGAATGTAACAAGAGATTAACAACAGAATGTAGTGCTAATCATGAGGAAGTGTCATAAGAAGGATGTTGAGCCACAATATTGTCACACGCTGTCACTGAGCTGCGGGAAAAAGTTGCAAAAGGACGATAATCTGCCAAGTTAAAGTTAATGAGCTATGTCTTTTTTTTTTTCCTGTCACCTGGAGCGCAGGGGCCCAACATGCAAGGCGAGGGTGACCAGACTTTTTCGCCCCTGAGTGGCATTACATGAGCAAAAAATCCCAACCCTCTCTCAGTTTTAAACTTTACGGACCACACCCGGCTGGAGCGTCTTATCCCACTAGAAAACCTGGCGTAATTTAGTTGTATGGCTACCACACAACATAGTAAATGGTTTCCTGGGACATAGGAAACCATTTAGCTTGTTCATCAATGTAGAGTCCCCCGAAGGCAACACTACATAGAGTGAGTGGATGGTGGGCGCCCCTCCCCATACACATCTCTGGAAATGTGTATATGCACATATAAAGGTTTCCTGTATATTCATACGTTAAGTCCAACACTACATCAAAGGTTTAAAGATGTCACGGATTCTAGGAAGTGGACAAAATATAGTATATCTTGCACTTTGACTGGTTTGTATATTATAGGTGGCAAAGAAGGCTTCGTCACACCTCTTCCTTAGCGAACTGTTTTGCATATTACACTTGAACATTCTCCTATTTTCATCTGAGGGAACTGGGCCACTCTCAACTTCGATGAGCCTTAGTTTTGAGGTAGAAATGACTTCTTCGTTACTGTGCAGATCGACCCTCCAGACCAGTCTGGCTGCACATTGCCCTCAACCAACGGGACGGGGTAAGAGGCATCTATAGTTGTTTGCATCACTTCCATATCGATATCAGTTGCATCAGTAAGGTACAAAAGGTGCAAGGTGCAGAACAGATGGGTAAGGAAGAGGTGTTATGAGATCTCCAAGGCCATTTAAAATACAATATTGATTTTCAGCCGTGGCCTCCCCGGCACAATGTGCAGGAAGAAGTGTGAGACGCGCCAAGAAGCTGAGTCTAACCAGAGATGACGTCACCGATTTCTTCTCCCGCTTGGACTCCTCCCTCGATTCGGTGGCAGTCAAGATGGCGGCGGAAAAAGAAGAAGAAAAGGAAGAGGGAGATGCGAAGGGAAGTGAAAATGGCGGGAAATTCTTCTTTACCTTCTACCGCACCTCCACCTCCACCACCACCGCCACCGTCACCTCCATCAACACCTCCATTACGGTTTCCATCTCGGCCGCCTGTACCTTTACCGGATTCCTTGGACCTTTCTGCTAAGGGCCGATTTTTTTTTTTCCTGTGACTTTGGAAATTTCGTAACACATTCTCCTTACTCATTTATTCTGCACATTATTCCTCAATATTCTCTTGTATGTTATAGATGCAAACACTGATATTCAAGCGACAAATATAGCATACAACAGAATGTTGAGGTGCGATATACAAAATAAATCGCTAAGGAAGAGATGCTGCGAAGCCTCCTATGACATGTAGAATACGGCTGTTAGTCATACAAGGCGTTAATTTTGTGTCCTGTTTAATTTAGTGATATACAGTGTGTATTTTGAGCTCCCTCTAAATAAAATAACTGCATACATATTTGCCTGTTACCCTGGCATGCTTTACTAACAAAGAAAACTTCCGGACATTCTCTTAGGACTCGAGTACATACACTCAAAGTTTTGTCAGTCCAGCTGAGCAAAGTGGTTGGAAAATGCAAGTTTGAGCGTGCGTGTGGATGCTCGGAAACCGTGAATCCATATGCTCAAACTGGCATGCCCGAATCACTTTGTGCAGCTGGATTGACATTAAAGTTGTGTGTTTGTGTGGCTGTGTATTTTGAGCCCTTAGTCCGCTACCAGACATAGGCGGGGAGCTGCCCACTTTCGTCTAACAATAATATATCGACCATGGTAAGCAAAGACTCATTCCTATCTCATAACTAAGGCTCATGGACTTTCATGCCACCACAACTTCGTATTCAAGCTGTGAGAGAGAAATGAAGCCTTGAGATGTCAGATAAAAACAAACAGTATAGTAAACACACAGGGGGCAAATGATTGAAAAACCAACTTAATAACACCATTAACTCCAACAGAACGATGACGGAGTGATGGAGAGAGACGCTTTCGTGCGGTTGCACTGAAACAGCCGGGCAGGTTAGACGAACGTCCCGTTACCCTCTTCCTGTCAAAGGATGATGGACTTGAGACAGGCAGCTTGAACTTAAAGTCCACCGGTTTTACGTTCAGAAGAGCCTGGGGCAGCAACGCCAATGAGAACATTCTGTAGACGTATTTACAACTTTTATTAATTCTGCCTCCGGGTGGTTTTATTCAGATTCAGTTTTCGACCTGGGGGAGGCGGGGATTAAATGTAGCCACCCTTAACCTCGTAAATGCTTACTCAAACTGAAGAAAATCGTGTGGAGGCAGCAAGAACAAACCAAGCCAATATATCTTCCTAAATAATCTGAAACGTGAACCCGATGGACTGCTTGCTGAAGTTGCCCTTTATGTAGTTCACCGGTCTTGGGACGTCTATTTAACTGAACAGGGGAGCCGGCCGGTTATATCGATGGCACCGCATGAAGGCACCCCTCTCCAGCACATCATCATCATCTTAGTAAAGGGTTTGACCATGTGGGAACTAAGAAATAAATGAGACAAGGCGATTAAATTTGGATGAGAGCAGAAGAAAATAACAGGATTACTCTTTCCTCTGAGTTACAAACACACACACACACACACACACACACACACACACACGCATCTGCTGTACAGTAACCCACTACATAATATTATCTTCATACTCTTTTTTGTGCTTAATACTGGTACCGGTATCATATAAAATTCATTCAACAACAATCCATCGCCATAGTTATCAGATGTCGGCGATTTTCTCACTGTTCTTGCTTTCTGGACTCTACCACAGATCTGTTTCTAGGTGAGGAAACTACAGTAGGTGTGAGGATGATGATGAGGAAGACGATGTAATGTGATGATGATGATGATGATGACGATGATGATGGTAACTTTGATGACGGTGATGGTGGCGGTGGTGATAACCGTAACGTTCATGATGATGATGGTGGTGAGGATGGTGATAATGATAGTATGTATGTTTGAATGCCCGCCCAATTTCGCGGCGTTCCAATATTCCACGCGTATTTCCTACTCCCGGCAACCCGACATTCCAGTTACATTTTCCTGGTGCTATATTTGTCAACGGAAGCACCTTAATAACCCGAGAAGAATGAGGTATATAAGAGACCTAAAACTGGTCCCAGAACGAGTTTAACCAAGGGTTTTCAAGTGCGTTTGTTTGGACCATGGCAGCGATGGTGAGTCTACAGCCGTGAGCACTTTAAATACTGCGTTTTATTTTCTAGCTTATTCTATTCCGCTTTAAAGAAACAACTGTAAAGACTGGATATGTTTTAGTTTTGTTCCAGATCTGATCAGGCATTCATACATATACATACGTATACATACAGACACATACTAGATTGCTGTATATCAGGTTGGGACACCCACCATTCACTTAATGTAAAGCTGTCATCTGGAGACTTTACACTGATCGGCAAGCCAAATGGTTTTTGAAGCCTGGGAAACCATCTACTACGCTGAATATTAACCACATAACCAAATAGACCCTTGATGGTCTAATGGAGCAGGGCATTGCAACCGGATGTAGCCGATAGGGTTTACATCCAAAAGATGGTTGGGGTTTATTGCTCATCTAATGCCACTGAAAGAGGGAGCGACAGGTCACCCTCACCTGAAATGTCTATCCTCATACCCCTACGATCCTTGCTAAGGATCCGATGACAAAAAATGTTAATTGTGATGATAATGATGATGCTGATGATGATTTACAGTAATAATAATAATAATAATAATATACAGCAGGAAGGCGGGATGTGGTGTCTGCTGCTGCTCACTCTGCTGGGATGCGTCTGTCCTTCCTACACAGACCCTCAAGTGCGAGACGACAGAAGTAAGAAATCTCTCTCTCTCTCTCTCTCTCTCTCTCTCTCTCTCTCTCTCTCTCTCTCTCTCTCTCTCTCTCTCTCACAGCATTCAAGATGGGTTATAGTGATTTTAAGCCAAGTTTAAGCGAAAAAAATATATGTATTAGCGAGGGTGTTGTTGTGGCATGTAGATGAGTCATGTGGCAGTGTTTTTTGAGGAAATTCAATTCATCAAACTGTTCCCTACCCCAACCTACGACCCCTCTAACCATTCAGCTATCACTCTATCCTACCCTGCTTCCTTCTGATTTACCCTTCCCTTCACTTCCCTTCCCTTCTCTCCTCCACCCTACTGTAGGCTACTATACCCTACCTTACCCAACCCAACACAACCCAGTTCAGCCCTACCCATCCATTCCCTACCCTGCTTAGTCCTTCCCTTCCCATCCTTTCCCTACCCTATCTAACCTTTCCCTTTCCTACCTAACGCTTTCCTTCCTACCGAACCCTTTCCTTCCCTACCTAACCCTTCCCTTCCCTGCCCTACCCTTCCCTACCTTTCAGTTCCCTTCCTTCCCTTCGCTTCCATACCATTCCCTTCCCTTATCCTACCCTGCCCTGCTCTTTTCTGCCCAGCCCTACTCTACCCAACCCTCACCTTCCCTCGCCTTCCCTTATCCAACTCTGTTCCGCACTCCCCTAGTCTCATTAACCCTACTCTACCCTTCCCTTACCAGCCCATCCCTACCCTACATACTAATCCCTACCTTACCGTGAGAGTGAAATCACGGCATTTCAGGCACCAAACCATCTCTCTAACCATTTTACCTGTCTTTCCCCCTGACAGGAGAGGCGAAGTTCTTCCTCAAGAGCTTCACCACCACCACAGAGTTCGCAGTGTCCCTCACCACTTCCGTCGTCCCCTACGTGTGCTACGACAGTTAGTAAATCCGTGTTCTGGTGCTGAAGAAGGATGCCTTCACGTGGTGGCACCGATATTACCGGGCGAAGGATTTGCCTGGGTATACAAAGGCTCCTCAACTCCCTCACTATCCCCTGAATGGAGGATGATTGACTGCAGGAGGAGGGCAACTTCAGCCTGAGTCTCCCTGGTTCACATTCACATGAGCCTGGGTTTGCAACTGCTACTACTGCTACTACTACTACTATTACTACTAGTACTACTACGACTATTACTATTACTATTTCCCTACTACTACTTTGTTGGAAGGACATGATTCAAGAATGCGAGGAGTGGAAATGTCAGCTGAGAGGAGGGTGGCGTTACTTGGAGAGACAAACAGACAAATGAAATGAAGGAGCGTTGTGATGTTGATGTGGTTGTGCTGGAAAGTGTTAGAAGTAGCACCGTGAAATAGTTTGGCCACATGGAGTAAATGGAGAGTAAGAGGGAATGACTGACGTGTTTACTCTAACATGATGCCTTCTTGTTCCTTACTATCCTTGCCTTATTCTAGCAGTTTAGTTACTTCTAAGAGCTGCCTAACATGGACCAACTTGCCCACCACAGTTAGTCTTATCTTGAGTTCTTATGATGATCCCTATCCCTTCCCAGCTCAGTTGATGATCAAGTGTAGTCACACTGGAGGATAGATTTAGCTAGTAACCAAGGAGTCTCATTCCTACCTCATAACTAAACCTCATCGGATTTCATGCACCTACGATTTAATATTCTAATTGTGAGAATGGCCTAGTTTTTATTTAATGATTTTAGTGAACGTTATTCCAAGCTTTAAAGCAATTACTTTACATTGTCAATACATAAATGTGAGAAACCGAACTCTAAAAACTTATGACAACAATAGAAACATTATTATTTTTTTATTATTTCTTGTAAAACTTTCATGTGTTGCCAGGACGGCTTAATCAGCATTGTCATTATCTACCTTGCATCGTTTTCTACTTCCCATAATCCATTTTATCTACGTTCACTGACTGCATGGTTGATTATATTCGTTTTGCTCTAACTGGGCCTAATGTTACCATCTCTCCACCTTGAAAGCTGAGTTGTAAATAACACTAAACTATGATGCTATTAATGAAGATGTGCAATGGAAACGATGGTGAGCCGTGGTAATGTCTTTTTCTACCTCTGAACTACGTTAAATGGCTACAAAAGAATGATAATGTGGGCCAAGTTAGAGTAAAAACAGTACATTTACTTCATAAAGCAAAAAACGCATTCTCTCCCCACCAAAGCAGATTTAATTACCCGTCTCCGCAAGACACGAGTTTTGAGCGCACTAAATAGCCCAGTCCGTATTTTCAGCCGATACAATGAATACAGTAGTTGCCTGTGCGGGCCGAAGACTGAGACGAGCCAAAAGACTGTCCGCGATCAAGGATTTGTCTGATCTCACTCGACTTGATTCTTCTTCTGACTTTGTGCCCGCGCTGATGGAGGAAGAGGTAGAAGAGGAGAAGAGTAACGACGGGAAGCTCTTTTTTACCATTCGCCGTACCATCACCTCCACCGCCACCGCCACTACTACCTCCATCAACTCCTCCACCACCGTCTCCGTCTCCGTTGCCTGTACCTATTCTGGATTCACGGGCCCTATTTGCTAAGATCTGGGGATGAGATTCTCAACAATATTGACAACCGATTATCCGTCGCAGCTTAGATATGGTTTTACAGGAAGAACTGCAACCTTTCCTTGATCTTCCTGCAAAAACAGTTATAATCTGCTGTAATTTTAGTGTCATATGCTAATGTTTATGTACGAAATTAGAAGAGGACAAAGGATGATTCTACAGCCTCCTTGTCTTTCCTGCATAACAAAACCTGAGTTACGACAGGAAATTGACCGTAAGGGCATTTGTGTGTCCCGATCTGAACTAAAATTTATCCATATTTGTAACTGGCTTCTGAGATTTCGTGTAAAGTCTCTTCCTTGGCGATTTATTTTTTACGTTACACCTTAATACCCCCTAGTATGACACTGATGGGTAGTAAACGATATAGTTGCACATGAGAGAATGTTAATGTGTACCATACAAAATGAATAGTTATGGAAGAGGGGGTTCGAAATCTCGTATACCACCTATAATACGGCCAATAACCATACCTTTTCTTATACTAAGCTTTTGAACCCTGTTAAAGTTATATATATTAGGCTATACATAATTATGTTGGTCTGCAGTGTGTATTTTGAGCCCCTTGTGTATGAATGCATTTACTTGTGACTCAGTGTTGAATACAAAGCATTTAAAACATTTATGCATTGACCCTCATTGTTGCCTTTACTATCGTATTTTATTAAGGCCATTTTTTTTTTTTTTATGCAAGGAAGAAGGAACCAAAGGTCAGGAGCCCGCAAACCGTTCCCTCTGAGAAAAAAAAAAAAAAAAAAAAAAAGCCAAATTCAAGATCCGTTCATTTCGAGATGCCTGGACACACTGCGTTTGAAAGACTGGAGATCATAGAAAGTAGGAAATCAGACAGAGATAGACAGTTCTGAATTGACCAGTTGCGTACATGAAGGACTGGGTGTAACGGTTAATTCATGCATTAGAGAGTTGGACAGAAAAGGGATGAGAGTTTGTTGCCAGACGGGTGCCATGCGCCCGTCGTAATGGTGGAGGGATGCAAGCAAACAGTTCAGAGGAGCAGTGACCATTGACGTCGCGATAGAAAAGAGATGAAGATGCAACAGTGCGACGAAGAGGCAGAAATTGAAGGGAGGCAGTAAAAGGAGGAGAGTTAAGGAGACAAAAAGCCTCTGACTTCACCTTGTTGAGAAGAGCTGCATGTGGGGAGCCTCCCGACACATGAGAGTGGTAGGCCAGTCTACATAGGTGCGAATAAAACCCGTGTATAAAGTCAACAACTTCAGAGGTAAAGATGGTACGGAATCGGCTTACCACACCTATTCTCTTGGAAGCAGATTATACAAGAGATGTGATATGATCTTTCCTAGATAAATCCCGAGAGAATGAAACCCTAAGTATGTGAAAAGCTGATGCAAGAATGAGCTGGACATTATTACATTAGCGGGTACTCCTGTGGAAGGTTTTGTCAGGTTGATAGGTGTAAGAGCTGAGCTTTTGACCCATTAAATACAAGATTGCTTTTACCCCAGTCAGAGATACGAGCCAAGTCAGACATTAGATGTGCCATAGCCTCATCCCTTGTTTGTTGAAGTAGCTGCTGAGATGGACGCTGCGGGAAGTGAATGTTTAGGTGCAGGGTGGTGTCATCAGCGTATACTTGGATAGGGATAGATGTCAGCTTAGAAGGTCATTGATGAGTAAAAGGAAGAGAGCTGGTGGTAGAACAGAGCCCTGAGAAACACCACTGCTGATAGATCTAGATGATCGGTGGCCGTCTACAAAAGCAGGTATAGAACAACCAGAAAGGAAGCTAGAGATGAAAGCACAGATGGAAAGACAGCAACCGTAGAAGGGCAGTTTATAATTTAAAAGTTTTTGCCAGGCTCGATCGAAAACCTTTGAGATGTCAAGTGCAGTGGCAAAGCTTTCGCCAAAGTCCCGAAAGGAGGATGACCAGGAGTCTGAAATGTAGGTAAGAAGATCGCCAGTGGAGTGTCCCTGACCGAACCCATACTGACGATCAGAAAGAAGGTTCTGAGAGGAAAGATGCGTTAAAGTTTTTTTTTTCTCTCTCAGAATAGATTCGAAAACTTTTGAGACAAAGGGAAACAACTGGGCGATTGTCAGAGGGTTGGCAAAGGTCACCCTTCTTGAGGACGGTGAATGAGAGCAAACGTCCAGCATGAAGGAAAGCACAAGTTGAGAGACAAAGGCTAACTAAACTCTCTGTTTATTTATGTCTATTTATCTATCCCTATTTACCTGTCTATTATCTAAACCATTCTTCATCCATCAGGGGCGAAGGTGTCCTGGGCTAGGTAACAGAAGGCGAATAAACAGTAAATCTCAGTCTACCCTTGGATGTAAACCTTTATAAAAACATCCGGTTGGAGCGCCTTAATCCAATGGACCACCAGGGATTCATTTTCTTATGTAGATACCAGCCAAATCAGCAAATGATTTGTTGGGCTACAAGAAATCCTATGGCTTGCCGTTAAACGTAGGTCACCGTAGAGTAGCACTACATCGAGTGAGGGGATAGCGGGCGCCCCCCAACACCTAAAAAACACGATACAGTAAAACAACAAAATTATGTCATGTGGATAACTTTATTGGAAAGAGTGCGTACGTGGCAGTAAAGTAATTTAAAATGTGTAATATACAAACAATAATGTGCGTGGATGAAACTTGTCAGAATTTCGTACTAAGCATGTACACAAATCATCGTGTTTTGAAAATCATGATATTCTGATATTTCCACTGTGGAGGGTGGTATCAGTAGCTGTACTGTAGCATATTGAGCATGCGCACAGTCTCGGTTTTAAAACCGGTGTATTCTTATGGTTTTACAGAGCTTAGTAATGTTCATTAAAGTTCTGTGAAAAATGACACACACTCACAAAAAAAAAAAAAAAATCTTGTGCGGGTGAATAACACATTTTCCTAACCGATTTATTGTGCACGTTGTCTTGATACTCTCTTATGCTGTTTATACATTTATAGGATCGACACAAATTGCACCAGTGACGTACCAGAGGATATTACTGAGGTGCAACATGCAGAATAAATCACGAAGGAGGAAGTATTACAAAATCACCAAAACCATATATTACAAAACTCGCTCAGATACACTCGCCCTATTCACTATACATCATAAGTCCTCCACATTTTCGACTAGCTTTGCCCAGTTTATCGTTCACCAAGATAAAAGTATGAACTGTAATATCCATGAACAAATCCTAGAGGTATGTTAAGTAATCTGAGAAGGATTTGTATTTTCAACAAAGCGTATGTACGACTGTGCGCCATAGTTCCTGCTCACACTCTGCCTGTAGCTGCTGAAGAGCATCGCCTTCCCTTGGTGGCACCGATATAACCGGGCAGTAGAGTTGCCCGATTGTACAAACGTCCCTTAAACCCCTTCCTATCCACCAAAGAAGGATGGTCTACACTCTACTGCAAGAGAAGGGTAACTTCAGCCTCCAGTCCACCGGGATCATTATGAGCTTGGATCCAGAGGAATAACAACAGCAAAGTGATAGATCGAACCTTTGATAGACTGCACGCGGGACAGATCACAATGACACTGTTACTCTAGCAGTGAAGAAAAACACTGATCACCAAGCAGAGTCTTCGTTCGGTGTGAATGGGACTTTCGAACATACTTATGATAGATTCCCAGTCGTGACTTGGATTCGACTTTACAGGAACAACTAAGTACACGGAAAGATTCTGCAATTTAGCCACTGATTTATTGTGCTAGAAACAGGAGGCAAGGGAAGACTCGGTGCTTGCCTTTCCTTGTCCCTTTTGAAAAGAAAAAAATCATGGTTACGACAAAAAATCGGTTGTAAGCATGTCTGGGAACCCCACCCATGGCTACGACCTCCTTCCAACCAGGGGTAAGATTAATAGTCAGCAGAAACTTTAGATCACGAGCGTATTTTTCAAAACAGCATCAAGAACGGAAAACAGTGTGTGAATGAGTCAGCAGTCTGGAAACATGGGGGAAAAAGACGCTGTTAACTGGATGAGTCTGAAGGTGGGAGGAGGCATGGTAGGCCAAGATAGATGTGGTATATAATTTTGTTGTAATTATCACCCCAGGCTAAATCTGAATGTGAATCAGGTGGACCACAGGCTGAAGTTGTCCTCCTCCTGCACCTTTTGTGGGGATAGGAGGGAGTTAAAGGAAGCTCACGTAACGAGGCAGCGGAGTATCAAGGCAATATCGGTGCTGTCGCGTGAAGGTGTCCCTCTCCAGCACCAAATGAGTGTGTGAGAAGTCATAAACTTTTTCCAGATCCATGCTTGCCAAAAACATATACGGCTTTTTCACATGCATGGCTACCAAATCTTTCCAGACTTTGTAGTCACCATGAAGTTTCAGTAACACTATACAGATACTTTGGTTTAAAACTGAGTATTTTTTAGGGTCCCTGATTGCAACTGTCATGATTATGAAAAAAAAAAAAAAATAAGAGGAAAATATTACCTACGATCTCAGCCTCTTGACAGGAGGGGGACAGTAGGTGAGAAACTAAACTTAACTTGGTCTAACATATGATATAACTCTAAACATGCAACTATATATAACAATAACAGTATGAACATATCATACAAACAATACTTCTGCTTAGTGTATAAACTGGTATACACACACACACACACACACACACACACACACACACACGTGACACTGTGTCCTGTAAGTCCAATCACAGAAACACATTTTCATATCGGCCACATTCAGATTCCCCTTTCTCTAAAGTCAAATATAAAACAAAAGGAACAACATACCTTACGAACGTAGTTACGTAAAAAGTATAAAAAATATCATTCATCTTCCTGATACTCCGGTTTCAACCCTGTCACTTTCGTTTTCAGAAGCAAATGAACTCTCACACTCACAAGACGTGAATCATGTAACAACAACAACAAAAAATTGTCCCCTGATCCTTTTTATCGAATCGCAAAAAAGACGGGAAGAACAAAGAGCATCAGTTAGTACCCTGACCCTTCTGTTTCTATTCTTCTCCGGCAGCTCCTAATCCCTCTGCTTCGGCGGCTTCAAAATCCTGAGCCACGGCGCGCGCTACGGCCATCATCTGTTGGCTGGTGTAGGGACAGGACGCGTAGGTGTCGGGGCAAGAGGCTCCAGCGTATCCTGCTTCCATGGCCACCTGGTAAGCTGCTCTTGACTCGCTCAGTTTGACGCCGCCTTCGGGATTGTGTCTGCATAGATAAAGGAGGATGAGGAGTATGATATCGACTGTATTAGACTTATTAACCGTCCGAACCCAAGGGTTTCTAAACGTGGGATTTTGCTGGGAAGGTATTGTACTTAACGCACCAGCCTTCGCCTACTTGTTCATCGTCGTGAAGTTTATAGATCCGAATCTTAATGTTATCTCCTCAGTTAGGTTTGGAAAATAATCCTACCGTCATCTGGTGTGACACTGGGTTTAGGCGGATAATCAAGGTTTTGCTAAATCCAATTCTTTTTCCCTAGACACGCCACCGTTAGATTTACAGTCCAGGTCCCTATCTCAATTTTACATACGAAGAGACTGATATCATGAAGATTTAAAAAATTTAATAGAGAGCCTGGGATATGAATTAGTTTGTAATGAACTCTCTCTCTCTCTCTCTCTCTCTCTCTCTCTCTCTCTCTCTCTCTCTCTCTCTCTCTCTCTCTCTCTCTCACTTACCTAACAACATCCAGCACCGTCTGTTCATCAGGATCCAGCCCTCCACTCGCCTTGGCCGCAAGTTCACAAACCAGCCTCTGTGCGCAGCGGGTACTGTCCGCAGCCGCTACCTCATCAAAGTACTCCACAGTGTCCTCAAATTCGTCCGCAAGATCCGTGGAGTTAGCATTTTTTACCGCAAGCTCCGTGGTTGTGTTCGCTGAATTCTGGACTTCGGTGGGTTGCTTTGGATTGAGAGAGAAAAGAGAGGGGGAGATGTCAAAATGTTTATAGAGAATTCGTAGCATCTCTTTGTTAGCGGCGTATTCTGCATAGCTAAACTGTGTCATTATTAAAACGATATAAATGACAGGCACTGGAATGTTAAAGAGTAATATGAAAAATAAGTCGCCAAGGAAGAGGTGCTACGAAATCTCCCATGCCACCTAGAACACGACCCAATGTGCGAAAATGGGCTAGATGAAATGTGATTTTTATTTTATTTTACTCTTTGTGATATTTTAACATTCTCTCACTCTCTCTCTCTCTCTCTCTCTCTCTCTCTCTCTCTCTCTCTCTCTCTCTCTCTCGATTACTCACAACGGGCTGCAGTGGCATGTCCTGAGTGCTCCTTCTCCTACGGTAGCCTTGTCCTCCTCCCTCCTCCACGTAGCTGGTGTAACTGCTGCCTCCAAACGCCTCCTCTCCTACAAATCCACCTCCGATTCCTCCACCATATCCTCCTCCACCTCCGATTCCTCCACCATATCCTCCTCCACCTCCAATTCCTCCACCATATCCTCCTCCACCTCCGATTCCTCCACCATATCCTCCTCCACCTCCGATTCCTCCACCATATCCTCCTTCACCTCCGATTCCTCCACCGTATCCTCCTCCACCTCCGATTCCTCCACCATATCCTCCACCACCTCCATGACCTCCAATATCCCCACCATAGCCTCCACCAACTCCACCTCCGTAACCTCCACCTCCAACTCCACCTCCGTAACCTCCACCTCCAATGCCTCCACCATAACCTCCACCACCAACATGGCCTCCAGTGTCGCCACCACCATAGCCTCCACCAACTCCACCATCATGACCTCCGATACCTCCACCATAGCCTCCACCGATGCCGCCTCCAATTCCTCCACCATAACCTCCTCCACCACCACCATGGCCTCCAATGTCTCCACCACCATAACCTCCGCTTATTCCACCTCCACCATGGCCAATATCTCCACCTCCATAACCTCCACCATGACCTCCAAGATCTTTACCATAGTCTCCACCAATGCCATGACCAATATCTCCACCATAACCCCCACCATGGCCTCCAATATCTCCACCATAGCCTCCACCATGACCAATATCTCCAGCATAACCCCCTCCACCACCATGACCTCCAATGTCTCCACCATAGCCTCCACCAATTCCACCGCCATGGCCAACATCTCCACCATAGCCCCCACCATGGCCTCCAATGTCTCCACCATAACCTCCAACATCACCGCCATAACCTCCTCCACCTCCAAGTATTACGTCACCATAGCCTCCACCACCATCATGTCCACCTCCAAAACCTCCATCATAACCTCCACCATGACCTCCAAAACCTCCGCCATAACCTCCACCAAAGCCTCCGCCACCATACCCTCCACCTCCATGATGGTGATGGCCTGTGGATCCGGATATGTGATAGTTAATTGACGATGAAATAGTTTATTTTAAAAAACGGCTTTGACAAGTGGCATGACCAGCTCCCCGCAAATTGGGACCGGGAGAGGGCAAGGTGTGACCAAGCCCTATTACCGGGGCCCCACTGCCACACAATTAGCACATTAAATAATTTGAAATATCAAGAGTCGTTGGGGGGGGGGTCCGAGCCCCTTGTAACTACATCATAGGCTTTGATGCCAAATATTTCCTTCCTGTTGCATGTCATGAGAGTTCATAATATTCAAAAGCAGTGTATCTCTGAGCATACAGAATACTGAGTTTTCTACTCGTATGGTTTTATCACCTTAACCTACTTGGTCATCACAAAATTATATATATATATATATATATATATATATATATATATATATATATATATATATATATATATATATATATATATATATATATATATATATGTGTGTGTGTGTGTGTGTGTGTGTGTGTGTATGTGTGTTTGTGTGTGTGTGTGTGTGTGTGTGTGTGTGTGTGTGTGTTTGTGTGTGTGTGTGTGTGTGTGTTTGTGTGTGTGTGTGTACTGACCTCCCCCTCCATGATGGCCTCCGCCGCCACAACCGCCACCACAGCCACCTCCGCCACCACAGAATTTTCCTTTGCCCCTGAACTTGCCCTTGCCGAAGAGCCCTCCACAGCCGCCACCGCAGCCGCCACAACCTCCGCCACAGCCGCCGCCGCCCCCGTAGCCTCCTCCACCGTGGCCGCCGCCGCCGCCATATCCACCACCACCGTAGCCTACACCACCATAACCGCCACCACCGTAGCCGCCGCCGCCATATCCACCACCGCCGTATCCGCCACCACCACAGCCGCCACAGCCGCCGCCACCATAACCACCATAACCGCCACACTTAGCCAAGAAGGTGAGTTTGACGGCGCCTGTGGTGGAAGAAATGTCTTTGTGGGTGAGAGAGAGAGAGAGAGAGAGAGAGAGATGCTGATGCTGCTCATGATGGTGATAGTCATGAAGAAGTGCTATGGAAAGGATGCAGAGGAGCAGTAATATATTTTTCTTCCTCTGAAGTACGTGAAGTAAGTCGCTAAAGGAAAATTTCGATCAGGTGAAGGTGAAAGGGTTATAGTGATATACGCACCAAGGATGCCGAGGGTAGCGAGTGCAGCAGCAGCGGGGACAGCTTTCAGCGCCAACAAAGGCCCCAGGAAGCCCCCGGCACCGCCCCCCAAGCCTTTGGCCGCGATGATGGCCGCTAACTTTCCACCTACAGGACCACCCACCACCAGCAAGGAGTCAGCACTCAGCCCCACCACGGCCACTATCGCCGCGGCAAGTAACCACCGCGCGCGCATCCTGCAAGGGTCAAAAATAAATGTGAAAGAACACTTAAAGATTACGTCACATGCCCCCTACAGTGTGATGTAATAAAGGATGGACATTATACCCTTCCGTTTTGCCTTGACCTTGACCGATTGCTCTCAGACTCGAGTTATGCCATCACTATCTGAACCCCAGCCCTGTTACCTAGTTTGGTCCAGAATTAATGGGATCAGATTTTATTTCCCACGTTGTCCTTTGACCTTGAACTTGGATCTATTCCTCTCAAAAGAAATTCATGATGTCATTGGCTGACCTTCAATCCTTCCACCGAGTTTAGTCCAGATCGAATAAAGATTAGTAGATTTTAAGGGCCAAACTCGCCCTGCTACCTTTACCTTTGACAGGTTATTTTCAAATGTGAACACAGGTACTTCATCCTCTCCCAATCCACTAAGTTTGGTGTAAATCGGAGCACAACATTTTGAGCTGACTTTGCTCTTGACGAACGACCCCCCCCCCCTCCTTTTTTTCAAATGTTCATCACTTGTTCGTTCTATGGTTTCCAGTCAATATTCAGGATTTGGTGCTATCCCATTCAACAGTTCTTCCCAAATCTTGCTAACAAACGGTCAGGACAGATAAACAAACAATCAAACGCATGACTTCCCTCTCTACTGTATGTGCGTAGGGCTAACGGCATTGATGTGCTGAGGGGATGTGAAAATCAGCCCCGTGAATCCGATGACGTTATACTCATTTCACTCTGACTTGGCCTAAAATTGCCATCGCTTCATCATCAGCGCTGCGTTGTAGAATCAGATCAACACTAGAACATGATGCTAGGCTGGAAGAGGTGCTCTGAAAAGGATGTACGGCTGTAGGATTGTCTTTCTGCCTCTGAACTAGTCTGTGTATGCCACAAAAGGACGAAAGTTGAGGATGAGGTAATATTGAGAAAGTAAAGAGATAAATATATATACTTTATTCTTGCCACGTCCAGACGATTCTATGAAACTCTGAAAGAATTTCTAATAATTACCGTAGTGAGGTTAACGAATTCTATGTAAAAACCTGTCAATTTCAAAAAGTCTCTCCCACGTTAAATGAAATCTCTGGGAGATAGCAAGGAAAAATGAATAAAAGAAGTAACTGAGTTGGAGTTAAAAATCAAATAAGCAAAACGATGAGAGAGAGAGAGAGAGAGAGAGAGAGAGAGAGACGGGGGGGGGGAGTCCAAACGCCTCTGCAACTCACCATGTCAATAGAGTGGTTGGGGAAAGTCACTCGGGGCTTAACCCTTTCGACCCCATGACGCATTTTTTTTTTTTAATACGGTTTTTCATTGTATATTTCCTACCACTGAGCGATTTTATTGAGCTTATTATTGACCTCTGCTATACTCCCTTCACCTTAACTTGACCCAAATTTTCGTCCTCTTGTAGTCAGTTTGACGTACATTAGTGGTAAAAAGATAATGAATCTCTTTACAGTTTTTTCCCTTTCTTCTTTCGTTCTCACGCCCCTCTAATTTTGTTCCTCACCCGTTCTGCTGTTTTATTCAGTCTCTCTCTCTCTCTCTCTCTCTCTCTCTCTCTCTCTCTGGTGTGTACGCGTGTGTGTATGTGTATCAGTATGTGTATGTGTGTAGACTACATCACGTCTTATCTCCCATCCTCGTGTATACTCTCTTCACTTTAACTTGGCCAAAAATTGCCATCTCTCCGAGTGGTAACAATAAATTAACAGTAGAATATAATGCCTGTCACGAAGAAGTGCCATGGAAGCGATGTAAAGCCGGAGTATATTCTCTTTCTACTAATGAGCTGTAACAAGAGTGACGCCGAAATATAATGTTAATCACGAAGAAGTGCTATGGAAAGAATATATATAGGACCGCCGTATTGTCTCTTTCAGCCACTGAACTGCGTGAAATAAGCCGCGAAAGGACGAAAATTTGTCCCAAGTGAAGGTGAAAGGACTATGGTTACGCTGACGCTTAATATATGGCGCTGCCTGACCTAGTTTCTGTTTCTGATAAGAGATAGTTCCTTTCTTGGCTTAACAAATGTTTCCAGTCATCTCAAGGAACGGTGAAATTTTTTGCCAGTTACGCATCACCAGTGTACACAAAGCGGTAGGCAGTGCAAATGATAATCTAGAATTTAGATCTTTGAGGAGGCTTCGTATCACATTTTCCATAGCGACGGGATTATGGCGTCTGGCAATAGATAGATAGATAGAATTAATTTGGGTATTGAACCTAAACATTATGATAAAAAGGTGTCTCATAAGAAAAGCTCTCTGTCGCTGGAAACCATTGGAAGTGCTAAGTGTTACGAGAGATTACTGCATTACTCTTTGCCATCAGAGCATCACATCGGTCGTCCGTAGTGTCTCATGATATTAGTGTCGCTACAAACCAGCAGAATTACAGTGATGAAGAAAGATATTACAGTACCACTTTTTCTCCTGAGCGTTATTTTTAGTGTTCACATCTGCCGTTCATATAGAAAAGTGTCGACATGTCAAACACACACACACACAAAATTGTGTTGCTATGGGCCGTTAAAACTATTTTGTGATTAAAAAAAAAGCTAATATAACATCAGTCTTTACCGTCTGTGAGTTATTGTGTTATCAGAGAAAAGTGTCGAAGTGTCACATAAGAGTTTTGTGTTGTTACAGGTTATTAAAACAATAGTGATTAAAATAGATATTATAGCATCGATCTTTGCCATCTAAGCGTTTTTGTGTGTGTGTGTGTGTGTGTGTGTGTGTGTGTGTGTGTTCATATCTGCCGTCCAAATAGAAAAGTGTCTCAGTGTCCCATGAAAAGTGTTTAGTGTTAGTGCAGAACTTTGGTACTGTGTAGTGATGAAAAAGGAATTAGAGTATGAATTTTATCCCTTATGAGCCTTACTACAGTGTGAATCTCCCGTCCAAATAGAAAAGATCTTAGTGTTCTTGCAGAACATCAGAGCATAGAAGTGATTATGAAAAAGTGAATAATCTGTCATCTGTGTGTTATTCTACAGTATACCCTTCACATTAACTTGGCCTAAAATTACCGTCTCTCCATCTTGAATGATGATTCGTAGCAATAGATTAACACTAGAACATGGTGCTAGTCACAAAGAAGTGCTATGGAAAAGGATGTAGAAACGTAGCATTGTCTTATTTCTACCACTGAATTACGTGCAGTAAGCTGTCAGAGGATGGCAATCTGGGCCAAGTTAAGGTGAAAGAACTACAGTCACGAAAAACGTTCTGTAGAAAGGATGCAGGGCAATAGTATTGTTTTCTGCCACTAAATTACGTGAAATAAGCTGAAAAGGAACGAAAATCTGAACCAAGTAAAGGTGAACGAACTATAGCGATTTCTGTTCTTCATCGTTCATCAGGCATAGGTGTGATAACGGCAAACGTGGACGCTTTCAGTGTCTTAAAACTGCTTAGCAAAAGAAAAACCAAACAAACAAAAAAAAAACATATCAGACTGTGACATCTCAGATTTATTTCTGAGTGTTGTTATCTACTATTCTTCTTTCCATTACGCAAACAGTGGAACAATTGCCAAAGTGGAAGCTACCCAAACCACCTTCGATGTGGCGAGGCGAGAGCGGCATGATGCAGCTGTGCTCTTTTCTATCTGTCTATCTATTTGCCAGACGCCTCAATCCCGTTTGGGGTGGCCACAAACAAATTCCCTCCACTTGACCTATATTTTGCCATCTCCCTTTTCTGACGGACGAGCTGTAACAGTAGATTAACACTGTAATATGATTTTATTTACAAAGAAGTAGATCATAGCTAATCGACCACTGTTTTGTAAAATAAGCTGTAAAAGGACAAAAATCTTGACCAAGTTGAAGCGATGTTTTGGTGGTGGTTTTGTCACTACGTGAAGGCACCTGCTTCATTATTTAATTTCCGCCATTTCTGTATGTTTTGATCTAATGCATATTTATTTGGTCTATTCTTATTGTATATCTGCGGACGATTTTATTCAGCTTAGGGGAAACTCTGCTGTGAAGGGATTAATGGATACCATTCCAAACCTCTCCTGATCGAAAACCAATCCTAAGTTGAATAAAATCGTCTGGAGAGGACAGAAAAAAAATTACTGATTGGACCATTGGACTGAAGCATTACCGCGAAAGAAGACCGAAGTTTTTCAAGACTGCATGAGTAAGAAACACTGTGAACTGCTTCCCTTGCAGTAGAGTAAAGCCTCGAAACACCACCATAGCACAGGATAACAGGTGTTATTTATCTCAGTGAATAAACTGCAGCTCAAGACGCGTAGCGGACATACATGGCGTGGCTCGCTTATCTCCTGATGTGAGATGGCCTCAGGTAAGTGATGCTTTAGTCCATTATTATTGTTCGTGATGTTAAATTGCTTTGTCATGACGTTCCTTCGCCATTGTTCGTCAGTGTTTAAGTCAATTTTCACACACCAAACCGGCTTCCGCGTCTCCGGCCTGTGCCACACCCCACTTCCTCCTCGATTACCATCAGCAAATAATTTCCACACCCGTCCAGCATCGCTCAGTCACTCCCTACAGCCCTTTCATTTCTCCTTCTCCCTTTCTCTTTCCTTTCCCTTCTCCCTTCCTCCCCTTCTCTCCCCTCCTTTCCCTTTTCCCCCAACCCCCCCTTTCTTTTTTATTTCCTCCTTTTTAATCTCCTTTCTCTTTCTTTTTCTCCTCTACTCCCTCTCTCCCTATCATTTCCTCCCTTTTTCTCCTCTCTCCTTTCTCTTTCCTCTCCCTCCCCGTGCTCCAAGCATTATCTCTCCCCTTCTCTCCTCTTTCCTCTCTCTTTCCTTTCCTCTTTCCCTCCCCTTCCCCCTTTCCCTGCTATCCTTTCCCACCCCCACCGCTTTCTTTTTTTATCTGCAAGAGGGCTTCTGTATTTTTAAAGAGATTTATTCAAGCTTGACCGTGTTTGCAGAGTTACGAAGTGGTCTCACTGACTGTCGCTTTGGACAGTTTCTGTTTTGAAAATGAAATACTTGTTCTTGGACTCGAGGCATATTTTGCAAAGTTTTTCTGTCCCCATAGGGAAAAAAATCCTTCAATCCCCCCCCCCCCACTGTATTACTATAGAAAGTTCTCCGTGCTGCAGAATTTCTTGGAATTTATGTGTGATTTGAATATGAAATGCTTACTTTGTGACTCGGGGTATATATTTCCTTCCCCACCGAACGCAACAACGCTTTTCAGGGCGCCGCCACACCGAGGCCGGAAGCAGACATGCTGACGCGAATTGTCTGATTATTATTTACCAGTGCGTTAGGAGTAATGTTGGAATAGGAACACCTCGTTTCACTGGGTCACATTCTGTTAATGCCTCTCGCCGTTACCTGCATCATGTCCAACAGCGTGAAATAGATTGGTCAGAATAATTTTCACTGTTACCTGCACCATGTCTAACAGTGAGAAATAGATTGGTCTGAATGTGACCCAGTGAAACGAGGTGTTCTTATTCCAGCATTACTCCTGACGTACAGAATCGGGCAATTCGCGTCAAAATAAGTCTGGTTCCGGCCTTGGTGTGGTGGCGACCTTATTTCGCCCACACTGTCTTACTAGACGAGTTTCTCTGTGTTTTATAATTTATTTATTTTTTTGGCTAGGGGAATATTTTTGCCAAGATCTTCCGTCGGCACAGAAAGCAGCAACCCTTTTTATACATTTCGTTTTCACTACATTGGTAAAGGAAGTTAGCCACGCTTTCGATAAATATGTTAATGAATGCATGAACTAGACTCGAATGATGATAAGTCTGTTTTACTGTCTTTCATCTTCGCTTGTTATTTTAAGTTTCATTTTGACCCCGATTTCTCTCTCAAGCTCACGACCAGAAAAAGCGTGTCTGAGGCCCCGATTGTATTGACACTGGGTAAATGGAGATGATTTGTAGGAAGTCTCTCTCTCTCTCTCTCTCTCTCTCTCTCTCTCTCTCTCTCTCTCTCTCTCTCTCTCTCTCTCTCAGTGAAAGTTGCGTTCTGCTTCAACTATAGACTGCAAACGCGCCTTTCAAACTGGCAGCGGGAATGGACAGGCAGGATTTCGTTTAATCTACTGAGATTTTTTTTTTTTTAATTCTCAAACATGGATTAAGGGAGTGTAGGTCGCATCCCTCCCTTTATTTCCGGCGGACAAATGACTATCTATAACAAAAGAACAAAATTGTTTACCAAAATATGTACAATGTATATCATACATGTACGTTATAGTGGAATTATTTCAGCGAAAAGATGGATTTGACAAATTTTTTTTAGGAAGCTGATAATGAGTCTGCATGAATTACATCTTGAGGTTAGTAAGCTAGGAATCACGTCTCCCCCCTCTCTTTCTCCTCCCAGGTGTTGGATTCAGATCTGATTCTTGTTATTTCTTGACGGTAGTATTCAGCTTGGAACAGACGTGTGGAACTAGAAGGGTTAGACAGAGCCATAATTATTAACCCCTTAAGGAAGAGAAGACTTTCCTAAGTTGAATAAAATCGTTTGTCAGAAGCAAAAATGATCTAAGATGGACGTCACTGGTTTGAAAATGTTAATAAGCTAGCTGAAAAAGCGCTTGCATAATTCTGTGAACAAAATGAAATAATTGGATAAAAGTTCATAGGTGTTTGAACTAAGAAAAATACTTTATTGGACATGAAGTACTTGGTGATATGAGAATAGCTGCAAGATTTCTAAAAGTAGGGATAAACAGATATATATTTTACTGCATTTCACTGGTATCTGTCTTATTTCAGAGGTGGGAAGGGATTTTTCGACCGACAAATGGTTTTCCAATAAACTTTACAAAGCTGACAGGTTAATGACGCTGCGTACTGAAATTAGTTAACCAAATAATGTGATGTGTGAGAAAGGGGGTGGGGGGAGAGAGGGGAGTTGTGAGTGCTAACTTTTTGGTTCTAATGCAGCCAGGATTCCAGGGGCTTGAATGGTTAATGAATGGGAGTGTGGCTTTTCACTGGACTTGTTGCTGATTAGTTGTCTCACTAGCTTTCCTTTTCATTAATTTCTAGACCTTATTTTACCCCACCTGCATGTGAGAAAAGTAGGCGCTATGATGATAATGCTGCTGCTGCTGATGATGATGATGAGGAGGAGGAGGAGGGAGGAGGAGGAGAAGATACTGTAATAGTATTGATGATTATGATGATGATGATGATGATGATGATGATGATGATGATGATGAGGAGGAGGAGGAGGATAATGTTAGTAAGAGGTGTGATGATGATGATGATGAATTTGGTGCGAACAGCAAAGGGTCGTATTCTAATTAGGTTTGGAGATTTCGTAACACAACATCTTCGGCGATTTATTTTTGCATATTACCTCACAACATCCCGGTGCATGTTAATTGATGTATATAGCAACAGATCAATGTCAAAGGTTTAAGTTGGCTCGGATTTGAAGACTAATCGATGAATTCCATTGAGAGAGAAGCAAGGGAGGTGTCAGGACTTTTGTTACCGACAGTACACTCATGGTTAAAGCTTAAGGTGAGAATCGGAGCCTGAGAGTGATAATATTTTTATTTTGAACCGTTTTGTAATAGGAACAACTCTATGTATTTAGCTGAAAATGAATCGTGTGAATCTTCTGAGTAATAATAATCACTCTCTCATGGCTAGGAAGTGTATGTACTTTTTTCACTTTTACTTTGCCTAAAACTGCCATCTCCCCATTCTGAATGCTGAGTAATAATAATAGACTGACACTAGAATATGGTGCTAGTCACGAAGATGTACAATGGAAGGACGTAAAGCCTTATTGTGGTCATTTTCTGCCACTGAGCTGTACTAATACATTAACACTAGATTATGAGGCTAATAACGAAGAAGTGCTATGCAAAGAATGAAGAACTGTAGTATTGTCTTTTTTCTATCACTGAGCTACGTTGAAAACAAAACAAAACTGCAAAGGACGAAAATCCAAGCCAATTTATGGTGAAAGGACTATAGAAGCTGTATTAGAGACGACAAAGGGTAAACACTCAATATTATATTATGTAACTTAAGACCAAGAAAGTCTGTGAATGTGAACCTGACCCCAGATTCACGAACACACTGTGGAGAGAATGAAGAGTGAGAAATATACTAGGAGAGTGTATGTGGGTGACG